>NW_017731429.1:3699707-3982720 GCF_001890085.2 Hipposideros armiger | reverse complement strand
AAGTGGGTGGAAAGACCCCCCCCCCTTTTTTTTTTTCCTCCTCTGGTTGATTTCTCCTGCTCTGTTGGGAAGACAGCCTACCACTTACTGTGTTTACCACCTAGCGCAGAGTTTCTGGAATTGCGTTGCCCATTTGAAGTCTAAACTGACTTGCTGTGGGAGTCCTATAATTATGCTAATAAAAAATAAATAGCGTTCTTGTTCCATTAATACAGCTAAAACATTGGGTTAGCTGTCAAATACAGGGAAACCAGAGGAGCATGCCCTCGAACTGAAATAAAATGATCCCTAGTTGCATTTTAAAATGCCATCTCAGGCTGTCTTGTTTATATTTAATGCTCTGAGACATTAAGTAAAAAACAAGCCTAAGTTAGGGTTTTTCTATGTTGAGCCTCTGGGGAAGCTCCCTAGGATCTATAGGGCCCTGGAGCTGCTGTAGAACATTTTTTTTTTTCAAACCCACTTGTTTCTGTCTAATGTAGAGCCTTGCTGTAGATCAAGAAACTGATTGAATGTTCAACCTCCAACATTGACATTATAAGCTGAATATTCTAGCTCCAAATCGGCCTCCCCATCTGTCCCTTGTTCCTTACTTAGCACCAGTCAGTCAACAGTAGCTTAACTTTGGGCTTTTGGGTATGTGCATAGCTCAAGGTTTACATCACCTCCATGGTAACCTCCATTTCTTACCCACCCTTTGCCAACGACTCACCCCCTCTTAAAGCATGAAAACATCACTGTGTTGATATACTCGTAATTTTAGTATGGACTTCAGATAGAAAATACAGGGCTAAAGAAGCACTTAGGGAAAAAGTCACAATGGAAACATGTGAAATGACTGAGTGAAAACCATGAATATTATGTTAGATAATAGATGATTATGCATGCATAATACCCATTTTCAGGGCATGTATCAGTTCTAAATATTGCTTCTCCTCAAAGTTAAGTGTAAAGAGAAAGTCAGGTAAATTAGGAAAAAGGCGTGGCTTTTTGATGGATAGGAGACAAAATAAATGTGCATAAAATGCATAAATCACTAAGACAAAGTACGTATTGCTGTACAACGTGTTGTTTAGGATAACACATGTAAAAGTATCTGTTTTATGTATGAAAAGTTGCTTTTTTTCTTTTTTGCTGGCTTATGAGTGTCTGGCCATGTAACTTTCCTTTCAAGAGGACAAATCTACCTGAGGATTAATAAACATGTGGGTTCTCAAAGCAAAAAACTTGTATTTGGTTCTTTGCCATCTAGAAATTCCTGGCTAATGTTGATCTTTACCAATTGATATGTGAAATAAAAAAACAATTAACTTTAATATTTTTTAAAGAAAGTACATTGTTCTGTAATTATATGTGTGAATATGTATATTCACATACATACATACATACATATGTATCCTATGTATCAAAATATAAATGAGTTAGAATAATTCATTATTTTAGATTAGTGTTTTTATGTCCCAAAAGGGGCAAAATCCAGGGACAGGTATATTTTAAAGGATGTTCAGTGGATATAGCTCTAGCTTCTGTCACCAGTTAGCTTTGGGATTTTGTGCTTTGGTTTCTTAATTTATTAAACAAACAAGCAAGCAAACAAATATTGTGCAAGGGAGTCTATGAGGTCCCATTCAGAGTTATGATTCAATCATGTGGTTTAAAAATACATATACGTTGTAAGATGTTTGATTCTGCAAAGAACTAAGTATCTCTTTTTGCCTCCTTCCATTGTAAAAGTCATTCATTTATTTACTCATTCAAACATTCATTCTAGAAACATTTATTTGGGATTTCCTATGTGTCAGGTCTTATGTCATAGCCCAAGGGTACCAAGATTATTTAGACACAACCTCTGTTCTTGAGGAGCTCTGAGTCTATAAGCTGATCTCCTACTTTACAGGATTTCATGTTAAAGGCCTGTTGCAGAATGTCAAAGTCTATATGCAAAGAACTCAACATGTAGCCATATTATTAAGTTCTGATGCTAATCTATATTTCATTTTGGAGAACTTTCTCTCTTCCTGCACCCCTCTCCCTGCCCCACACATTTATATAAATGGGGGCAGTGTGATAGAAGGGAAAGAGTGTGGGTTTTGCCTAGCAAACTCAGGTTTGGAATTCGTGAACCTGAGCAATTTACCTGCTCTGAGATCCCATTTTCACATCTATGACGTGATGACAGCGATATCTACTTCAAGATTTACAGTTATAGGGAGAACTGAATAAGACAATGTATATGAAAACCTACTCAACGAATGATGGCTGTTGCTTTTAATATGGATATTTAGAAAACATTCCTGCTTTGCTTAACATCCTTTTCAAATGAGTAAACCAATAGAGGTAGTTTTTTGTTTGTTTTTTTGGTTTGAACTTTCTGAAGACTCTTTACATACTATCACCCATGGCTTTAACATCTA
This sequence comes from Hipposideros armiger, assembly GCF_001890085.2. NCBI lineage: Eukaryota > Metazoa > Chordata > Mammalia > Chiroptera > Hipposideridae > Hipposideros > Hipposideros armiger. Next base: position 3,980,306 of record NW_017731429.1, on the reverse strand, counting down.
CCCAAGAGTTTTAAAGACCAAGACATCTGTGAGGATTTGGTGGGTACTAGATAGATATGAATCCATATTAGTTTGAACTATACAAAATTGCCAATATTTGACTTGACCAACAAAAGTGGCAATTACATATGATTCAATCTAATACCACTGCTGATACCTCTAAAAGCAAATTTCTATTTTGTACTTTCTAATGTGAATGGCATATCAAATTTAAGAATTGTTTTCGATGGTTACTTTCTGGTTAAAAAATGTTTAATGAGTAAATTCCATATAATTTGGTTTTAGATTAGGGAAGAAATTGTAAAATAAATCTGCCTGGTTCTTTTTTCCAGGGTAGTTTTAGAAGCTTCAAATTTGAGTTTGATATTGTGAAAATTTCAGCCTTAGGCAATGGGGAAAGGGATATTAAAATCCATATTTATTGTTGGCTATTAAGGAAAAGAGCAAATCTTTGACTATTTTAAGAGCACGACATTAAGATTGCCAACTAATGAGCTGAAACTCGTTCTGACTGTGACATATTACTGAGCAAAAGATTAGAGGAAATTAGTATAAAGAGAGAAAAAGAAAGAGAGACTTTTTTTTTTTGGCTATGTATGTGGGAGAGGATTGTGAGTGTGTAGGAGAAGTGTGAGAGGCTATGTGGGAGAAGAAATGTTTAAAATGTTCAAGGGAACCTAAAATGAAGACAGGAAAATGTACGCTGGGACATAGGTTTTCAAAACCAGCTATACAGACAAGTACTTCCGGTGTTGTCTTCAGAACCCTTTACTAGTAGCTTTTGGACTTCCATCTGTGCTGTCTACTTGGCTGGGGACACACTATCTTTTTCATAATCCTGTGTCCACCTGTCACCTTTGCCTCAGGAAACCCAATTCAAATCCTACTTCTTTTATGAAATTCTTCTTAGCAAGTAAAGGGCATTTAGTTCCTTAGCCTCAAAACTAAAGCAAAAAAAAAGCACGTCTATTTTTTCCAACTCCTTACTCCCAGGTGTTTTGTAAACAGTTTGTGATTGTCTTTAGCATTAACATGGGAGCTAAGAAATACACTCGCACACCTGACACGGCCTCAAGACCATTTAGTCTACATTTATTGAATGTTTACCATGTGCCAGAGGCTGTACTATGTACTGAAACCAATAAAAATAAGACTTGGATTTGCCATCAGGAAGATCACAGCCACAAGCAGTCTCCTTTGAAGTGTACAAATGTACTCATGCTATGAACAACTCTACAATGTTTTTGAAAGTTTGTCCTTATAGGGGTTATTGGGAATCTTATAATTCTGCCATTTGAGATTCACTGTTTTGGCTTTAAGCTTGTTATATATAAAAATCTCGATATAGCTGGTATAATACATTGCCTTTTTCCTGACATTTAACCTCATTGTGACCTGCTGCGTCTGATTTTTCAAGAAATAGGTTTTCATTGAAGGAGGACAGAAAAAGAGCATACGGACACTATTGGGTTGTTGGAAAAGTCATGACATATTTTTTCTATGTTTTTCATTGCAAAAATGTGTCATGACTTTTCCGACAACCCAGTAGAATCCTAGGTATACCCCGAGTGTGAAGAAAGAGAGTTTATAGACCAAAAATACGGGAAATGTATCAGAAATCAGCTTTCACCTGGCAGGAGCAATGTCACTGGGCTTAGAAGATGTGGCAACCACCATAAGAAAGGCCAGTGCCTATTGCTTTTAGAGTTTAAGGCTGGCTCACAGGGCTGTGAATATTGGGTCTGCTGGTGGCTCTACCAAAGAAGGGGGACCACCTACTATGGACTGTGTGTCAGGCACCATGCTTGGTGCTCTATACACCCCAGCACTTTTCAGCTCCATAACAATCCTCTGAGGGAGGAGTCAGTCCTATTTTATAGATGAGAAGACTCAGTTCAGGGAGGCTAAGGGCTTGTCCAAAGGTCTCATAGCCAGTTAGCAGAAGAGCAGGGTTCAAATGTCTCTCTGCTTCCAAAGCCACCATTTTTCCTCCTTTTCACTCTCTGGGAGATAAAGGAATCTAGTCAACCTTAAAGGACAAATGCTATTCCAAGGCAAACAATTTTAAATGACTGTCCACTAGATGACTAGTTTATGACATGTCAGATGAAGACAATTTGAATGTGAGAACAAATTTTATCTCCAACATTTTCAAGAGTAGAGAGAAACATTCTTGTTAGGATCCTCGGAGATTTAATTAAAAGTTCCAGCCTTTGCAGGAATACTTTTTCCCAAGCCCCCTAAATCCCTGTGGGTGGTCAGCTGGCCCCTGCTTAATTACAATGGAGCGAAATGAGGCCCTATCACTTTACCCACTGTACTTAGCACAGTGAAGACTCTCAGTAAATGCTTAATAACATGAGGAAATGGACATTTGGTGAGGCTGAGTGATTCATTCAAGATTATTTAGGCCTTATGTGGTATAAAGAAGATTTGAAACCAAAACTGTCTGATTCACAAACTGTTGCTTTTAGCTGGTGCCTCTATGGTTCTGATACATTTTCTGGGACAACAGAAGCAAGTCTATATTTATTTCTAGAGAAACTTGCAAATGCTTCAACAAAAACAACAAAAAAAAGCATTTACTAAATCCATTCATGTGCCAAATGTTATACGAAACATACGTGCATTATTTTGATTCCCATAAGAGCCCTAAAGGTAGACAAAGCCATCATTTTATCAGTGAGGAAACTGAGGCACAAAGAAGTAAAGTGCCCAAGTTCACAATCATAAATCCAGATTCACTTTTTTTCTTGTGTGTGTACTTTTATCTTTACCTTGTACAGGTGGTTACAACTTCCTTTATAGTGTATAAATGAATGTAGGTATAAGCCATCCAGAACAAAACAATGAGTATGTACTTAAAAGAATTAGATTTTTTTTCTTTTTTTTTCCAGCTTAGAATAAGACTTTTTAGAACACAATAAACACCTACATCATATATCCTTTTGGACCAAATGACAACTACATATATATAGTAGACAAGTATTATATATTTGAGGTACCGAAAACACCTCCTTTGATGCAATCACTTAAGAATTGTAAAAAATAAGCATCGAGCTGGCCGAGTGGCGCGTTGGTTAAGAACTGGCTTGGGATGCCAGAGGGCCCCGGTTCGGATCCCACATATGAGGGCCAGTGACACTGCCCTCTACAGCTAAGNGGAGTTAGGAGTCTTGAGCTTCAGTCCCATCCTGTTGTTACTTATCTCACTTTGGGAAGTCCCTTACCTCTCTGGGCCTCAGTTTCTTCATCTAGAAAGACAGCCTCTTGCTAAATCTCTGAGGTCCCTTGCTGTGCTTAATAAACAAGTATATTCTATGCATGATATGTATTTTGTTGACAAGTTGAGAAAAACAAACAGTTCATTCAGCCTTAAACTTTTCAAATACCCTCTAGCGCATCTCAGAGTGAATGAAGTATAAATTATATTTGAAGTGGAAATTTCTAATTAAGTTCCCTTCTCTTCCTGGAGGCTGTTACAGTTGGTGGAGAGTGATAACATTTCTGACAGTAGCTGTATGAGAGCTCAAGACCAGAATCCCGGAGCAGAGGCAAAATGAAAAGCCGATATTGGATATTTACATGTCTCATCCATTAAAATTAACATACCTTTTAAATCTGGCTTGATGATGCAAAAATGGGCATATATATATATTTTTTAAACCTATAAAAATGTTCGGTTTACCAGAGCATTTATAGAGAGCTGATCATTTTGGAGTCTTTAATTGAAAGTGATAAGATATAACTTGTCCATCCAAACCCACTTACTGTAGGCCAAAACACAGTAAATTACTTTTAGAATTCATGCATTTTGAGTAATAAGGTAGCTCTAAGAACATGTAAATAAAAATAGTTGAAACCCTATATTATACAAATATAAGATGACACTCGTATCTCCAGCTTTGATTTGTCTCTTAACTGTAGACTTCTACACCTATTGGTTTACTTGACATCTCCAGTGGGGTGTCTAAGATTTTTCCAACACATCATGCTCAAAGTCAAACTTCTAATTTTTTTCCAAATCTGTTTCTGGGGAATTTTTCCACTTTCAGCAAACAGTAATACCAACATTCACCATTCAACCCAGAACCTGTGTGCCAACCTTTTCTTTCCCTCCCATCTCCTTATGTAAAGCATCAGCATGTCTGTTTACTCTAGCTCTCAGCCATATTCCGATTCCATCCACTTTTCTCCAATGCCACCCCTGTCCCTGTCAGCCAAGCCACTGTTCCTCCTAGGGTTGCTGCAATAGCATCTTTATTGGGTTCCCTGCTGTCACTCTGGTTCCCCCACCCTCCTCTATTTATTTTTGACCCAACAGCCAGAATGACCTTTTCAAAATGTATGTTAGATCATGACTTTCTGCTGCTACATAGCTTCCATTGGCTTCTTATCGTACTTTTAATAAAATCCAAACTCGCCTTGACCTCAGCCCATTCCTCTGTTTCCATTGATTCCATTCTCTGCCTCCCTCAACTGTTCTACAGCTACAAGGGCCTTCATTCGACTTCACCATAGCCCAAGTTCCCTGCAGCCTGAGGGCACCGGTAGCAGCTTTCTGACTGTGGTGCTCTTCCCTAGCTCTTCTCACATTTGATCCTTTATTTGTTTAAGTCTCCAATTAAAGGCCAGTTCCTCAGAGAGCGCTTTGCTGACTATCCTATTTAAAGCAGGCTTCCAGCCTATCTTTAACATCTTGTTTTAATTTCTTATAGAACTTAGGCCTACCTGATATCTTGCTTGTTTATGACCTTACCCACCCCAAGAAAAGCTTCCTGTGAGTAGGGACTTGGTTTCTTTTACTTCCATGCCTCTAATACCTGGAACATTACATAGATACTTAATAATATTTATTGAATTAATAAATGATTATAACTGTTAGATCACAAACTTTATTTAAATCATTAAGATGTATTTGAAAACCTTTTATTGGATATTTATTATGAGCCAGGTACTGATCAGATCCCTTTCAGAAGGAATCTGTCACACAGGAGAGAATGGTTGATTAAACTGAACTCAATGGATCAGAATCTTTGAGGGTAGGCTCAAGAATCTCTATTTCCAAAAAGCTAATGACAGATGATCAATTAGATGTGGGCAGCTCTTATGGATTTGTAGCTCTTTGTTATCCTATGCACTCTTGCTGGCCCTTCATTCATGCTGTATTTGATTTCAGTCTCAGGTTGTGCTCCGACTTTGCTGGTTTATAAACTATCCCTTTGGGGTACTGTTACCTATTAGGACTTGTCCTATCAAAAATGCAGTAGCAATTGCAATAAAAAATATTGGATCAACATCGTTTTTCACATAAATATGCTAATTCCAAATGAGCCTTAATGAGATTATAGTATAGGTGAAAGAGGTTCTTGGTTCTTTTTTTTCCCTCCTGCACAGTTGATCTTGTACATAAGCATAAAAATCAATTTTAAAGAACAGAAAAAACTGTCTCTAGAGATATACCTGTCAAATGGTCCATTCCTAAAGCATCTGAAAGACTAGAGTAGGAATAAGGTGCTAAATAAGGTGCTAATAAGGTCAAAATCCATTAATGCACAGCTTAGACTCTGGCTACAGCATACAGAACTTACCTGATGTTTATTACACCATAGCTCCTCAGGATAATGACATCCTTNTGAGTCGCCGGCGACGGTGTAGGCTGCAGCCCCTGTGGCAGTGGGTTGCCATGGGCTACCGTGTGTAGCCAGCAGCCAGAGTGAGCGGTCAGCAGCTGCAGTGAGAGGCCGTCCAGAACCCGGTGACTGATCTGCCTCACCCAGGAAGAGCTCAATGATGGTGCCAACTTGGGCCAGTGAAACTACGTCCTCCACAACTAAACTGAAGAACAAAAGGACCGCAACTTGTCTGTTCCCCATCCCCCAATTCCCCAATAAAAATCTTAAAAAAATAATAATAATAAGCATCATCCCGCATCTGGATGCTAAATAAAAGAGCTAGAGGGCTAGATAAACAGGGGAGTCACTCTACCCATTTTCCTGTTCCCAACTTTTAGAGTTTCAAGTTCATTCAAAAGCTTAACATCTACCGTCCCCTATCTACTGTTTCTTCTTTAGTAACTTCAGAACAGTAAGTTTAAACAACTTTAAAGCTTGAGTTCCTTCTGAATTTCCCAAGTGTTTCTGCACTCTTCTTCAAACAGGCCCCCTCTTCAGGGTTCAGCTTTACCTTTATCAGATCTGTACTACCATTCTCCCCAGGATACAAGGAACACTGAGGAATGCTTCTTCATTTATTCCATACAGGCCCTTAATTATGGTGGAAACTGGATGCACTCTTCTAAGATTCTTCAAAATATTTTGTGTTAAATTAACTACAGATAGGCCAATGGCCCAAGAAGTATTGTCTTTTATTTTAATAATCTTATAGGCTCTGGCGATCACTTCTTTGTTTATATTTTCCCACTTCTCAGGATCTTGAGATCTTGATCAGTTCCTATATGTGAGGTCAGCATCTTCAAAGGGACACCAGCAATGTTAACTCCACTCCACACAGAAACACTTGAGTCTGGATGCTCTCCTAAGATCTACCCATGACAGCTCTCAGAGTGGATAACAAGCATTTGTACAAACGAGAAATGGAAATGGGCAGTGTCCAGATTACAGCCACTTCCAAAAACATGGTTTTGAGGAAATGCACTCAATTTCCAGGCTATATAAGTTAAGATATCCACTGGATTGGAAACAATAATCAGTTTGCAGCGAGGACTGTATTGGGTAATATTGGAAATCATTAATTTAAATATGGCCACATTTCACTGGATTAAATCGAGGAGTATTTCTCCTTTATCCCGGTGTGCACTTGCTGCAATAATCACTAAATTAAAATTTGCAATGACAATGTAAATTTGGAAACAATACTTGGCATTTTCATTAAAGAGCTGCCATGTTTAAGATCCACTATCTCACCCTTCAGTTTTCCTTCATCCACAAAGGCAAGTTCATCACTCAAGCCTTCTAATACAATGGAAACAACACAGGCCATGCCAACTGATCCAGTTCCTATAATGGAGACCTTAGTATGATGAATGTAACCTCCAAGGAAGTTAAATTCATCATAAATTCAACCATGATGGTCGCCATCTTGGAGACAAGAGTGAAGGGCCAGCTGAGCCCAAGAGAGAGACCTGACAGTTGCACGGGACACAGAGGCATCCTCAGGCAAAGGAACCACCCTCTTGCAGCACCGACTCTCCAGCCGGCCCGCAGGACTCCTGTGGCCCAATTCATGGTGGCTCACCCAGGAGATGGAGGAAAAGATTGGAGGTCAACTCACTGAGCACGAAGGAAAGAAGCCCCTGAGGATTTTAATTCCCTTTCACCTTGTTAGTTCAGCTGGCAAGGCCTTGCTCACCTGGCGCAGGCCTCACCAGAGCCTCCACAAAGGAATTCTCATGTCTGCTCAGGCTGAGGTTGTCAGGGGCCTTCTTCTCCAGCAAGTGAATCCTGGAGTGACCATTTTACAAACACACATTGATTTCCATATTTGACATTCAGAGAATAGGCCAACCCAGAACCCTGGAATGGTTAGTTTTCTATTTTTAATGTGTATGTCAAATCAGATCCACTTTTTCTGACTCCAGAGCCAACATGCTTAGCATTTCTAACTCCATCTCCCTTAATCTCACCCTCTTTAGGACATTCCAAATTCCCTTTTACCCTCTAATACATCATATACATTCAAATCCTAGTCTGTTGCTTCTTGATTCTTTTATAAAAATGCAGCGACTAGAATGGAACATGTAACCCTAGGAAGAGTCTAACCATTGTGGAGTCCAGAAGCATATCCTCCTGCTAGGCACCAGCACTACATTTCTGTATATAGGTTCTAGGTGGATATTTTGGCAGTATCATCAGATAGCCTACCTGTAGTTACTTAAAACCAAAGGAACTAAGGAGCTGCTGCCATATATCTCCATTCTAAACTGGTACAATTAATTTTGGGGACTGCATTTTCCCTGACTGTGTGCCTTAGCAAGGACTGTTGTATGTAAATGTAAGCAGTCAGTGAGTGCTTACAGGGTTTGTGCTAGTAGTTTGCCTTCTTATGGCTACTTATTGTTTTAATACTCCTGAACCTCAGGTTTTCCATTGGAAAATGGGACAAGAATATGTTCTCTGCTAGTTTTGTGGGTGGTTCAAATGAGATAATATACAAAATATAGGGTGATGTTATTATCACAAATAATCTAACTTTTAATACCACATTAGAAAGGCAATTATAACTATTGTAATAAGCCCATAATCACAGAAACTACAGCCTACAGGTCCTATATCTATTTCAGACAATAAGATTATCTATCCGGATTTTAATCAGAAATTTTTTCTTTTTACAATTCTATTTTCCCTTTAAAAGATGTTCAAAGTTTGCTTTTATTGCCCTCCAGTGGTTGCTATACAGAAAACATAACAACATTTTTTACATTTTCATTTTTGAGGTGTTAGGCAATCTTACAAACATTCTTGAAATAGTATTAGGTTACACATATTCCTGTAAGTTGATAATCTTTCAAGAATCAACCCTTCAAGAATCCTTTAGGAATTAACCTATAGGGACCATACGTAACATCATTTCCTGCATAATATAGATGTACAACGCCAAGCATTATTGGCTGTGCATTATTTTATTAAGTCTTCACAAAGAATCTACTGACTTAAAATAATAATCTAACTTTATTTATTCACTCATTAAATATATATAGGATGCCTATTATGTGTCAGGAGAACAAAAGATACATTGTCCTGGTTTACAATCTAGTGAGGAAAATGGATTATTAAATATTGGGTTGTCAGGAAAGTCATGACACATTTTTGCAATGAAAAACATAGAAAAAATATGTCATGACTTTCCGACAACCCAATATATCATTAGAAATTAGCATGGTAAATGTTGTGAGAGGAGAAGTATTAGGTATACGAGTGCATTAAGAAACCCTAACCTGTTTTGCACTAGAGCAAAGCTTATTAGAACAAATTCTAAAATTGTAAAAAGTAAGGTGATGTCAGAAACATGGTGGCATGAAGGGTGCCCCTTGATATCACCCCTTGAAGTTACAACAGGTTGATCAGTTTTAATTCCACAAAGAAGCATCTATGCAACACACAAACACATCTGAGAGGTCCCTGCAACGAAACATCTGCAGGTGCCCTAATGGGGCTAACAGAGGAGGGAGGGAGGGAGGGGTAAGCGCAGAGATGGGGGGCACAGGATGCAGGCTGGATCTCACTGCCATCCAAGGAGAGGAAAGGATTTGAACTGTAGGTGCACTCTCTGTGGCCCCAGCAATCCTGTCTGAGGAATCAGCATATAATACAACTGAACCCAGCAATCAGGGCTTAGACCTCAGGACAACGAAGAATACAGAAGTGCAACAACTTCAGTCTAACAGCCCTCACTGCCAGGCAGAAAACAAAGCTATGAGCTTGGCCACCTGTCCCCGCCTTCCCAGAGCTCGCCCCACCCATGCCCTCCCAGTGTTAGCAGCGGGCCCTAGAAAAAATGGTAGCACTCTCAGATTAGAGCAGAATATCTACATCGTTGAGAACTGGAGAGACAGTTCCTGAGCGGCAGACACACAGTGAGACTAACTCCAGTGACAAGGGAGGAGCTATAGGAGTGAGGCTGCTGTGGTCTGGAAGTTGCCATTACTCAGAGGAGAACAAAACCACACACGTACCACCACCTCTGCCAACCCACACTACCTGCATCCTTTGCGGCTGATTCCAGCAGGGGCACCCAGGGCTGCTGAGACAGCACTGGGATTTCAGGGGCTCAGAACCTCATTGTCCGCCATACCGTCCCATTGGGGTGGTGCCCTGAGACCGAGGCGACCTAGTTACAGAGGAAATGCCTACATCCCCAGGAAATCTTCTACCATGAGAAATAGGAACAGGGCAAGAGGAAATAAAATGCCCCAGAGCTGCCCACTGGAAAACAAAGGAAAGATCTCTTCACACCAAACCTGATGCACTGAATTCATTCCGATAGATGCCCAGGAAGAGAAATAATCCAATAATTACCATGAATAAACATGGTAACAAGGCATCTCAGAAAGAAAACTAAAAAAAATCCCTGTTAAATAAACTTAAAGACATGGACATATGTGACTTAAATGACAGAGAATTCAAGACTGTAGTTCTGAAAAAAGTCAATAAGATGCAAAAAAAACTCAGGTAGGCAATTTAACGAACTCAGAAAAAAATCAATGAACAAAAGGAACATTTTACCGAAGGGATTAGAATTTTTAAAAAGAACCAAATAAAACTTCTGGAGCTGAAGAACTCAATAAAAGAGACGAATGGGGGGTGGCAGATTGGGGGAGGGGACTTGTCACTTTGAGGGGTAAAAAGTATAACTATTGCACTGTTATACACCTGAAACTAATTAAAAAGAAAAAAAAAAGAAACAAAGTAGAGTTGAACCATGCATACACTTAAGTTACATGAAATTAACTAGGTGTGCTCAAATCAAAAGTTAAGTGCAGAGAAAATAATTTAAATAATGTGGACAACTCTGCCTGTCAATGCATAGTATGTACACTTGTGTCAACTAGGAGAAAGGAGCAGTGAAAAGATGGGTGTGGGGGCAAGGAGGAGGAGGAAGGAAAAGTTCCAGGCATGAAGAACAATGTACGGGAGGTGCCTGAGGCAGGAAGAAGGTAAGAACATTTAAGAAATATGGCAGTGCTAAGAGAAATAAGACAGAAAAAGTCGAGAACCATATGATTCGGCTGATATGTGGTATATAGAACAGAAAACAACAAAGGAACAAGAACAACAAATTAAGAAACAAAACTCATAGACACAAACAATAGTTTAGTGGTTACCAGAGGGTAAGGGGGGAAGGGGGTGGTAGATGAGGGTAAAGGGGATCAAATATATGGTGATGGAAGGAGAACTGACTCTGGGTCGTGAACACACAATGTGATATATAGATGATGTATTACAGAATTGCACACCTGAAATCTATGTAACTTTGCTAACAACTGTCACCCAAATAAACTTAAATTAAAAAAAAAGGATGAAATAGCAAGCTTAGGAAATAAAGCTGACCAGATGGAGGAAAGAATTAGTGATATTGAAACTAGACATCTGGAAATGATGCAGATGGAAGAAGAGAGAGACTTGAGAGTTAATAGAAATGAACTCTACATAAACTATCTGACTCCATCAGAAAGAGAAACATAAGAATAATGGGCATGCCAGAAGGAGAAGAGAGGGAGAAGAAAGTTTATTCAAACGAATAGTTGATGAGAACACCCCAAACCTATGGAAAAAACTGGATCCTCGAATTCAAGAAGCAAACAGAACACCTAATTACCTCACTCTTAATAGGCTTTCTCCAAGGCACATTATATTGAAGCTGTCAAAAATTAATGACAAAGAAAGAATTCTCAAGGCAGCCAAGAAAAAGAAGATGATAACCTACAAAGGAAAGCCCATTAGAGTATCATCAGATTTTATAGCAGAAACTCTACAAGCCAGGAGGGAGTGAAATCAAATATTTAAACTATTGAAATAGAGGAATTATCAGCTAAGAATAAAATAACCAACAATGTTATCCTTTAGATATGGAGGAGGACTAAAGACCTTTCCAGGTATATAGAAGCTGAAGGAGTTTTGCACCACAAGGCCTGCATTATAGGAAACACTGAAAGAGGTTATTTTACAAGAAATAAAAAGACAAAAGGATACAAAACTGTGAGTAAGATTACTAATAGACAGACAGAAGCAGGAAACAGCAACCCATACACAGAATAGGGCACTAAATGCTTAAACATAACATAAAGGGTAAAGAAGATAAAAAAAAAGAGAGAGAGAGAAGAAAAAGAAACAATTTGCTACTGCAACTCAGAAGTTAACTCACAGCATAAATAGGGATAATTTGTGAAAACAAAAACATAAAATGGGAGACAGTAAAGATCTGAATTTGCAAAGGGGAATAGAGATAAGATGCATGCTGAAGAAAAGGGACTACTATATATATGGAACTTTCTTTTATGAGGTGTGATCAAACAATATGATGAATGTTTAAAAAAATATTACAGTAAAAGACACATTGCCATCAATCCCCTTTAAAATACTCTCCCTTGCTTCGAACACACTTATCCCATCGTTCTTGCCACTTTGTAAAGCAGTCTGGAAGTCCTCTTTCATGAGTGTCTTTAGTTGTGCTGTTATGGTGGCCTGATGACCTGAATAATTTTGACTTTGGGAAAGAGCCAGGAGTCCATGGTGCTAGATCCAGTGAATAAGGTGGATGAGGACACACTGTAATGTTTTTATTTCACAGAAATTGCCGTATAACAGAAGCGATGTGTGACACGGAGCATTGTCATGATGGAGGGTGATTTATGGCACACTTTAAAACACACCTTCTCTCAACCGTAGCTCACACCTGACTGACTTGCACACTGTCACACACTGTTACTAAGGTTCGATGCACCACTTCCTGTATTGAAGATCCCTGCCTTTCTGTTGGATAGCACTCAGCAGCAGCATTCATCGTATGTTTTGATCACAACAGAAAGGCTCCGTGTCACACACTGCTTCTGGTATATGGCAATTTATGTTAAATAAAAACATTACTGTGTCTCCTCATCCACCTTATTCACCAGATCTGGCACCATGCAACTTCTGGCTCTTCCCTCAAGTCAAAACGATTCAGGACATCAAAGCAGCTATGACAGCACAACTAAAGACACTCATGAAAGAGGACTTCCAGAACTGCTTCATAAAAATGGCAAGAACAATGGGATACGTGTTGGAAGTGAGGGGGAGTATTTTGAGGGGCATTAATGGCAGTGTGTCTTTAATAAATTTTTAAAAATTTACATATTTACTCTATTTTGTGATTACACCTCACACATAAACTTAATGGTAACCATTCAAAAAAAAAATCCAGAAGTGAGACACATAACATAAAAAAAGAAGAAACAGAGGGAAAAAAATCATAGAATACCACCAAACTAAAATAACAGACAGAAACACAAAGGCAAAGAAGCAATGAAGACACTACCAGAAAGCAAAAAATAAAATGGCTATAGGAAATCCTCATATTTCAATAATCACCCTAAGTGTAAATGAAATGAACTCACCAATAAAAAAGCACAGAGTAGCAGATTAGATTAAAAAAAAACAACAACAAAACCCAACCATATGCTGCCTTCAAGAGACACACCTCAGATGCAAAGACAAACATAGACTCAAATTAAAAGGGTGGAAAATGATTCTCTAAGCAAATGGCATCAGAAAAAAGTGGGTGCAGCTATACTTATATCTGATGGAACAGACTTTAGGATAACAATGGTAACAAGAGAAAAAATGGACATTTCATAATGATAAAGGGGACAATACAACAAGACATAACACCAATATATATGCCCCCAATCATGGAACACCAGAATATATAAAGCAACTACTAACAGAATGAAAGGGAGAGACTGACAAAAACACAATTATAATAAGGGGACCTAAATATACCATTGACAGCTTTGAATAGATCATCCAAACAGAAAATCAATAAGGAAATATCAGCCTTGAATGACACATTAGACTAAATGGACATTGACATTTACAGAGCACTTCATCCTAGAACACCAGACTACATTCTTTCCTAGTGCACATGGAACATTCTCAAGGATAGACCATATGTCGGGACACAAACTAGCCTCAGCAAATTTAAGAAGACTGAAATCATACCAAGTATATACTCTGACCACAATGCTTTGAAATTGGAGATCAACTGCAAAAAAGTAGAAAAAAATCACAAATAGTGGAGATTAAACAACATGCTACTATAGAACAACTGGGTCAAAGAAGAAATAAGAGGAAAAATCAAGAAGAAATCAAGAGATACATAGGAACAAATGAGAATAAAAATACATTGTATCCAAATTATTGGGATCTGAGAAAGCAGTATTAAGAGGGAAATTTGTATCATTACAGGCTTATCTCAAGAAACAAGAACAGTTCCAAATAAACAACCTAACATTACATCTTAAAGAATTAGAGAAAAGGGCCGGCTGAGTGGCGTGTTGGTTAAGAGCTGGCTTGGGACGCCAGAGGTCTCCAGTTTGGATCCCACATATGAAGGCCAGTGACACTGCCCTCCACAGCTAAGATGCTGAACAACAGCTCAACCTGGAGCTGGGCTGCCATGAGTCGCCGGCAATGGCATAGGCTGCAGCCCCTGCTGCAGTGGGTTGCCATGGGCTACCGTGTGTAGCCAGCAGCCAGCGTGAGCAGCCAGCAGCCGCAGTGAGGGGCCGTCCAGAAGCCGGCGACTGATCTGCCTCGCCCGGGAAGAGCGCAATGATGGTGCCAACTTGGGCCAGTGAAGCAGCATCCTCCACAACTAGACTGAAGAACAAAAGGGCAGCAACTTGTCTGTTCCCCTTCCCCCAATTCCTCAATTAAAAAAAAAATCTTTAAAAAAAAAAGAATTAGAGAAAAGAAAAAATGAATGAAACCCTGTCAGCAGATGGAAGGAATTAAATATTTGAGCAGAATCAAATGAAATAGATTACAAAAAAACAATAGAAAAAAATTAATGCAACAAAGAGCTGGTTCTTCGAAAAGATTGATAAAATTGACAAACCCCTGGATAGTCTCACTAAGGAAAAAACAGAAAAGACACAAATAAAAAAATCAGAAATGAAAGAGCAGAAGTTATGATGGATACCACAGCAATACGAGAAATAATTCAACAATACTATGAAGGAGATACGCCACCAAATTCAATAATGTAGAAGAGGTGAACAAGTTCTTAGAAGTAAAAAACCTTCCTAGACTGAATCACAAAACTGGAAAATCTACTGATCAACAGCAAGGAAATCGAATCAGTCATCTAAAACCTCCCCAAAAGCAAAAGTCCAGGACCACATGGCTTCACTAGTGGATTCTACCCAAAATTCAAAGATGATTTAACACCTGTCCTCCTCACTTTTCAAAAAAATTGGTTCCTAACTCAGTTTAAGGAACCAACGTTACCCTGATACCAAAACTTGGTAAGGATGACACAAAAAAAGAAAACTACAGACCAATATCACTGATGAACACAGACAAAAAAATCCTAAAAAAATACTAGTAAATTGAATACAACAATAGATTAAAAAGATTATACATCATGATCAAGTGGAGTTCATTCCAGGGGCACAATGATGGTTCAATATATGCAAATTGATCAATGTGATACAGCACATAAACAAAATAAAGGTTAAAAATCATATGATTATATTAATAGATGCAGAAAAAGCATTTGACAAGACATAACATCCATTTATGATTCAAACATTTAATAAAATGGGTATAGAAGTAAAGTACCTCAACATAATAAAGGCCAGATATAACTTACCCTTAGCTAATATCATACTTAATGGTGAAAAACTGAAAGCTTTTCCTAAGATCAGGAACAAGATGGGGATTTCCCCTGTCACCACTGTTTTTCAACTAGTATTGGAAGTCCTAGCCAGAGCAATCAAACAAGAGAAAGAAATAAAAAGCATCTGAGCTGGAAATGAAGAAGTTAAATTGTCACTTTTTGCAGATGACATGATTCTTTATATAGAAAATCCTAAAGACTCCACCAAAAATTTATTAGAAACAATAAACAAATACAGTGAAGCTGCAGATTACAAAATCAATGTACAAAAATCCATTGCATTCCTATATACTAAAAATGAAATTTCAGAAAAAACAACAAAAAAACCCAGTTCCTTTTGCAATTACAACAAAAAGAATAAAATACCTAGAAATAAACTTAACAAAGGATGTGAAGGACCTATACACTGAAAACTATACAACATTATTAAAAGAAATTGAAGAAGATACAAAGAAATGGAAAAATATTTCATGTTTATGGACTGGAAGAATCAATATAGTTAAAATGGCCATATTACTCAAAGTGATATAAAGATTTATGCAATCCCCATCAAAAACTCAATGGCATTTTTTATAGAAATAGAATAAAAAGTCATCAGATTTGTATGGAATCACAAAAGATTCTGAATAGCCAGAATAATCCTAGGAAAAAGAACAAGGCTGGAGGTATCACACTCCCTGACTTCAACTTATACTACAAAGTGACAATCAAAACAGAATGGTATTGGCAGGAAAAAAGACACACAGACCAATGGGATAAAACTGAAAACCTAGAAATAGAGCATATATACAGGCAGATAATTTTTGACAAAGGAGCCAAAAATATACACTAGAGAAAAAAGAGCCTGTTCAAGAAATGGTGCTGGGAAAATTGGAAAGCCACATGCAAAAGAATGAAACTATACTGCTATCAATCACCATGTACCAAAATTAATTCAAAATGAATTGAAGACCTAAACATAAGACCTGAAACAATAAATTACATAGAAGAAAGCATAGGTACTAAACTTATGGACGTTGGGTTCAGAGAGGATTTTATGAATTTGACCTCAAAGGCAAGGGAAGTAAAAGCAAAAATAAATGAATGGTACTATATCAAACTAAAAGGCTTCTTCACAGCAAAAGAAACCATCAACAAAAGAAAGAGGCAACCAACTGAATGGGAAAAGATATTTGCAAACAACACCTCCAATAAGAGGTTACTATCCAAAATATATAAAGAACTCATACAACTCAACACAAAAAACCAAACAATCCAATTTAAAAATGGGTGGAGGGCCTGAACAACATTTCTCCAAAGGAGACATACTAAAGGTCAACAGATACATATATACACATTTCCCTAATAGCTAGTGAAGCTAAGCATATATATATATATATATATATATATATATATATATATATATACACACATGTGTATATGCTTAGCTTCACTAGCTATTAGGGAAATGCAAATCAAAACCACAATGAAATACCACCTCACACCTATTAGAATGGCTATCATCAAGAAGAGAAGTAATAACAAGTATGTTGGAGAGGCTGTGGAGGAAAAGGAACCCTCATACACTGCTGGTGGGAATGCAGATTGGTGCAGCCACTATGGGAAACAGCATGGAGAGTCCTCAAAAAATTAAGAATAGAATTACCATATGACCCAGCACTCCCTCTTCTGGATATCTACCCCAAAAATCTGAAAACATTTATCTGTAAAGACATATGTACCTCTATGTTCATTGCAGCATTATTCTCAGTGGGCAAGACGTAGAAATAACCAAAGTGTCCTTTGATAGGTGATTGGATCAAGAAGATGTGATATATATATATATATATATATATATATATATATATATATATATATATATATATATATATATATATATATATATATATATATATATATATATATATATATATAAAATGGAATATTACTCGGCCATAAGAAAAGATGTAAACCTGCCATTTGTGACAACACCGATGGATCTTGAGGTTATCATGCTAAGCGAAATAAGTCAGACAGAAAAAGTTGAGAACCACATGGCTTCACTCATATGTAGGAGGTAAAACTGAAAGCAACAAAGGAACAAGACAAACAAACAAAGAAACAAACTCATAGACACAGACAACAGTTTAGTGGTTACCAGAGAGTAAGTGGGGAGAGGAAGTCATAGAAGAAGGAAAAGGGGTCAAATATATGGTGACAAAAAGAGAATTGACTCTGGGTGGTGAAGACACATGCAATGTATAGATGATGTATTATAGAAATATGCATTTGAAATGTGTATTTGAAACTAGCCAATGTTAACACAATAAATTTAATAAAAATTTAAAAAGTATGAAACATATATGAGAAAAATAACAACAGAATGTAAAGAACAACTTAAATATATACTATTGTCAAAGATTTATTCCAGATAACAACAACAAAACAATTTGGACAACTTGTGTAAGATCAAACCAATAAGCAATCAACAAAAGAGATATCAAAGTTAAATTTAACTAGCAAACAGTGGTAATACCACTGGAGGGCATGATAGAGTAACAATGACTGGATTTTCATTCCCATGTGAAAACATATAAAAACCTAACAGAATATATGAAAGAGCATTCAAGACACTGGACATCAAGAAACAAAGAACCTTGAGATATGAGAAGAAGAGGAGTCCATGGTTGCCCCTAGCTTATTGACTGGAGGTTTCCAAGGCCTGGTACAGAGGAGAACTCAAACGGAGCCAGGATCTTCCATGAGTGGAGGAGATGAAGCTGAGAATCCTGAGCGGTCTGAGTTTGTAAAGCGTAATACCTAAGAACAGATGGCTAGAGAAGGAATGTCAGAGATGTACAAGGGTTCCCCTTATTTATTGGGCAGAGTATGGATCAATTCATATGTGTGAGAAAACTGCCAGAGATGAGGGAGAGAATCACCCAAACGGATTAAAGGGAACAATTCCAGGAGCTCATACAAGGCTGGGAATAGTGCCTGTTCCCCACCAGCCAGACAAAACCAAACCAACCAACCAAATAAAACCCTCAAAATTCATAGTGCATCAGGAAGAGTAGAGAAAGGGTTTTACAACAGTCCACCTAAAATTAGCTCTAGCACTAAATGTTGCTTTGTCCTGCCTAACACACTTAAAAGCAAGACCCAAGAGGAGCGAGCTGTTTCCAAGTAGCGTAATCATTTACCAGAAGAAAATTCAAGAATATCTGTAGGTTACAAAAATATCCAGCACCCAACATGGTAAAATTTATAGTACCTGGCAGCCAATCAAAAACTGCCTGGCATGCAAAGGAGCAGGGGAATACAAATCATCATGAGAAGAAAAATCAGTCAAAACTGACCTAGATGACAGAAGCAGTAGACAAAGACAATAAAACAATTATACCTGTAATCCATGTATTCAATGTAGATGGAAGACTGAGCATGCCAGGCACATAAAATGCAAAATATTGTGGACCCTGAGAAAGAAGATGTCTATTAAGAAGGGCTCCTGATGGCTAACTGGGCTCAAATTAAAAAAAAAACAGAGCCCAGCAGCCAGTTCTACACAGGGGCCTCTTACGTAAATCGCACTTCAGGTAGAAGTCTGCACTGAATTGCCTGCCTGCACTGTGTTCCTGCCATCTGATCCAGCCCTTGTAAAGGATTTCCCGGAATTGTATTTCAACCAATAGAACTGAGGCTTTCCCTGTCCAATCGGAGCTGCACAGCTATATCACCATCAGCATCTTCAGGCCAATCAGAGCGGCTCCATTCTGACCAACCAGGACATTTTTTGGGACCAATCAAATTGCAAGGATTTAGAGTCCTCATTTGCATGAGGACAGGCCAGTCAATCAGGGACCAGTGACAGGAACTCCTGTCTATATAAGTCAGCTCCCCTCTTGCTTGGGAGTACACTTTCCCTTTTCACCGAAGACTGAAAACTATGTTGCCCCAGCTGGAGATGAAACATTGAAGATGTCTCACTGGAGCAGAGCAGAGCAGAGCACTGTAGAGCTGTCCAGCGGGAGAGGGGCCAGGCCCAAAGGCCTCCTAGCTCCAGGGCCCCCTCACAGCCAAGCTGCTTCATAATTGAGCTGTAACACTATTGAACTGTTCCATAGCCATGCTGTTCTCACAGCTGTGCTAAATCACAATTGAGCTGTTTGCACTGAATAAAGTATCTTTCTTCTTCATGCACCCACCCCCTAAATAAAACTGTAAAAACATATGTGCAAAAAAAAAAAAAAAAAAAGAAAAAAAAAAAGAAACTCTAACCTGGAGGTAGTTTCTGTGTGTTTTGGAAGAGTGAGGTAGGGTTTATGAAAGAAGCCATTTAGACAGTGTGACAAGTAATCTGAGATCTGAAGGATGAATAGAAAAGTTTTCAGTAGACGAAGGTGGGCTGGGGAGAGCGTTTGAAGGAGAGGATGCAATGTCAAATATAATTAGATAATGGAGACAGGAGAGAATTTTAGAGGTGAGGTTGGAATATTTTTTTCAAAAGCTATACTGGAGAATTTAGACTTTCTTCTTATGGTGAAATTAAAACCAGTGGACTCTGACAAAGCACAAATACATGCCTTCAATTTTTATTTTCTAAATTCTTACTATTTAAAGGGAAAGTTTTAGTTATTAATTATAAAGTAATTGTTCAAAAACTTTCAGTGCCTCCTTTTCATCATCCAGAGTTCTCTCGAACACGAGCATTCCTAGCATGTTGGAATCGGAACGGGCTGTAGAGATCATGAGTTGCCATCTTTTCCCTTTACAGAGAAGTGAGGAGGGCCGGGGCTTTGCTCAGGTTGCATCGAGTGTCCGTACCTGGGAACTGTTTGCTTTTCCTACCACAGTCTCGAGCTCAGGTTCCCCAGCCTGGGATTCAGAGGCCTGCCTAGACTCCTATATCTCATGTTTTGTTGGCTTGGACTGTTCAAAATTCTTGAGCACCCTGGCTTTCTACCTCTGAACCAAACTTCATTTTCTTCCTTTGTGGTCTGATGAAAAGATGGTTTATCTTAGACTTGAGGTGTGGGGGACTGAGAGGGCCTTCTCATTACTAAGGAGATTATAAATCCTCCACAGACCACCAGGTCAGGTTTTGCCTCTTCTGTGGAACTCACTTGCCTCTGTACTTTTCTTGTGGCATAGCCATGTGGACTGACTTATTTCTTCTCCTAGATAACAAGCATCTTGAGGATATGATACACGGCTTCATCATCACTACATCTTTAGAGCAAAGTAACATGGGAACTGAAAGCCCCTGTTGAGCTTGTTGCAGACAGTGACAGGTGGAGAAATGAACAGAGTGGCATATCTTTTTTCCTAACAAAAGGTTTAGGTAGATAGTAGTATAGGAATGAAAGATATATTATTGAAATAGCTTGTATCAGAATTTCTCTCAGGTAACAAACTGAGTTTAGAAAATACAACAATGAGCCACCCAAGGTGAAAGGAGAGTTTCTTACAAGAAAGCAAAAAAGAGTGCAAAAAATGTACTCTTTTTCATAAAACAAATGACCATGAATTTGAAAGTAGGAAGAGATTAGAGAAGAGAGGTAAGGAAGAGAGAGATCTGGGCAGCATGGGACTGTCAAAGGACTTTGAGACCTGAGAGGGATATCTAATGCTGAATTTAAATCTTTTTACATGTTTGACGTACACCACTGCCATCTTTTTGAGCCTTAAGTACTGACTACCACACACAAAGTAGGTGCTAGTGAACACTCAACTACATTTATGTTAGATACAGAAAGAGTATGTTTTCCTGGGATATTTGTAATTCTAGGCATAGCTGACTCATGTCCATGTATGTTGAATATGGAGGTCGATTACAAAAATGAAGAAAAATGCAGCTTCCACACTCCTTCATTGTATCACAAATGTTTCAGTAGAATTATAAAAATACATGAAAAATAAAATAGCCATAGTTTAGTACAGTTTATGTTGCACACAAAACATGAGAGATATAGGGAATAAATGTTTTTGTAGCTTGGGTCACAACATCATTTCTAACATGGTCCATCAGGAAAGTTTCCCTCCAGGGTAGATTATGAACATAGAAAAATAACAAGCTATTACATTATATGGAAGTTTAACTACTGGCCCTTCATTGACCCCTTTCTTTCCTTCAAGCTGAAGTATCACTGATTGGTCATGTTCAGGAAGGAGGAACATTTCTCATTTTGAATTTTCTCCAGCCATCTTGGCTCATAGAGTCCCTGGATGATTCTCAGTGCTTTGTTAAAATGGGACTCTCACCATATATCTCTATCTATCTATCTATCTATCTATCTATCTATCTATCTATCTATCTATCTATCTATCGAGAGAGAGAGGATAGCACCAAAGCCATAAATTCTACTTTGAGATTAGAATTCACTTTTTATTTTTTGAATTTTATATTTTAAAAGTCTAGCATTATGATAACAACCAGTTTTTATACAGTGGGCAAATACAAACAACAGCACAAAAACTCAGGCAACAGGTCAGACACCACTGGTATATACAGTTCTATGCAAAACCTTTTACTGCCATCTTGTGGATTTTCAGGAAATAACTTCAGTGGCTACTTATTGATAATAAATATGCTATTTATTGATCTCTGAGTACTAGGTTCATATACCACAGCATATGAAAATAACTGGAGAAATATATAAGTAAAGAGCAACTAAATAGCCAGGTTTCCATTGAATTTCATCACTTTGATTGCATTATTTAACTTCTCTGTGGCGTGGTTTCTTCATGAAATGTGAAAAGTGAGGATCTGTGCATATTAGTACATGCATGTGTGAGCGTGCTCTGTACAATGCTAGGCCTATAGAAGGCCATTCATAAGTGCATTTTAATTGGCAGAAACATAAATAGAACTCTTTGCCTTCTGCCTTTAAAGCATTTCCATATGCAAAGTTAAGGAGGAAAACCTAATGAGGCGGGGCTAGTTGGAGTAGAAAGAATGTGGTGTGGTCACAGTGGTGGAAACCCTCAGCCAAATCAAAGCCTGAGGTTGCTTTTCATTGGAAATACACTGCTGTATGGCTTCAAAATACAATCACTACTGGTTTTCCTGGGAATCTTTCCTGGATTCCACATTACCTAAACCCCAACGGACTACTTCAGCAAAGCCCCCATGGTCAATGACTTCGAATTTAGTGTGAGAAGGAAGAAAGAGTAATAGATATTTATTGTATACTTCCTATGTCGTAGGTACTTCACACAATCTTATTTCTATTATTTTACAGGGTAAAATTCTCAGACATCAGGAAGTTTAAATACCTTGTCCAAGACCACACAGTAAAAGGTGAACTTAGACCTGGACCCTAGGTCTGCCTGATTTCAGTCAGTATTTTTTTTTTTTCACCTTCCACACCAACCTGACAAATTCTATCAACTCTGATCATGTTATTCCCCTGTGTGATGTTGTGATTTATAATAAGAAATAATATTTGGTCTTAGTCCTCATTCCTGGCACAGAACTCCTAAAACTCTTGAGTGATAAAGGTGTCTTTTGTTATGTTAGTGATCTAACTTTTGGACCAAACCTAAGAATGGGGGCTGGTTGCCAAGAGAACCAACCCTGTGGTTAGAGGCTTGGAACTTTCAGCCCCAGTCCCCAGACTTCCTGGCAGAGGAAGGAGGCTGGAGACTGAGTTCAATCATGCCTATGTAATGAAGCCTCTATAAAAATCCCAAGCACATGGCTCAGAAAGCTTCTCGGTTGGTGAAAATGTGGAGGTGCTGGGAGAGTGGCACTCCTGGGGAGAGCATGGAGGCCCCGCACCCTTTCCTCATACTTTGTCCAATGTCTCTCTCATCCATCATAATGTTCCAGAGTTATATCCTTGTAGTAAGTAAAATGTTTCTCTGAGTTTTGTAAACCCAAGGAGGGGGGGTTCCTCCGATCTACACCCAGTTGATCAAAAGCACAGGTGAAATCCTGGACTTGGGACTGTCATCTGAAGTGGCCTGGGGAGTGGAAGGTGGGCAGTCCTGCAGGGCTGAGCCCTTAACCTGTGGGATCCGATGCTATCTCTGGGCCGACAGTGTCAGAATTGAGTTGAATTGTAGGATACCCATCTGGTATTAGAGAATTGCTTGTTGGTGTGGGGAAGCCTCCCCGACTCCACGTTGGAACTGGTAACCACAACCTTTACCCTGCTTAAAACCCTACCACAAGTTCTTGCTGTCCTTCTATCCCCATCCCCTTTTAAGGCCTTCGAAGATGTATGATGTGCCCCCTTCTTCACCAATCTCACCTCTCCCCAAACTCCCCCTCACTGTCTCTATCCTAATCACCTTACACACGGTGTGCTCCCCTGCTTTCTGGGCCACCAGGCCTGCTGGTCTCCTGCTTGCCTCTTCCTCCCTCGCCCTGCCCACCTGGCTTGGTGTCCATGCGTTATAAAGTATATGTATTATATACTTGATATACTTTATACATCTTTTAAGCCTGAGGTAAGACATCACTTCTTCAAGCATTTCTTTCTGGTCCCCAAGTGTGGGTCAGGTTCCCCTGTTCATGCTCTCCAGCACCTGTGGCTCCTCCCCTTTGGTAGCATTCTCAGAACTCACATTTGCAAACTCTATGAGGGTGATAAGGATAGCGCCTATTGTATTTGCCACTCTATCTCTAGCCCTTGTGCAATGTCTTATCCAGGGTAGGACAATATATTTTCTATATTTTTCTACACACATTTTCTCTATAATTTTCTATGCTTTTACAAAAGTAAAAATAATAGAACTGGAGACCACACCCCATTTGCTCTCTGCCAGGGTTCCCCTTTATCAGAGGTCCGTTGTCATTGCTGATTTCCAATGTTTATGTAGAGAAGCCTTAGGACCAAGTGTTACTTTTTGAGGCTTGACTAGGGACTCCTCATCATCTAAACATCTTTTTCAAAGAAGAATATATTATAAACAGATTTTAAACAAATATCATGGATTTAGCATATAGTATACAGTAGAATATTTATTTAACATTTTCCTGATCTATGGGGAATTCCTATTAGCCAATTAGGAAAGAACCGGTCTGATTTGGAAAATATAGTTGGTCAGAAAGCTAAAGTCTTTAAGATATTGTGAATCTTCAGGACAAAAGGAACCCTTTGGGCCAAGGGTCCAGATAATGACAACTGACAGGAGTCCTTGGTTTCTAGCTGCCTTCAGAGACGTGGGCAAAGATGTCTCATTCATTCATTTATTCATTCAACATTTGCTTAGTAGCTGGGTTCTCTGTTAATCAGTGGGAGGCAGAGATGAATGAGGCACAGTCCTTGCTATCAAGAGGAGCTTCAGAGGATCTAGATGTTACTTCTAAGTGACTTCAATCTTAGAGTCTGTGTGTACAATGGCTTCCTGTGGTGGCTCATCTGTCTCCTCATAAATGCTCTATTATTTCAGGCATTTATGATTTTCTCACTAACTGGACTTAGAATGCAGACAGTCTCAGACATAAGCGAACTGTCAAATTCAATTTTCTTTCTTAAAGCAGAAGAGCCGATCTTTAAAGTCAGAAACAACAGCGGCTCAAATACCACTGTCATTACTGATCATATGTGTGATTTGGGAAAGTTATTGAATTTCTCTGAGACTTCAACCCAACAAGGTTGCTATTAGGACTCCTTGACATCATAGCGCAGTATCCAGCACAATACTAAAGCACATACTCAGGAAATGTTAGGCATTTCATCGCTGCTTCTCCACTGTTGTTGCTTCCTCAGGGCCCTCTGTGTTGGCAAGCTTCTCTTCCAGTAGCCCCCCACATTCCCAGGATGGGCTGAGGACAGCCTCTCTTTTGTGCTCATCTTTAGTCCTTAGAACAATTAGCAGTTTCCATGCTATGTTGGACATAATCAGTTTGTGTGTTTGTCTCCCCTCATGAGGCTATATATTCACTAAGAACATAATTATTTTTGTTTCTTATTGTATCATCTGTGCCTAGTAGGTTTTGACACTTAGTTGATGCCTAGGGAATATCTATGGATTGGTTTTATGTGACTAAGTTAATAAGTGGTATGCAAAGAACATCCCTTATCTGATGCTCTTTCCCTCCTCCTGAAGTTGCAGATCTGCTTGAGGAAGATCTTTCCAGATCGAGGAGGACAGTTCTTCGGTCTTAGGTATTTGGGCTATATTCTCCCCATTCTACCACCTGAGCTCTGCAAATAAGATTTTAATGTGAAAATAGTACTGCTCCCAAATGAAATACCTGCATGAGTTTTTGCGGAGATTAGTTTAAGGTAGAATTTCTAAAAATGTGTTCCATTAGATAGTAATTCATATTCCAGGGGAAACAAACTTTTTAGTTAAATAAGGTTAGAAAATGCTTTCAGTGCATTTTTTTATTTGTGGTAGGACTTCTCAGATCCTTTATTTCATCATGAGCTCCTTTTAAAGGAGCATTTCACAGATGTGGTATTATACAGAACACATTTGTAGAAATATCGCTTTGAGAATAGCTGGAACTTGCATCATAAAACTGAATTTCAGGCTATTGCAGGCTACTTAAAGCTGGGTTCTTGAGTGGTCATCCTATGGGTTATCTATTAGAGGTCCCACTTTAAGTGCATGTTTCCCAATGTACTATTTTGGCTGCATCCGTACTAGTTGTGATATACAATGTTAGTGACACACTGAGTAAGCAATACCTAAGGAATGCACCTAGAAAATATAAATGTTAATTTTGGTATACTACTATGCCTGCAAAGCTTATTGAGTTTATTCCTTTGACATGTATTATACAATCTATGTCAGATATACAGGGATGCTTTCTCAGGGGAACCTGGAGGCATCCATGAGTTCTCTGGTCCCTTTCAGGTAATAACAGTCCCTTGTTCACTCTGCGCTCTTTTGCAGAAAAAATTCAGTACATACACAGGCCTGTGTTGGGAGTCCACGCATACCAACATGGCTATTCCTTTTGCTACAGAAGTGAAAGACTTCCATGTGGTTTGTTAGTAAATAACTGCTGTCCTGAGGCCTCTCCAGTGACACCCAGTGCTGGCTGCCTAGAAGAACACACCTCCCATAATCCTCAGCTGTGGTGGTATGACCATTCATTGGATGGGCTGGTGTTACACTGTATGCGCCATTACAGGTGCCAAGTTGCTAAATATTTTGAATGGCCTCCTTGACTGGAGGGAAAGAAAAAGCCACGTGGTTGGGGCATACATGTGAGTAAGGGAAGTGGTATATATGAGGCCAACAAGGCGAGTAGGGGCCAAACCCTACAAAACCTTGCCGGTCTTGTTAAGAATTTTGGACTTTATTTTAAGAATAACAGAAAGCCATTAAAAGGTTTTAAGAAAGGGGGAGAAATCACATGATCAGATATGCTTTTTGAAAGGAGCATTCAAAAGTCTGACATTCAGCTTGATATCACCAGTTTTAGCTGTTCTCAAAGCGGTATTTCTATAGATGTGTTCTGTGTAATACCACATCTGTGAAATTGCTCTTTAAAAAAGCCCTTCCCAGAGGCTGAGAGTTTGTATGTGATGGAGACGTTGATATGTCTTGGGCAATCAACAGAAAGAAAGGACTCAGGGCACAACCAGGCCCTGCTGAGTCCCTGCCCTTGGCAGGTGGGCCAGGGGTCAGCCCGGATGGTAGGGCTCTGAAGTCAAGGATAAGGAAAAGTCTCTCCCCTGGAGCCTCTTCACTGGCCACACAGCTTTTATTTGGGGTGGCCTCTGAGCAGGGGAGCTGTGGGTTCTGAGTTGGGCTGGAAGACACGTCCAGCAAGGTGGGAAGTCTGAGTGGGCTCCACAATTGAGAGGCAGAAGCCAGGGATTGAAGAGTCAGTGATTCTATAGAGAGTGGGGTTCTGTAGAGAGAACAGGCACACGGGTTTGGGGAGGCAGCCCCCACATGATTTCTGGGCCAGAAACCTGAATGTCACTGGTCAGAGTTAGGGCAACAAGTCTTCCTCTTTTCAAAAACATCATCAACTCCACTTGGTTAGATTTTATTTCAGAGATGTTTAATAGGGTAGCCTGGCTGACAGAGGACCCTGACGTTTCTGAAATCTTGATGAGAAGGAGCTGGGGGCAGGGTGAGCACTCACAAAAATTACATGTTTAATACCTTTCAAGTAAAGATGGTCAGTATTTCTTTCAGCAAATATTGTTTCTTTGGGCAAAGTTACAAGACAGGCCTTTGGTCACAAGCTGTATATGAAGAACATATAGGTCTACCTATATTCTTGGGGGAAGTTGTGAAGTCACCCTTAACCCAAATGCACATGTTGAATCATTCCTGTTTAGAAATATATATTGCTGTGTTTAAGCTAGTGTTGGTGTCTGAGTCTTGTTGTCCTTTTTTTTTTTATTTGGTGGTGGGGAGGGGCAAGGAGGTGGACAGGTGGAGCTCAACCATAAAAAATGCTCTCCTGGTCATGGATGACCAGAGCTGGGACTGGTGCTTATCCTGAGGGAAGAGTGGACATTTTGCTAGAGTTCGGGTGACTCCAAGTGTTGAGGATGAGAGAAGTTGAAGATGCTGTTTAGGTGGAACTTTTAGTTTAAGCTGTTATGCTATTGGAAACAAGGCAGCACAGAGCTGGGAAGATGGCGCTTGCCCCCACCTCAGCACAGGTCTCAAGCCTCTCTGATATTTCAGGGAGTGCTGGCTTCAGGCACACCGAGAAATAGCCCCATTAGGCAGAAACCGCCAAGCACTGAAAACTATGAAAGCAAGGCTCCTCTTGGTCTGAGGGCCAGAGCCCAAGAGGAAGTATGTGGCCTGTATGGCATGGTCACTAGGAGAGTGAGTTTTGTAAACTGTTAAGAGGACCACTTTGGAGAATCAAAGAAATAATTAGAGACTTTTTTTTTTTGGTTTTTGTTTTTTTTTTTGCAGGGGTATGGGGATTTCAGGCATACCACTAGAAGGGACTTAGACTTGTCATTTGAGATAACAATATAAGGGTGACTTTATCAGTATCCAGGATGGTGAGTAGCGTGCACAGTGCTGAAATTCCATTTGACTAACTTGACGATAAGGATCTGGCAAATAAAGACCTTCCCTTCTGCATGGCTCTAAACATGAAGATAGCTAGGTATTCCGAGAAGTAATCAAACACCCAGGCGAGCTGTGCCTCATGTTTACTCTTTTTAAATTCACAATGTAATTTCAATTTAAAAATTCACAAGTACCCTTCACCTCAACTGTTACGCCATTTCACTTCTGGCAACACATATTCCCAACCAAGTATCTTGGAACACAGTAAGTAAAATGCTTCCAGTCCATCAGGAGTGAGCTTTGGAGTTAGTGAGGTCAGCTGGAGTGATCTTTTTCAGGCTCCTGAGGAATGAGCAAACTAAAATTGTTTGGTGAGACAGGAAAGAGTCTCTTTGTGGGAATATTACCTCTATGCACTCTGCTCCACATTTTTTTCATAACAAAGCTTTGAAACAAATAACAGAAGCATTTCTATCTTTCCCTCTGCAGGAAGAATGCCTGAGGACACCGCTGCACTAGTTAATGTGATTGCATGCCGAATGCCCTAAATTCTCCTCTATGAATACCTCTAGAAGAAGATTTAATTATTGGATAAGACTTTCTACAACAAATGCCTGAGAAATAGAATACGTAAAGGAGAATTTAGACAGAAAAGATCACTCACAATATGTGTATGGGATGTAGCCTCAGGTGATGATTTCTTTATCTTTCAGCATCTTAACTACTTTACTTCTGTAGCTCTGGTGGGGAGAGGGAAGTGGAAGATAAATCTCTACAAAGAAGTTCCGGAATCCTGTATCTCCCGGTGCCCACGCAATGTGTTTAGACAATGCATGAACACTAGATGGCACCCATGCTCTTAAAACATAGTAAATAGCTGGTTGCCTTTTCTTTATAGGCAAGTATGACTATCTTGTGGGAAAATAGTCTATGGGAACTATAAAAACATCTGCTTAAGCATTTCCCACTGCTGGTGTCCTGTGAAGTGCTCCTTATGTAAGGGTTTGGTGATCAAATATGTTTGGGAGAAACCATGTACTTATCTGCATCTAAGGAGATTCCTAATGCACACTGGTAAACAGATGTTTTTGAGAAGTTCTTCGGTGAAAAAACCTGGTACAAGGAAACCCTTTCTCTCAGTTGCAACCTAATACAACCCTGCTGTTTCAGTGTCCTGTGAAACACGTTTTGGAAAATGCTGACCTAGTCCAAGTCCTGTCCCAAAGAAGGAATGGCTCAAACCAGCTACAAAAGGCTTTTTAAAAAAATATTAGTTTCATGTGTGCAAAACAATGTAATAGTTATTAGACATTTATACCCCTCACAAACCCTCCTCCCCCAATGTACTACCCAAAGAGGCCTTCTTTATACATGATTATACTCTTTAAAAAACAGAAACATTTTTTAAAGACACATACTTAATGCAGAGTTGTTAGTAATAGCAGTATTAATTACTTAGAATGTGACAGGCTCTACTTTAAGTGTTTTGTCTCCTCAGCATGCTATCTATATCATCTATATCTATGTCTGTGTCTATGCCTATATCTATATCTACATCTATGTTTATATCTATACCTATTTATGCACTCACACACATATTAGGTATATTAATATATCTGCTTTTAGTCTCTGAACCTTCTGAGGACAGGCTATTTATCTCATTCACCTTTGAGATTTCACATCCTAGTACAGAACCTAGCACACAGTAATCCATTAATAAAATAAATTATCTAGGAATAGTCTATAGTATGTGTGGGAGAATAATTCTTGAAAATAGGAATGGACATTATACTCCTGATTAGAAAGGTTAACTGTCTATTATACAAGTTTTGTCTGTGAAGACCAATTTTGAGCAGAGATCTATCCTTTAGTTCTTTTCCCTAGGGATTCTTTTTCTCTTTTCTAAATTTACTGTTATTGTTAGCATAGCTGATTTGCAAATTAATCTTACGTGACCCAGTAATAAATATTGAATTTTTATTCAACTCTTGCTTACTATTTAGTTTTTGTTCTTGTGTTTTCCCAGAATGTATAGCTTGTCTTGGTGTGTGCAGTATACGCTGTACATGTGGAATATTTTGTCTCCATATTCCATTGTTACTAATTCTGTTCTGTCATTTTTCTTTCCATATTGTAATGTTTGAGCTTCTCAAGGCTGTTTATTATTTTCTCACACTGTTAACCATTGAAATTCCAATACTGAGCCTTGAAACTAGCCACATTCTAGCCACAGTTTAAATAATTTTTCACAAGCTAAAAAGGAGACATAGTCTCTCTTCCTTCTCAATTGCAGAAAGCAGATAATAGCTTCATCATTGAACTATCCTTGAAAATGTTTTACATGAAAAAGGATAAAATATTTTTATGTTTTACATAAAAAAATGATATCTGAACTTCAGAGATTATTATTACATCCTGTGAATTGTAACCTCTAAGAAGGCTATAATTCCAATTGGCTGCCTTATTTGCTACGTGGTCCTGGCAGTAATATTTAAACAAATATATCTACTTTTGAAAGTAGAAATACTTGTGAGGTTAGATGAGAAGATTATTAACTCATCCCTTTTTCTACTGCATGCATAGAGGTTAAAATAAATAAAACCTATGGCTTGGGCTGGCCGAGTGGCTCAGTTGGGTAAGAGTGCAAGCTCTGAGCAACAGGGTCGGTGGTTTGATTCCCACATGGGTCAGTGAGCTGCGCCCAAGCTGAGCTAATGCTGAGCTGCCAACAGGTGACAGGATGGCTCAGCTGGGTAGAGCATGGGCGCCTAACAACAAGGTTGCTGGTTCGACTGCTGCAGAGGATGGTGGGCTATGCCCATTGGCACCTTGAGCTGAGTGGCTGCAAGCTGCTGACGGGCGGCTGGATGGTGTCTGGAGTTGGAGCTGAGCTAGCTGCGCCCTCCACAACTAAGACTGAAGGACAACAACTTGGCTGTTCCCCTTCCCCAATTCCCCAATAAAATTAAACAAAACAAAACAAAACAAAAAACTATGGATTAATTGACTTCTCATTTAAATAGAGCTAAAGAGTCTAATGTCATCTCTGTGCCTTAGTTGCTTCATCCTTAAAATGAGTATAATAAGGCATAGGGTTGTCATAAGATTAAATTAGTTATAATAGTGACTGACTCAAAAGTACCCTGTACATATTAACTCTTCCTGGTGCTGTGCGCTTCTGAGTGTGATGTGCACATGGAGCAGTGTGCACCGAGAAGGTGCTGAATGAGACTACTGACAGGTTTCAAAGAGAGGAGAAAGAACACTCATTTGGGCTCCACAGACCTGATTTTGAGTCCAATACCATATTCAGTAACTGTGAAGCTTTGGACAAATCAGTAAGCCTTTCTGAATCCCCTTTTACTGATGTGGGAAGTGAGAGCAATAATAACCTATCCTGACACTTGTAAGATCTCCCAAATTAATGCATGTGAAAGTGCTTTGTATCTGGGAAAATGCTAAGACAATGTGAATGTTGACTGTGATAAAATGACAGAGTGGACCCCCAGTCTACAGATTTTGAGCCAGGGTGATGATGATCATGATGATGTAAGTATTTTCTAGATAGAATTTTGCAGTCAATATCCCAGGCTATAATCACTTTAGCTTGGTGTAGAGGAAAGAAGCAGTCAATAAATATTTGAATAAAAAAAAGAAGCTGGGGAAAAAAGGAGGAAAAAAAGGAAAGATAAAAGGAAGGGCCGGCCGAATGGCTCAGTTGGTTAAGAGCTCACTCTAGAGTGCGAGCTCTGAGCAACACGGTTACTGGTTCAATTCCTGGCTCAAGCTGAGCTGCCGCTGAGCTGCCAACAGGTGGCAGGATGGCTCAGCTAAATATACACACACACACACACACACACACACACACACACACACACACAAAGGGAGGAAGAGAAGGAGGGAGAGAAGAAATAGAGGAGGGAGGAGAGGAAAGAAGGAGGGAAGATGTGATGGACATTAAACTGCATATTTAAATCCCAGCTCTGACTCTCTCTATTAGATAAACTTGGACAAATTATTAAGCCTCTCTGAACCTTATTCTCTTCATCTGAACATGGGGCAATGCCTTTTAGAGTGATTGTGAGAATTAAAAACCACTTTTATAAAATTCTAAGTAAATAATAAGTGCTTAATAACTGGTTGCTGGCAATTCTTGCATTTAGGTAAACGGCAATGCTGCTACCACTTGTCAACATCACCTAATATGTATAGCGTTATGTTATGAGTTTCCTGACATAGCTGTATGCAACAAACTACATATTATAAAGGTGCAGTTTTTAAAATAGAATCATGGATTTGGAAACTAATTTGCATTAAAAAAATAAGTAATGTACCTTAAAGAGGCATGCTTCTCCATGTTTTATTGGATATAAATATGTCTTAGAAAATCTAAATGAAAACACTAGAATCTTTACCTGTATCTGAGGAAGTAACAAACATCATGCACCCGAACACCATTTAAAATGCAACACACACCCAAAGCCATAAAGCTCTCATCATTTTCCCTTTGTAATTAAGGTGCTTTTGGAGTCATATCAGAAAGTGATATTTTTCCTGATGGTGTCAGACATGGAGGGAGTGGAGATTAAGGAGAGATACTCACGGATAGTATCTGGTCTCCTCTCTGGAGCTCCCCGCTCAGGTCCGCTGGTCCACCAGCCAGAATGAAGGATACAAAAATCCCTTCTCCGTCTTCCCCGCCCACGATGTTGAAGCCCAGGCCAGTGGAGCCTTTGTGTAGGACCACCTTGCGGGGCTCCCTGCAGAAACAAGCAGAGAACACAGTTTACAGGGTGACCCACTCAAGATTTAGATTGCTTTAATTTTCATTGGGTTATACAATACCAACAATTTTCTACCTATGAAAATCACTCCCCATAGTAAGATACGTTTGCACATTAAGAAAGATGCCACTGTCAGGGAAGATGCTGAGTTCCTCACTGTAACAAATGCCAAAATACCATGCAAAGTCAGTCCTTAATTCCAAAACACTTTCTTAAACTAACCTCACTTCCACTTTTCCTTTGTTTAAAACATCTCTTCTTGCATTGAGCACCATGATAGTACTCAATAGGATGGATGTTTCCGAAAAGAGGGAACGAATTTGGGGGATAAGAAACTAGATTGAAGAGGGCAGACCATGAAAGG
Source organism: Hipposideros armiger (assembly GCF_001890085.2). Lineage (NCBI taxonomy): Eukaryota > Metazoa > Chordata > Mammalia > Chiroptera > Hipposideridae > Hipposideros > Hipposideros armiger. The sequence goes on along the minus strand of NW_017731429.1, from coordinate 3,946,823 downwards.
TCTTACATGCCAGCCTGAAAGTTTGCTTGACTGTTAATTAAAATTTGCTTAGTAGGTGGTATGGACTCATTGGAAGACTTTGAGGCCCTAAGAATGTTTAAACCCATTTTAGAAAGATTAAGCCATTGTCCTATATAGGATTGATGGAGACAAAAGCACAGATATAATGGGAGCCTGGAAAATCGGGTAGGATGCTGACCAAGAAATCCTGGTTTGAGGAAGTGACAGCGTGACAGCAGTGATAATAAAAAGACAACATGAGAGAGGAAATTTTAAGAAAGAAACAGTGGGTTCAGAGGACTCAGGCATTGGAGGAGGAGGGACCAAAAACATCTAAGGAACTCAAAAAAGAGGAGAAGGAGAGGAATCCAGGGGATGATGATAAGTATGATTTTGACACGCTCACTTTTAGATAACAGTGGAACATCCACGTAGACATATTTGGAAGCAGTTGGAGACAAAGGACAGGGATTTGGGTTCTTAGGATGGCAAGTGCAGATTTGAGGGTCATCAGTAAAAAGACGAGAGATCAAATCTTGAGCCAATAGTCAACTGAGTTTGTGGAGATGCCAGAAAATTATGGAATATGGGATTTTAAGAGATCTTAGAGGGCATCCAGTTCAATTTTCTATATCAGTAGCTTTTTAAAAAAAAATTTTTTATTGGGGAACAGTGTAGTTTTCCAGAACCCATGAGCTCCAAGTCAAGCAGCTGCTTCGATCCAGCTGTGGAAGGCACAACCCAGTGGCCCATGTGGGGATCGAACTGGAAACCTTGGTGCCATGAGCACTGCGCTTCAACCAACTGAGCCACCCGATATGACTCCAAAACGGCAGCCCCTCTATATCAGTAGCTTTAAGAAATGTTTTCTGAAAGCCTTAGGTTTGACAAATGTGCCTTCTGTATCACCCAGCCTTCATTTCCCAAACATCTCAGTTCCAATCATTAAAGTTCCTCTTCTGGACCGGCCGAGTAGCGCGATGGTTAAGAACTGGCTTGGGGCGCCAGAGGGCCCAGGTTCGGATCCCACATATGAGGGCCAGTGACACTGCCCTCCACAGCTAAGATGCTGAACAACAGCTCAACCTGGAGCTGCGCTGCCATGAGTCGCAGGCTGCAGCCCCTGTGGCAGTGGGTTGCCATGGGCTACCGTGTGTAGCCAGCAGCCAGGTGAGTGGCCCGCAGCCACAGTGAGTGGCCGTCCAGAAGCCGGCGACTGATCTGCCTCGCCCGGGAAGAGTGCAATGACGGTGCCAACTTGGGCCAGTGAAGCAACGTCCTCCACAACTAGACTGAAGAAAACGATAGCAACTTGTCTGTTCCCCTTCCCCCAGTTCCCCAGCGCTGTTCCCATTCCCCCAATTCCCCAATAAAAATCTTAAAAAAAAATGTTCCTCTTCTATTTTCCTGCTCTTAGTAATGTTAGAATGGCAAAGGCCCATCCAATATAATATTTTTATACTAATGACTACAGAAAGAGCCTGTTAATTTGTTATCACATTTCCTCACACAGAGATGCATTCTATCTATATTTTGCATTATTATGAGGAAGGGTGTAACATGCACATCACAGCTTATTATGTTACAATATGATGCATTACAAGGTAACTTGACAGAGTTCATTTATTTTATTCTACAAATACTTTGTAAGCAGCTACTATGCTAGGAAATGTTCCAGGCGCTCAGAAAGTTTGTAAGCAAAACAAATATCCTTGCCCTTGTAGGCTTACCTTCTCATGGTGGTAGACCACTAATTAGCAATAGGTACAATACATCTGTTTGCTATATTGTATGTTAGAAGGCAATAAATATTTTGGAAAAAAAGAAAAAGCAGAGCAGTGTAACATGGACAGGTTGTGGCAGGGAGGGGCCTGGATAGGGTTCATTGAGAAAGCGGTATTCAAGGAAAGGCTGAAAAGGTTTGAGGAAACGAGTCATATGGATATCTACAGGGAGAGCATTCCAGCCAGCAGAACAGCCCATGCGGAGGCCCTAATGAGGGAGGGTGCCCAGTGTTGTCAAGAAAGAGGTAGGAGGCCAGTGAGCCTGAACTGTGTGGATGAAGGAATGAGATTGGTAGCAGATGAAGTCAATGTATTAGTTTTCTATTGATGAGTAACAATTACCACAAACTTAATAGCTTAAAACAACACCGATTATCTCACATTTCTGTAGATCAGAAATCTGGGTGGGCTAAAATCCATGTCAGCCAGACCAAGCTTTATTGGGCAGGTCTGGGGGAAAATATGCTTCCACATTCATTCAGGTTGTTGGCAGAATTCAGTTTCTTGTGGTTAGTAGGACTGCATTAGTCAGGGTTTTCCAGAGAAACAGAACCAGTAGGAGACATAAAGGCATTTCATTATGAAGAATTGGCTCATGCATTCATGGTTTCTAAGAAGTGTCGGGATCTACAGTCGGCAAGTTGGAGACCTAGGAGAGCTGATGGTGTAACTTTCAGGTCTGAATCTGGAGTCAGGAAAAGACCAATGCCTCAGCTCAAAGTCAGTCAGAAAGAGAGAGAATTTTTCTTATGTTTTTTGTTGTTGTCATTCTATTCAGGCCCTCAGTGGGTTGGATGGGACCGTCCATATTAGAGAGGGCAATCGACTTTACTCAGTATACTGACTCAGACGTTAACTTCATCCAGAAACACCCTCACACCACCTGGTTTACTTTTTTGCTGCCTGTTGGGGGTAGAAGTCCCTGTTTGGCCCGCTAACATCAGCCCAGTGGAGGAAGTGGAGGGCCATCTCATAATCACATCTCTCGGCTGTTCCTGGTGGGGCCAGAAGTCGAGCTATTGCACAATCCACTGGCACCTCGAGGGTGAGGTGTACCTTTGATGTTAGACTAGCGTAGGCGCAGTATTATCAAAAGAGTCCCACTTCTGTTAGCCCACCCCTTACCCAGTTCTTTGGTTATGGGCAGGGATAGGCTTTTCTTGAGGCTTTTTCTTGTCTGTGTTGGTGGTCCCAAGGTGTAGGCATCTCCAGTGCCCCATTCAGAATATATGGGAAACAAAGAAAATCCAGGGAACTCATTGCAGTGTCACTCCTTTCTGAGCCTTCTTCTTCACAATATTTAGAGTCTTTCTATGTTTGCTTTCTTTATTATGTTTAAAGTGTTTTCTTTTTTGTTTTTGTTTTTTAAATAAGAGGGAGGATTAGAGAGGAATGTGGATACTCTATTTTGGCTGGAAACAGAAGTCCAGGTTCTGGAGATAATTTGAAGATAGAGGCCAACAGGATTTTGATGAAAAAGTTGTAGAAATCTTCCTCTTCCCAAGTTACTCATATAAAACATACTCTTAGTGGGTCCAGTGACATTCAAGCTACATGTAATAAAGAGATGTAGGGAAGGGAGCTATTATGACTCTAATGTGTATCTATGTGCTAGATATTGTGCTCAATGCTTTCTGTGCATCACTCTATTTATTCCTGAGAATATTCCAGTGGAGGAGGTATGCTGCTGGCTGTAACTACTTTGAAGCCCATCCAAAAGTAAGATGAGCTGATCACTGGATAGATGGATAGGTGTCCTGCAGAGCAAGTGTAGTAACATGTTAATGGTGGAATCTAGGTGGAGAGTATATGGGCATTCATAGTAAAACTCTTCAAGCTTTTATTTGTGTTTGAAAATTTTCATCCAAAAGATTAAGAAAAATAAACAATCTGATGAAGAAATTATTATGACAACTTTTTAGATCAGTGAAACGAGACTGCTTGTCCAAGTTTTTATTATTTAGTAAGTTGCAAAAGCAAGATTAGTAACCAGATTTTCTGACTCAAAATCTCAGAGCCTAGAGCATGATATATTCCAGAGATTGCAAACCAGCAAGCTGAAGGCTTAATTTGACCCACAGTGGTCACAAATTTTTGAATTAGTCACTCATGTTTAAAATTAGAAAAATTTGCATAAAGTGTGGATTTGTGGCTTCCCATGGAATCAGACATTCTGTCAACACTGGCTCTGTCTTGTTGCATAGCAACAATTGGTTAGAGCATGGTCCTTTGTAGATGGGGCATTTATTCCCCAGTTTGCCACTGTCTCACCTCTCTCATGTGTCTCAGACGAAAATGCTGAGAAATGTTTTTGTACTTCTTGCAAAGTTAAGAAGAAAGTGAAATATTTATTTCACTGATGCTGCTATCAAAAAATGGGAAAGTGAAAGCTTTATGGTGTTTTAGTATAAAAATGGAAAAAAAAACTTAATTCCTTTGGAAGGATTATCCTTACATGTTTAATATGCAAAGTGACTCTGCAGAAAGAGCACAGCTTTAAAAGAGCATTATGAAACATCATCCCCCATAAATTCTCTATGCTACCTATCTGGGAGTATTTTGTTAGTGTATTTTGACATATTGCTTCTTATTTGTAAGGACATAAAATATGTAATCCTTTAGTGAGAGTAGATTGTATTTATTTTAACTGGACCTCATTTATTCAAATGATCTGAACAAGCCTTTAATCCAAATTATTTGGAATTTTCTCAACTTGTGAGATTTAAATGTCTTTTTAAAAATAGGATTTTATATCACAGTGAACATGATGGTTATTTTAATAATGGGGAGAAATAAATCTGTAAAACGGTATGCAAATAAAATGTCATAAACACACTCCAAATGATGTACTTTTTCTAATTTAAATTCCTTATGCTAATAACTGATTACATTAAATGGTAGATTTTAATATGTTTCATGTATATTTTTCCTGTTAGATGATAAAAGTCCTGTGAAATATTAGAAGTTTTATATTACTGATACTTTGATGAGTCAACTTGTCTAAGTTAGTTGAGCTTAGACACATAGCTAGTAGGCATCAAAGCTAGTCTCTTCCTTTTTAAAAACTTATTTTTAGAGCAGTTTTAGGTGCATAGCAAAATTTAGGGGAAGGTACAGAGATTTCCCATATGCCTTCTGCCCCACACATGCATAGCCTCCCCATTATCAACATTCCCCAGCAGTGTGGTACATTTGTTGTAACTGATGAACCTATATTGACACATCATAATCATCCAAAGTCCATAGTTTACATCAGGGTTCACTCTTGGTGTTGTACATGCATTCACAGAATAGTTTCACTGATCTAAAACAATGCCCTGTGCTTCAGCTATTCCTCCTTTCCACACAACCTCTGGCAATCATGATGTTTATCATTGTCTTCATAGTTTTGACTTTTCCAGAATGTCATGTGGTTGGAATCATATAGTATGTAGCTGTTTCATATTGGCTTCATTCATTTAGTAATAGGCATTTAAGTTTCCTCCATGTCTTTTCATGGCTTGATACCTCATTTCTTTTTAGCACTGAACAATATTACATTGTTTGGACGGACCACAGTTGATTTATCCATTCACCTACTGAAGGACATCTTGGTTTCTTCCAAGTTTTGGTGATTATGAATAAAGCTGCTACAAACATTGATGTACAGGTTTTTAGGAGGATGTAAGTTTTCAACTCCTTTGGGTAAATACCAAGAAGCATGATTGCTGTATCATATGGTAAAAATATGTTTAGTTTTGTGAGAAACTGACAAATTGTCTTCCAAAGTGGCTGTACCATTTTGTATTCTCACCAGCAATGAACGAGTTACTCACCAGCATTTGGTGATGTCAGTGTTCTAGATTTTGGCCATTCTAATAGGTGTGTAGTGGTATCTCATTGCTATTTTTACAAAGATAGTCTTTTTACTGTAAGTTAAGTGTTTTATCCATTAAATGGAGAGAGAACTTAAAATATATTTTATATAAGCCAGAGAAGGACCTGAATTTTAAAAAGGCACCACAATATATTTATAAAATATTATTTCCAGAATTATTGACACTCAAAGATTCACTTTAACTGCCCTTAGTTTCTATCATTTGAAACACACTTCAATACTCCATCATATGCTGCCTTGCACTCTTCTTTCTCTGAATGCCATGGTATCCACCCCAACCTCTCACTCTCCTCCAGATCAGGCCTAGGCTCTTAGGATAGATAGCCTTCAAGTTTGAAGTGTTTTTGTTTCTAGTTTCAATGTTCCAACCATATTGTCCCTACTAAAGTGCACATCTGATCCTCTTAGTTTCCTGCTTAAGTGTCTCCAGCCACCCTATACTACAGCCATATCACATTGCTTGTGTTCCCTGTTTCACATGTTGATGCATACCACCATTCGTTGGCTTAAGCCATCCTAAAACTCGATTCAAGTGCTACTTATCTGACTCCCCAGGTACAGGTAGGTGAGTACTTTCTCCTTGGGGCCACACCATGTCTTGTCTGCATAACTTTATTGTGGCATTTATCATATTGTGCAGTGATTATTGCTCCTGTGTGCTTCTTCATCAGTAGACAGTGAACTTTGGGAATCTAGGCACCAGCATTTCCCCAGTGATAGTAAAATGACTGACAGGTAGCAGTAACTCAGGAAACAGCTATGGAATGAACGAATGAATGAACTCCCACAGTGATTGAAACCTCATTTTGTCCTCTTCTTTATAATAGATTCATCCCTAGGTATCTGCAGGATATTGGTTCCAGGGCGCCCCACAGATCCCCAAATCTGTGGATGCTCAAGTCCCTTAGTTGACCCTTCATATCCATGGAACTGGGTGAGGTTGGTTGAATTCTTGGATGTGGAACCCGTGGACACAGGGGGCCAACTGTATAGTTAAGTAAGCAAATGTCTTTCCTTTTTGTTAGACTATAACCAGGGATGGCAAAATCTAAAATTCACAGGTAATGAGTAGAGCAGGCTGAGTAGGGATGGTAGCAAATTGGGGAATATATTCTACCTAAAGGACTGCTTCTGCTTAACTCTGGACAATTACTCCAAGCAGGAACACCGACTACTGTTGCCTGATTCTGTAATCAACAGATATCTAGATTTTTATATGAATATTCCAGAATTTTAATTTGACAATGATAAAAAAAAAAGTTACGGTGCAGTTCAAACCAAGCATGTCTGTTGTGGATCCAGTTATGGGTGGCCAGTGAGACTGCTCTGCTGGTGTTTGACAGCACATCTGCTGTCTCCTTCACATCTCTCTCCTCCTCTCTTTCCTCCATGGTGCTTAGGTTGGCACTTGGCTCGTGGGAATTCTCTGTAACTAAGTTGATTTAGTATTCCACTCTCAGCCCCACCTCTGTCCTTCCCTTTTCAAGTTCTCTCATCTGGAACAGTCTTTTCTGTTATCTTATTTTCCCCCTTTTGTCTTAATTTTTGTCTTTTATATTAGACCTGCTCAAGGTCCACATTCTTCATGATGGCCCATTTTCAAATACTTTCAGCCACAGTTCTCACTTCTACACATTTATTGCCTAGGCCAATGGCTACTTTGGGTCTGACACATACACTGCCCTGCATTTCACGAGCTGTTTTATGCATGAGGACACTGTAACCTCCAGTGAGATTATAATCTCTTGAAGGTGTGGTGTCATGGTTTTCACTTCCAGGTGTCCCCAGTCCACCTAGAAGAGTGCTTGATAAATGCCTGATATTGAATAAATCAGGACATGCCAGCAATTCATACAAAATAACTGCAATACTTTTCTTACTGAAATGGTTTGGGTTCCCATTTCCTATGCCATTCATCATCCAGCATTCAGAGGGCCAAAGGGCCCATTGCTAGTCATTATCATATATTGTAACATGTGGAGAGTGGAACACAATTCTAACGCATTCCTTATTCAGGATAGAGCACAAGGATTACGATGTTCTGGAAGCCATCCTTGACCTTTTCCTCAATCTCTCTATTCTGGGCTAGGTTGGTGCCTCCCCTATTGATCTGTTCATAATTCTCATTACACTGGGTTAGTTTACTTCTTGGCTCTCTCTCCAGATAGAATCATCAACTTGAGAGCAGTAACCATACCATTTGCTTTTTGTTTCCAAAACCTGGTATATAATAGGCATTTACTATTTAATAATTTCAGTTTTCATATTAGATTTTTAAGTATGGAACCTACAGAAGATGGAAACTGGTTTCTTGTAACATCAGAATTTTTGAAACCTTATCTATCCACTTAAAAAATATATTTTATTCACCCATCCAACCTTTCAATACACAAGCATCGATGAAGTATCTACTCTGTGTCAGGTACTGTGAATACAAAGATTACAGAGCTGGGGAGAAAGAAGCCAAACGTAAACAAACAGTTGTAAAAGCCCAGGAATGGCACAAGTGCTCAGCTGGAAATGTATACAACAATCTGAAGGAGCCAAGAGCAGAGTGACCAATCTTCCTGTAAAAAATGTTTTTGTCTTTTTATCATCACCTGGATGAAATATGCTACCCTCACTTATGCAGTTGTATTTTTCTTTTAATGTGATGCAAAAAGCTGTTATAATTATAAAACATTTGGAAGCTGAACAATTGGAGAGATGCCAGCCTGACTTGCTCCCAGCTGTGGGATCAGCAGCAGCACACTCTTATTTAGCGGGAGTCTTGGAGGATGCTCTAAGCCAGCTGGGATGCTTTTGGGAGCAGGGTGCTATGGGCTAATTCTTTTTCCTTAAACTAGATAGCTTAAGAGGGTTCAGGATTCAAAAAGGGAAGCAACTACCTAAACCTGAAGGCTTTCTCCTGGCCATTAGTGGGATGTTCCTTGAGCTTTGAACCTCTGAGTTCTGTGAGGTCATGCCAATGCACTCCTAAAACATCCATGGTGAGAGGCTATATGGTGCAGCAGGATGTAAGGTATGAAAATGCTCACAGTGGTCTTTCTAGAAAACATCTGACCATGTTACTCTCTGGTTCAAAATCCTTTCAGGGATCTGTATGCCCACAGGATCAAGTCTAAACTTCTAAGCACGGCATTCAACGTTCCTCATCTTTCGACCTTCACCTTCCTCCCCAATGCCTGGCTTCACCATCCTCTCATGCATCCCATGTCCCTGCTATATGAAACGGCCAACCACAGCTCCTCACAGCAGATTGTCCCTTTTCTGGTTGTCTTTTCTTAGTCTCTTCTGTTTACTAAAAATGATGCCATTCTCCTGCTTCCTCATCTCTCTAATGCATTTTTACTTGGCCTTTGAGGCTGAGGCCAGGTGCTGTCTCCTTCCTCCTGCTGCCCCGTCCACCCTGGCCTCTAGACAAACTGACCACTTCTTTTTTTTTTTTGAAACCACATTGTCTTTTCATTGTTCATGCCACTATCACTGCCTTTACTGTTCAAAATTACTTTCTTTACCCATCAATCTATACTATGACTCTGTATGGTCCTGAAGGATACAGATTATGGTTTACTTGTTTTTGTAATTTTGGAAATTAGTACAGGCTGAGCCTATAAGAGACACACAAACACACAAAACACACTACATGAATAAATAAAAAACAAAAAACAAACAAACAAAAAAACAAGTGAGGGGTTGGGAGAAATTATATTGAATTTTAACTCTACCTCGTCAGGGATTTGTGAGAACCCAGGCATGCCTTCTATGGGGAGGGAGTTTCCTTGCCTGGGTAACAACTTGGCAAGGAATTTTGTTTGCCTCATGGAGGATTGACAAAATTCAGATAAGACAATGAGCTAAAAGCATCTAGAAAACAAAAAAGTATTAAAGAAAAGTATACTTTGAGATTTTATTTCCAGCCATTTGGCAGTTAGATGTCCCGAAAACCTTTCTCATTATAAAGCAGCTAAAACTTCTGAATAGAATGTTTATAAAATACTTTTAAATGACTGGCTAAGCTTGTAAGTAAATAAGAGAAATCCTCAGAGGCCAAAAATGAAGTGGAATACAAGTTCAGAGAAGAAAGCAAGTGCTGGGCGTAGCAGTGGACTGAAGAATTTCTGCAGGTTCCCAAGGAGCTGGTATGCCAGTGCCCAGAGTTGACAGAGGCATGGAGAATAGGACTGTGTGGGCCCAGAGGTGGGGGTTAGATCAAAGTCCTCTGCCCCTAATCAGGACCCTGAAAGGATACACCCTACACAAAAGGATAAAGCACCAAAGTATAGGCTCCTCAATGATGTCAAAGATACATATCTGATCAGACCTTGGCTCAAAGCAAGAGGAAAGGGTGTGTTCCTTCAAGACATGTTAATCAGGGCATATCTGAACGTGGGTAAAGTTATACTTTAGGAACAGAATTCATAAAACTGAACAAACTGGGAAAAGAAAAGCGGGTGTGTCTTCCTGGGGGCTAGGAGAAAGAACCTGGCAATGTATCTCCAGCATTGTTGGTGGAGGTAATCTTTAGCTCCAGCCCAATGTCGCTGATATGATTGTGCTGGTTGGTTAGGACGACCCGTGAGATGAGTTCATCTGGCCATTCAAGCTCAATGACAGTAGCCATAAAGGTCATCTGGTTGGCTGATATCTCTTTCATAGTTCAAGCTCACCAAGCCACGTGTTAATTAAAATATGGTTTTCCATAGCTTTTCCTAATGGGAGTGGATGTGTTAATGAGCACATGCTGTTATTGTGGGCAAATACATTTCCTGTTGTAATTAATAACTTGTCATTATGGCATATGAGCTTAATCATCCCTGGATAAACTGACCACAACTGAGTTTCACAGCATGCAGAGCTAAGGCCCAGATCCAGTACCAGGAAAACCCAATAAGGGGCTGTTAACTGCTGAGGTTGTACATAAAGAACCAGTCAGTCTTCCTGGGCTCGCTCGGATTTACTTCTCTATAAATGCAGCTGTATTCATGTGAGCAGTGTTTTTAAGGAAAAGGAGAGCAGTAGGAAATAAAAGAGACTTTTCAGCAGAATGGAAAGATGTGTATTAGTACAAGTGTGAAGAGAGGGCTTAGCTGAAGGTCATGGCTTAGAAGTCAACCACAGACGGCTTCAAAGCTGCTGGCTGATTATAACTGATGTCTTCTATCTCAATGATCTAGCACCTCAGAAGACTGTAGAGCAGTGTATGCCTCATATTCTAATAATTAATTTCAGCAATTAGTCAAATAATCAGCAAAGCAGATCATTGGACATCACATAGATACACAAAGATAAAGGGGCTTTATTGAACTCTTGTTATGAGGACACGATGTTAAGATAATACACAAGAAATCTAGCATTACAGAGGAGGATATAATCTGTAGACTTTATGTGATAGAGAACAGTCTGACTTCAGCAAAATAGTCACTACACAGATATTGAGTATATATTAAATATACTGTGGTTGGAACTGTGCAGATAAAAAGAACTCTATTAAATGGGAATAGTATGGTGTACTGCAATTTTGGGAAAGACTAGGACATTGGAGCTGGATAGATCCTATCAATTAATAGCTGACTAAACTTGTTGGGATTTCTGGATGTCTTATTTTTTCCAGCCCTAAATTGTGAACAATAATATCTATTTTATGGCCTTGTGAGGATGGATTGAAATACTATATAAAGTACTAGAATCACATGGGAAGTGCTCAGTAAATGCTAACTCACTTCTTTTTCCTTTAGGGAATTATGACCTTTGGAAAACAAATATACATAAAATAATAAGCCAACAATGCAAGACCACACCTGTGAAGTACCAAATGAGTGTTATGGGTAGTGAGAAATCTCCATATTAAAGACAAAAAGATTAAGTCATGGAGAAGACAGAATCTGAATTAGACCTTGACAGATGGGTAGGAACTGGTTGAGCGGAAAGGGAAGTAGATGTTATTTCAGTAGGTAGCATGAACCCAGGGCCAGCGGGGAGCACATGCAAGATGTGCTTGGAGAACAGGGAGCATCACAGCTTGATTGGAGTGCAGGGTCTGTGTCAGGGAAAACGAGAAGACGGAGGCAGATTGGGAAGGAAGAAGGATGTCAAGGTAAGGAATTCAAACTTTGTACTTGGATCACGTGAAGGCACTGAATGTTTCTGCACCCAGGGGAGGCTCCGTGTGTGTAGGAACTTCTGTTTCTGAGACTAAGGTGTTTGCATCTTGTGCTGTTTGAAGTCTCCAAATTTCCTGCAAGGAGCTTAATTAAACATTCTAAAGGTCTCTAAAGACATCCCTGCTGCAAAGCAAGGGGCTGTGGTAGCATACAGCCTTAGATATTACTGCCAAAATCTACTCTGCATCCTTTATAAAACTCTCTCTGAGCTCTCCTCTATGGAAATTGGCTATACATCTGAGATTACATATAATATCCTTGGTAAAAGGAATCAAACAGGCAAAGAATTTTCTCCTTACAAACATAAATCAACTATAGATTAGTATCAATCTAATCTTGATGGGTTTGATTTTGAAATATTTGGAGTTTTTGCTTAGTCACATATCAGACATGATAATCTAATAACCATGCTTCATCTCAATTTGCTTTTGCCTAAATTTCACAAAAAGAAAAACAAGAAAGCAGAGAAATCTTGCTCTCACTTTCCATAATTACGCCTTCTAATCATCATCTCATCTCCAGTAAAAAAAAAAAATAGATTATCCTTCTTATTTTCCTTTACTTCATGTTTTGGCTGAAAAATTCCCCATTAGGTGATATATACTACCATAATGACAGGCATTTGCTTTTGCTTCCTGTTGCATTTTGAGTTTTTAAAGAGCAGTTAATTATAAAAGGATTAATTTTAGTAATCTTCTTAAAGAAAACCATAAACATTATACAATTATTTTTTATAGTTGCATCATTTGTCCTCAAGCTTTCATGGCTGGTGAAATGTTGTTTGAAAACATGAAAGCTGGGTATAAGCAAAACTAAAATTTAATAATAGGATTAGAGAGAACCCCCCACCACCACTATATTCTTCTTAAAGGCAAAGAATATTTTATGAAAGATTATTTAAATTGTTTTTTGACATAGAGCTCTATGGTATTATGAAATTTTGACTAATTACTAAATGCTCAAACCCTCTGCAATTAGTGTGACACGGGAAAAATGGCTTGGATTAATTAAACTAAAAATCTAGGGGTTTCAAGTTTTATAGGACTTCCCTTAACTCTAATTTGGATACATCCATATTAATGCAGACAAAAATTTAGACTGAAAACTGTTTCTTAGTCTTGAGTCCAATGTGAAGCCCTGGGTGCCCTTTTAAACAGCCTCGTTGAACAACAGTTTCCATGTTGTATGATAGAGGGGGTGGTGGATACAGTAAAGGAGAATGGCTATAATTCATTCCAACTCTACTATCACATATATTTAGTTAATGAAAACCAGAAATGGGAGTTTCCCACTTCTAAAACCACAATTGCATTTGATTATTCAATACATATTTAGGACTCACCTTGAGACCAGTAGATAGGACAGGAATGGGTCTATTTTTAGTTCCCTTCCAACTTGACCTCTCTTCAGCTTTTGACACTATCAACTTGCCTTTCCATCAACATTGACATTAGAACTTTCAGTAGTGATGGAAATGTTTTATGTTTGTGTTTTCCTTGCCTTTTTTTTTTTTTTTTAGCTGAGCCATCCTGCCACCAGTTGGCAGCTCAGCTCCGGCCCAGTCTTGAACCGCTGTTGCTCAGAGCTCGCACTCTTGAGCGAGCTCTTAACCAACTGAGCCACTCGGCCAGCCCTGTGTTTTCCAATATGGTTGCCTCTAGCCACATGTGTTTTTGAGCACTTGAAATGTGGTTAGCATGACTGAGAAACTTAATTTTTTCCATTTTATTTAATTCTAAGTAATTTATATTTAAATAGTCACACATGTCTAGAGTGGCTACTGTAGGGGACAGCACAGTTCTAGTATTTCTTTCTCTCTTGTCAAAGAGAACAGTTTTTTGTTTCTCCCCTTACCTCTCTGTCTATTCCCTCTTAGTTTCCTTAAAAGGATCTCCTTATTGGCTTGCTGTTTGTAAATGGTGTTTCTAGAACTTGTATCCCTGGCTAACTTCTCCCCTCTCTTGTTTCCTCTAGCTCTACCTTGCAGAACAACTTTCCTTCTTTGAAGTCTCAGTTTAAATGGTGCTGTCTGAGCGCTCCATCCAAAGTAGTCCTCTACTCGATCATTTTCTATCACTCCCCCTGTACGTCTTCCTCATGAAACTTACCTTATAATAACATTATTTTATTTGTTTGTTGCCTATCTCCTACTAGACTGTAATTTCTTTAAGAATGGCAACACCTCATGTCCCTTGCACCTAGCACAGTGCCTGGAACATATTAGGGCCCCAGTATTTGTCGAATGAATTAATAAATCAATAAATGGCTGTTCTAATCCTTTCCCTATTGATGATTCACTAGTCCACATATGCAGTCCTGATTCATCTCTTCTACTCCAAACTTCTATTTAACTGCCCAAAAATGAACTCATTATCTTCCCAGACTTTTTTCTTTTATTCTTTTTTTAATATTCTAAATAAGACTTTATTATTTATTTATTTATTTATTTATTTATTTATTATTAGTTTCAGGTGAACTAAACAATGTAACAGTTAGACATATAGACATCTACACCTCTCACAAAGTGATAACCCCCCTCCTCCAATCTACTACCCTTCTGACAGTGTATATAGCTGTATACAGCTGTTACAGTTCCACTGACTCTACTCCCTATGCTGTACTCCACACCCCATGACTGCATACATATATATATATATATATATATATATATATATATATATATACAGTTTTCAGAAAAGTTATGACACCATTTTTGCAATGAAAAACAGAAAAAAATACATCATGACTTTTCTGACAACCATATATATATATATATATATATATATATATAAAATTATAGTTGACATTCAATATTATTCAGTTTTAGCTTCAGGTGTACAGTGCAGTAAGGGAATCCTGGTGCACTGTTGGTGAGATTGCAGATTGGTGCAGTGCTGTGGGAATCAATATGGAGGTATCTCAAAAAATTGAAAATGGAACTACCTTATGACCCAGCAATTCCACTCTGAGGTATCTATCCAGAGAAATCCAAAACACTAATTCAAAAAAATATATGCACCCCTATTTTATTGCAGCGCTATTTACAATAACCAAGACATGGAAACAACCGAAATGCCCATTGGTAGACAACTGGATTAAGGAACTGTGGTACACTTATAGAATGGAGTATTACTCAGCCATAAATAAGAATGAAATCTTACCATTTACAATGATATGGATGGACCTAGAGAACATTATGCTAAGTGAAATAAGTCAGAAGGAGAAAGACAAATACCATATGATCTCACTTATATGTGGAATCTAAAGAACAGAATAAATGAGCAAACTAAACAGAAATAGTCTCAGAGATATAGAGAAAAAAACTGATGGATGTTAGATGGGTGGGAGGTGGAGATGGAGGAGAAGGTAAAGGGATCAGAAAGTACAAATTAGTAGTAACAATATTGCCACCGGGATACGAAAGGCAGTTTGGGGAATATAATCAATAATGTGGTAAAGATTTTGTAGGGTGTCAGATGGGCACTTGTCTTATTAGAGAGACCGCTTCATAGACTGTGTAGATTTTCTTTTATTCTTTATCTGGTTAATGCTGTCTGTCTAATCTTGCAATCAGAAACCTCTGCATTGTCTCTGCAGCAATTTTCTAGCACTTCTAATCCTCCAACACATGCAGTCAGTTCTACCTGAGAAATGCCTCTCAGATCATCCTAGCATTGTTGCTTTGGTCAGGCCTCTGGAGTCTCACACCTTAGACCTGCCAGGGATGCCTGACTAGGCTTCTCCTCATAGTCCCTCACTCTGCACTCTCTCTTTCATGCTGCTGCCAGAGAGATACAATCATTTTATCCCCTCTCTTTAAAGCTCACATTGCCTCTTCACATTCATTCCTCAAGGAATGAAATCCTCCTTGGTTTCTTTTGTGTGACATGTGAGGTCTTCCTGAGTTGGGCTCCCTGGACTCTTTCAACTTCAATACCCTATACAATTCCTTACATACTCTCCTATCACACAGAACTACCTGTATGGCCTTGATGGCCAGGGCTTACTGTCCCTTTTCAAGTGTTCTTCCTCTGCTTGGAATGCCCATCCCCAGCTAAGTGGCTTATCCTTCAGCAACTCTCCCAGGCACATTTAGCCATCTTCTGGGTGGTATTCCCAGAGCATTTTGTTTTGGGGGCATTATAGCATTCATCACTTAAAAAAAAATTGCATGTTTGACGCCTCCACCAAGGGGGAATTCTGTAAGCACAAGAAATATATCTTATTCAACTTCTTGAAGAGCAATCTATTTCTCTGCAGTGTGTAAGAGCCTGGCTTTGGTTTCAGGCACACACCTAAGAAACTGGGATTTCCATTTATTAGCTATGAGACCAGTCATTTTACTTCATCCTACTGAGCCTCAGTTTTCTTGTCCTTAAAACAGGAATAATGGTACATCACATGCTTTTGTATTAAATGCAATAATGAAAGTAAACGCATGTACCATACTAATAAAAAAGTGTTGGTCGCTCTTAATATTCATTCAGCAAGCATTTATTGAGCACACACTATTTCCAAAGTATATGATATAGATGAAGATTATTATAACATAGGCCTTGTCCTTATAGAATTTATAATCTGGTGGAAAAAATAAGACAAATACATAAAATTATAATTTAATAGAAATATAATATGTAATAATAGAGATACATAAAAAGTGCTATGGCAGCCTAGAGATAACTAATTTCTGGATGGGGTCAAGAGAAGGTTTGATGAAAGAGATTGTGTTTAAATTACACATGAAAGTGTGGCTAGAATTAAATCATTCAGCATTATAGGTGCTGTGCAGGGACAGATACAGGTTGTATGAGGTCTGAAAATTTAACAGTTTGGGGTCCCTCTTTGAAAAACAGAAGATAATATTCCATGTGTAACATTATACTCCTCGAGTTTTTGTTTATTTGGAGTGCTAGTAGTGCCTGACATCTAAAAAATGCTGAATAAGTATGCGCTCCCTTCCCCTGGCCTCTGTGTCCCTAGGACCCAGCACAGAGCCTGGCACGAGGCATGGAGGCTTCACGTGGCCCATGAAACAGAGGGGCCCTTGTGTTTCAGGGGAGATTCACTTCTGGTGTTCTGCTTGGTGCTAGGAATATAATTATGAACATAACTGAGTTCCTGATTGCATGAAACTGTCATCTTAGTGGGACAGGGAAGTATGTAAAAATAACTAGAATAACAAACATTCATTTATAAACATTTGGGATAAGTTTCTAACAGGTAGGAGAGCATTGATTTGATGCAGAGATATGGGGAGTGGGAGGATGTTTAATGCATAAGAAAAAGCATGAATGAAGGAAGTGAGAGGATACGTGGTATCTGGAGAAAACGATGTTTTATCCTGACTGGAAAGTAGGATTCCAGGAGTGCTGCAGTGGAGGGCTGGAAGCAGAGGCCAGATCAAGAAGATGCTCCTGGACAGAGTGAACAGAGACTCAGTTCCCAGGAGAACAGAGTATTGGTGCATACCTTCATTCAATTAACACAAATGTACTGGGCCACACACGGGCTTGGCCATGGGCAAACAAAGCTACACGAGATACAGTCTCTGCCCCTGAGAGGTTTATACTCTGTGTTAGGAGTTGAATTGCATCACCGCACCCCAAAAAGATATGTGGAAGTCCTAACTGCCAGCACCTCAGAATGTGACCTTATTTGGCAATTAGGTCCTCATAGATGTATTGGTTAAGATGAGGTCATACTAGAGTAGGATGGGCCCATTATTCAGTCAGACTGGTCTTGTGACAAGAAGAGAGCCCTGTGTAAACACAGACACACACAGGGAGAATACCATGTAAATACAGAGGCAGAGATAGGAGTTATGTGTGAGCTGCAAGCCAAGAAACACCCAAGATTGCCAGCAAACCACCAAAACGGAGGAAGAGGCAAGGAAGGACTCCCCGACAGATTTCAGAGGGGGCATGGACCTGCCAACACCTGGATGGCAGACTTCTAGCCTCCAGAATTGTGACACAATACATTTCTGTTGTTTAAGTCCCCCCGTTTGTGCTAATGTGTTGTGACAGCCCAAGAAAGCTAATGCACTTGGGTAGGGACTACGTTAGCCAAAGTACAGACTGCTGTGAGCATAACCTGTTTATCAAGGAAAGGGAGGGGTGCTCACTAAAGCTGACCCGATATCCCTGACTGCTGTCATGTTAGAAAATGGATTTGAAGTAAAAGGCTAATAATATTTGTAAAGGGTAGCTATTGCCAGGTGCCTGAGCATTGACCTTGGTATTCAGATGACAAGACTCCGCATGAAGAGACTTTTAGAAGTTTCTGAACATTGAAGATATATATATATATATATATATATATATATATATATATATATATATATGATTTACTATAGAAAAAAATGACAAAACAATAACATGAACACATCATTAATTACTATTTGTGAAATTCATTTTCAGAAATAATATATAAGGAAATATGAGCACCTCACTAACCTTTAGCTGTAGATGACCCTTTACAAAGTCTTCCTTTAAAAGACACATTCAGCTGTTCTCATCTCTCTGGGTATTGCAGGTGTTGGCTTGTACAAATGGCACTGTAGCTTTTCCTCCGATAAGCTCTATTTTCTGCTAATTCCAGGGAAAGCTTTACATAGCAATTGATTGAGCCCTGATGGATTTTCTGATTCCTTTTCCCTTTTTTCCTCATCAGGAAATGAAGTGTAAGATCATTGCTTCACATCCTGGCTTTTTCAATTGAGAAGTTTTCTTTCTTTGCACTGACCTACTTTCTCCTGCCCAGACATCTGCCCTTCAAAGTGGAAGTTGGTTCAAAACCTTCTTGGGCATGGAATTCTTAAAGTTACCCATTAACTAGGTTCTTTACTCATGGTGAAATCTGAAAACCAGCTTTGGACACTGCTGTTAACACAAACTGATTTCAAAAGAATCATCAACATTTTCTTCCATGAACAAATGTAGTAACCTCACCTCTTGGAACACACTAAAAAATGCTCTGAATTCCGTTCACATCGAAACTCCTTGATTTTCTCTGAATTGCAAGCTTTTCTGCAAATACTTGACTCTTTCCCTCCCTTGGTCCTTGCCTGGATGTCCCCTCTGACTGGCTTCTTCCCTTTTGTCTGCTTGGGAAGCTGCCTGTTTTTGTTCATGATTCCTTGAACATTTGCTCTTCTCAGCTCTTTCTAACACCAGCTCCTGTAGGATTTTATGGCCACAGATTCATATATGGACTCTTCTAATCATCATACTTTTATCCATTTAACAAGTACCTGTTGAGAATCCACTATACTTCGGGAGGGCTCCCTTGGGGCTGGGAGTAAAATCATAAAGCAGATAGTTTCTGTATAGCAGAAGAGTAAATTGGCAAGTATACGCCACTCTTCTACACTGCTAATAAGTTATTTGCATGCTTGCTTTTTCCACTGGACTCTGAAATTCTTGAGTGTCATGTTCACTTGTGAGTTAATGTATGACATCTGAAAAGTGCTTAAGGAGTATGAGCTTTTCTTTCTCTACTCCTGTGTCCCCAATACCTGGCACAAAGAACATGCTCAGTGAATGACTGGGGAATAAACACATAACAGACATCTATATGTCAGTGTGAATGAGTTTACCCTAAGAATTGGTTTTGATTAAAGGAAGACTGTAACACTGGGAACCAAAAACAAAGGAGGGTGACTAGTGAATGAGAGGATTTGGTCTGGCAGGAGTGGAGGTGAGGCACCAAAAATACCCCACGTGTCCATTTGCTGAGTGTGAATTCTGTTCTACATAAGGCCAACCTAGGATTCTTGCCAAGCCTGACAAGCGATTGAAGGTTACATAGAAGAAATTCTTGTTGTCAGACAAGAAATGGCTTCATGGGTATGTCACGGCATCAGCATCATACAGGACAAGATGCTTTCTGATATTTCACATTGCTTCCCACCATCTTTCCCCTAAAATCACTCTTGTTTCCCCATTATTCCCTCTCCAGGCAAAAGAAGCTCTATCAAAACAAACAAAAACAATCACCAAGAAAAAGCTCTAGTGAATCTGTGTCCTCATCCCAGTGTGTCCACACCTACAGTAGGGTATCATTGGTGCTCATCTAATGAACCTTGTTGTATATGACGCACAATGGTGCTACAACCACAGTTTATTGTCATCTGGGTTTCTTGGTGCTTGAATGTGTCACTTAAGCCATAATCCTTACCTCTTAGCATGAAAGTCACATATTTCTAGAAGAGCCAGTGTACCTCATCTAAGTCTTAGACAGAGGATAAAAACAGATGAGGTATAAGGAGGTGAAAAAAAGAATAACCAGAGGAATAAAGACTCTTGTCATTCTCATTCTCCTCTGGAAAGAGAGGGGTCCTTAGCTAGGAAATTAGGAGCCTGAATTCTGGTCGTGATCTTGGTGTGGCCTTGAAAAATCTCCTGCCTGTCTCTAGCCTCAGAGAGTCTCTCCCTGTGGAAACGAGATGGTTGGACATTAGAATATGTTAGATATTTGGCAACTTTAAGTCTCATGTTAACCCTTTTTATTTTCTCAAATTGTGAATGTCCCCAAAGTTAAAACTAGCAGAACATTGCAAGGCAGCTCCCCACAGAGACGTATGTTTTGCTGACATGCAAGGCCAGGCAATGATAATGATATCTCCTCTGCAACAGCTCTAGCAAACACAAGGCTTGACCTTTGAGAGCTGTGGCTCTCTTCCATGCTGAGGGTGAGGGTGAAAAGTGTGGATACAGTGTTTAGTTTTCCCTTGTGCCCAAATCACTTGTTAGCACAGATATATTTGGACACACACACACACACACACACACACACACACACACACACATACACACACACACACACACACGGTGATTTGGTCCTCATATTGCATTATAAACTATAGCACATTCAATCCACTTAAATATGCCGTGAATTACACAATAAAATCAGTAAGAGGGAATGAAACCATGACTACCAGCCTTGGTCTTTTTCATACCCGAATACAAGGCAAATTTATATTGTGGTTGGTGAGATGAGCTTTCATTTTAATTATAATTACCAATATTTATTAAAAGTGAAGGCTATTTAATCCTATGACATAGCCCTATGAGTTAGGTATCATTTTCCTCATTTAAAGTTGAGAAAACTGAGGTTTGAAAAAATTAAGTTTCTTATCCAAGATCAACCAGTTAAAAATGGTGGTGACAGCATTCATCCTGACTGCTGCTTACCCACATCAGCCTCTGCTGCTTCCACTACTCTGTACAACTATGGAGGGAGAAAAAGAGTAATGACCACTTGCTTTATTTCTGCTAGTATAAAATTGACTGATACTGGAGAGTACTGGCCACTCTGTGAAGATGAATCCCCTATTCCTCGTGTCACAGTAGGAGAAGGAACTTTACAAAATCATTATTCGTTAAACATAGACTGTGCTTAGGAGATTGTTTCATAATCACATGATAGAAAAGCCCTAGGAAGCACCCTTAGGCATTTTGTAGTGAGCAGGGGAGAGAAGCTCTTATGTAGGAGACAAGAAGCACATGGTATGCACATGTGTAAGAGAGTGTACAGGTGCATGGGCCCTGGAATTAATTCTGTCATGCATGAAGTAAGGAAGTGGGATGAGGAGGCATGCCCCAAAGGTCCTTTTCACAGATGCTACTCTGTCTGAAAGTCTGGCATTAAGAAATGCCTTTCTTGGGCCAGCCAAGTGACGCGATGGTTAAGATCTGGCTTGGGACACCAGAGGGCCCCGGTTCGGATCCCACATACGAGGGCCAGTGACACTGCCCTCTACAGCTAAGATGCTGAACAACAGCTCAACCTGGAGCTGGGCTGCCGTGAGTCGCCTGCGTCAGCAGGTGGGTTGCCATGGGCTACTGTGTGTAGCTAGCAGCCAGCGTGAGCGGCCAGCAACCGCTGTGAGTGGCTGTCCAGGAGCCGGTGACTGATCTGCCTCGCCCAGGAAGAGTGCAATGATGGTGCCAACCTGAGCCAGTAAAGCAATGTCCTCCACAACTAGACTGAAGAACAAAAGGACAGCAACTTGTCTGTTCCCCTTCCCCCAATAAAAATCTTAAAAAAAAAATGCCTTTCTTTGCATCTAGAACAGTGGTTCTCAACCTGTGGGTCGCGACCCCTTTGGGGGTCGAGCGACCCTTTCACAGGGGTCGCCTAAGACCATCGGAAAACAAAAAGATATTTACATTACGATTCATAAGAGTAGCAAAATTAGTTATAGAGTGGCAACGAAAATAATTTTATAGTTGGGAGTCACCACAACATGAGGAATTATATTAAGGGGTCGCTGCATTAGGAAGGTTGAGAACCGCTGCTCTAGAAGGATGTTTGGATGCTTGGCATCTCTTTTCCAAATGGCGCGTACTCTCTCTTCTGCCTTTGTTTCTCTACCGTGAGCCATGCTCTGTCTTCCGCTCTACTGACTGCATTTCCTTGAAGGCACGTGAGAGGTTCACAGGAAATGTTTGTTAAATGAACGATGGATGGAGACGACTCTGTCAATTGATTTTTGGTATGGGGAAGGAGGGAAGGTTCTAAAACAGCAGAAAGAAAAGGAGCAGATGGGATATAGGGAGTGAGAAGAGAGAGAGAACAAATCCCTACTAGTACCTAGTGTTTGCTAAGAATTGTGTTAGAATACTTACATATCTTTGAAAAACTAAATTCTTAAAACAATTTTATAAAGTAGATATCAATTCCTACTTTATAGATAAAAGACACAGAGGCTCAGAGAGGTCCAGTAACAGCACAAGGTGACCCAGCTAGTAAAAGCAGTATTTAAATGAAGGTAGAAATAAATCAAAAGGACATTTTCTTTAAATTATGCCAGGCTGCT
The DNA here is from genome assembly GCF_001890085.2 of Hipposideros armiger. NCBI lineage: Eukaryota > Metazoa > Chordata > Mammalia > Chiroptera > Hipposideridae > Hipposideros > Hipposideros armiger. The sequence continues at coordinate 3,924,176 of NW_017731429.1, read as the reverse complement.
ATACCAAGGAGAAGGACTTGAGGATAAGCGAGTATTTTAGGAGTACAGAAAAGGCACCATAAGGGGAGAGATATTTACACATTTTAATTATCTTGCAACATTGACAATAAAATGCAATTTCCCATCAAAGTGCATAATTAATGCTTGACCATAGGAGAATTCTTCATTTGCAAACTGAGTAGGCTGTGAAAAGCATGGCTCTCTTTTATACTTCCATGTAGCTCTTTCAGACCTGTGCTGAAAAGGAAATTTCCCAACTCTTGGAACCAGTCCACATGAGCAGGGAACCTCCTGTCTGAAGAGGGTGCTCTTTCTCTTTGAGTTTGGTAGTCACTAGATAAAAATCACTGCAACGACATCTGAACAGTGCTACTAGTTTTCCCCAAATCAGCTGCTTGTTATTTTGTTCTGAAATTAGATAGATGTGAGCTCAGTGACCTATTGGAATTTTCAACATTCTGTCACCGTTATGATACTCTGTGCTTCTCAAAGGCTGGAGGAATTGGATTTTTTTATTCTTGATTTTCTTAAATGCCTCACCTGAGTGCTTGGCACATATAGGACATTCAGAAAATGCTTAGCTGAACGAAAGGACGAATAAGAGGATAATAATCAATCAAATCAATGACCGAGTGAGTGAATGAATGATGGTGCTTGTCTCCTCCACAATTCTCCTTGAATAGTCTAATTTTCCATGTGGCAAGCAGGAACATCTACCAACTGTCATCCATCAGTCAGTAAAAGTTGCTGACTGACATCTTAAAAGCATATTTCAGTGGCGTAAACATTTACCAGGACGGGGCATCAGCAGTGAGATTAAATAAAGGATAAAGACCGCTGGCTGCTTTTCTGGTAATAGAGGGACATCTGGCCTGTGGCATCAGATATGGATGTGCTCTTTCTTTAAACTCTCTTATAATTGGCCGGGAGAAGGAAGTAAACAGAAATCCTAATGGAATTTGAAGGTCTCTGAGGGATTAGCAATATATGCAGAGAAAAACACCAGATTCAGCTTGGACATATAAAGATGGATGTCTCAAGATGAGTAATCTAATGAAGCAATCCTCATGATTCCCTGCTCTCCACAGCCATACCACCATTCAAGTCACAGTCAATTAAAGGTAAAAATACAATGAAAATCATTCCTCATAAAGGGTTCAGTTCAAGGTCAAATGCAATGTCCAGTAAATATTCATCAGATGAGAATGAGGCTGTTTCTTGTCATCTGATGGATGAGCAACAAGAAAATCTCTCTGACCACAACTTCTGTCTAGACTCATTTTTTTGTGACTAATAAAGACAGGAGAGAGAAGGACCTTCTCAGTCAATCAGACCAAAAGACGTGGTTAGAATGTCTTCTCCATTTAGGTTGTGGCAAGACGGTCTGCTGATGAGAGAATGGGGTTGGGAGATAGGCATCAGGGTTGCCCAAGGCTCCTCCCCTTCTTAAAAACATGATCTTGGGAAGCCACTTAACCTTCTAACATATCTGTAAACAGGATAAATGATTCTTACCCAGGTTCCCTTACAAAACTGTTATTGGGATCACACGGAATAATGTCCATGTGATACCTTTGTAAATTGTAATGTACTGTACAAACATAAATCTAGTACCTGTAGGGTGAACAGCAAAAGAGGAGAAGGAAAAAAAAAAGGAAAAGAAGGAAATGGAGAATAAAGAGCAGAAAAGCAGAAGAAGGAAGTTTATGGAAAGAGGAGAGGAGAGAGGAAAGAGATAGAAAGTAAGAGGGGCCAGGGACAAGAGAAGGGGGAAGTAGGAAGCAGCAAAGGCAAGGAAGGACCTCAGGGTTTTGCCATATAGGCAGGTAACAACCAAACGCATTAAACAATAAACAAATGGAACAACAGAGCTTCTCAGAGATGGGGTTTAGCAAATTACATCTATGCAGAGACCACACAGTTCTGATAAGCAACTGGAAGTCTCCATCAGGTGGCCTCTCCAGAGAAGACAGTCAGCCATGAGTAAGCCTCCTCATTATAAATTTCTAAATGTCAAACTCTACTGAATTCATGCTGTTCTAGTCTGTGTTCAGCTCAGAAATACGCACAGACAGATTTGTAATCATTGCTTGTGAAACCATTGATGATGGCCCTTCCTCTTTGCATAGTGAACACTACTCGTTGTTCGGAGACTTCTATGATCTCCCTGACCTCCCTGACAAGGTCAGATTCCCTATTATAGAGAAGCATAGGCCACCTTTCACAGAATTTGGCCCAGTCAGAGATTTACATTTGTTTGTGTGATTATTTGATTAATGTCTGCGTCTTCCTACCAGACTGAGGGCAGGGTTAGTGTCTACATGGCTCATTATTATATTTCCAGTTGAATTTATTGATTGATCCTCAAGGGACTGAAGTCAGCAAGGGCAGCCATTATACGAATAGAAAGATACTAGAAAAGGGGCAGTATTCAAAGAGGGGTAATCATGCAACATATAAAGGAGGTTGGTGCTGGGACAACAATTAGGTGGTTTGTAATTGATAAATCTTTCTGACAGTTTGGGTAACTAAATCCTGCCATGGGATAATGTTTCCTGTATTCATTTTTACTAGCCTAACAGACTTATGACTGAGTGCTTTTTTAAATTCCTCCTTGGATCATTCAGGGTATTAACTAGCTCTTCAATGCTATCTCAATCAATATCATGGGTGATCATATTATCATTAGCATTAATAATTATGAATATTAATTGAAAGGGACGACTTTCTAGTTAAATATTCTGCAGAACACGGTTTCTTGTATGCTTAATTATATAATAATGAGGAAGAAGTTTATTCACAATTTACTTTGAGTCCTGTATTAAACCAATTTATTAAAATATAAAAGGGTTTCTAGGGAAGTTATGAAGGTGATGATGAGTAATTATGTTGGCATTGAATTATGCACAGAAAATAAGGAACAATTATATTTTAAAAACCCTAAATAAAATTCCCTAGTGAAATCTGTGGTATCCCTCTAAGATAAATTCCAGCTGCGTGACACTGAGCAGCCTCAGTGTGCAAGACCACCATACAGGAGAGCCCAGCGTCAGGATAATCAGACCCCTGACCTGTCACTTATGGGTTTTTCCCTATCCCTGCAGGGTAAAACAGATGCCAACAGTGTGGAAATTTTATTCTTCCACTTCTTTTACTTTTGAACATTTGAAAGTTAGTGAAATCATATTAGGCAGTCATTCCACTTTTATTAACTAATATTCTTAAATGAAACTGGATTTTTGACAGTGACTTTATAATAACAAATACCGCCCAAACCTCCCAGAAATCATATTGAGATCCACATTGTATTTCAAAGTCTTACTTTGCCCTCCAAATTGGCCAACCTGTAGTAATAACAAAACACATAAAATTCTGAGGAGGCAGGAGAAGGTGGTGATTTAGAAATGTGAGTTTAAGCCCCAGTTCTACCACTTACTGGCTGTATGACCTGAGGCACTTCTCTAAGCCTCAGTGTCCTCATCCATAAAGTGGGATGATGTGCCCATATAGAACAATAATAATTGTCATCAGGACCAAATGCGATCCACATACAGCACTTACAAACTATCAGCTACTGTTAAATGTGCAATATTTACTGTTATATTTTTAGCATTTGAATATAGAAAAGATCCTGTTTGAACTTTACAGTCTATGTCTCTGAAGTGCCTGCTTTCATGATGGAGTGCTCTGTATTCTTTATTTTATGTCTTTCCCAGTTTCTACCATTTAAAGAATCCTTTCTTTTACAGACTAATAATGATGATAGAAATTCATGTTTATAGAAGTCTTTACCCAGAAAAACATAAATCCAGATTCTCAACGCCATCTCCCAAAATCTTTTTTGATATTTTCCTCAAAATTCCAATTTGAAAACTTCTATCTGTCCTATACAAGAAATTGGACTTTTTTAAAAAAGAACACAATTGTTATTTCAACAGCAGATGGTGTGAGAAATCCAGGCCCCGAGAGGGAATTAGAATCCCATGTGTGGTCGCCCTTATATATTCCCTAGCCGTCTGCAGCTTCAGCATTTTTCAACACCGATAAATTTTGGGCAATCTTTAAAGTTTGCTGTAATGACATCTTTTATATTTTCAGCTCTACACATGTAAGGAAGAAAGATTACAAGGCCTGGGAAATGATGTTTTATAGAATAAGGAAACAGAAAAAGGAAGCAGTAGACCAGTAGAAATGGGGCTAAGAAAAATGAGCTGACAGCTCAACCAGGAGCAGAGGTGGAGGCTGCAGGGACACAAAGAGAAATGGAAAGCACGCATGATGGTGAGCTGGGAGAAACAGAACTGGTGTTATCTGTTAGTTTGATCATTTCTTATGAGTCCCCTGAGGTTTAAGCTCTGAAGGTCCACCTCCCCCCTCCCAGGATGGGGGAGGGGTCTGCCACTGCCTTTAGGCCTTTCAAACAGCCAGGATGCTTCAGCAGTTGACCTGGCAGCAAAAGTAAGGCTGGGTCTCTCACCCAGAGCTACACAAGAGGCTGCTCTATCTTTACTGGACTATAAATCACAAGCAAATGTTTTTTTTTTTTTTTGGGGGGGGGGAGTAGAGAGTGGAGGGAGATTTTATTTCTTTCAAGCATTTCTAAAAATCAACTAGTTGCTTGTCTCCTTAATTTTCCTCTATTCTCCCTAAATAAACTCTTCAGCTGGCAGGAAAGTGAAATAAAGAAGAGGATGACAACTATATATATATATATATATATATATATATATATTATTTTAATATATTCTAAAGATACACAAAAATCCTCTCCAATTAACCCAGCTTGTCCCTCTGTTTCAGAGAGGTCACTTACATTTCTGTGGTTAATGAATAGCCATGGCAATCTTGAGAAATAAGAACAAAGTGGGAAGTATCATGATACCTGACATCAAGTCATACTACAAGGCTACAGTAATCAAAACAGCATGATATTGGCAAAAAACCAGATACATAGATCAATGGAACAGACAGACTACAGAGCCCAGACATAAATCAATCCCTATATGGTCATTTAACCTATGACAATGGAAGCAACAATTTACATTGGGGTAAAGACAGTCTATTTAATAAATGGTGCTGGGAAAACTGGACAGATACATGCACAAAAATGAAGCGGGACCACGTTCTTACGCCATATACAAGAATAAATTCAAAATGGATTAAAGACTTAAATGTAAGATCCAAAACCATAAAACTCCCAGAACAAAATATAGGAAGTAAATTTGCAGACATGACCCTTAGTAATATTTTTACTGATATATCCCCTCGGGCAAGGGAAGTAAAAAAAAAAATCAACATATGGGTTTACATCAAACAAAAAAGTTTTTTCACAGCAAAGGAAACCATCAATAAAACAAAAAGGCATCCTACTGAATGGAAGAAGATATTTGTCAATGATACATCTGATAAGGGATTAATATCCAAAATTTATAAAAAAACTCATTCAACTCAACACCAAAAAAAAACAACTCAACTAAAAAACAGGCAGAGGACATGAAGAGACATTTCTCTAAAGAGGACATACAGATGGCCAACAGGCATATGAAAAAATGCTCAATTTCACTAATCATTAGAGAAATACAACTAAAACCCATAATGAGATACCACCTTACTCTGGTCAGAATGGCTATTATCAATAAATAAACAAACAACAAGTGCTGTTGAGGTTGGGGGGGAAAGGGAACCCTGGTGCACTGCTGGTGGGATTACAGATTGGTGCAGCCTCTATGGAAATCAGTATGGAGGGATCTCAAACAACTGGAAATGGAACTACCTTATGACCCAGCAATTCCACTCTTAGGTATCTATCCAGAGAAATCCAAGGGATGCTAATTTGAAAAAATACATGGACCCCTGTGTTCATTGCAGCGCTATTCACAATAGCCAAGACATGGAAACAACCGAAATGCCCATTGGTAGATGACTGGATTAAGGAACTGTGGTACATTTATACAATGGAGTATTACTCAGCTATAAAGAAGAATGAAATCTTACCATTTGCAATGATATGGTTGGACCTAGAGAACATTATGCTAAGTGAAATATGTCAGGCAGAGAAAGACAAATATCATACCATCTCACTTATATGTAAAATTCAAAGACAGAATAAATGAACAAAGTAAACAGAAATAGTCTCAGGGATATAGGGAAAAAACAGAGTTGCTAGATGGGAGGGGTGTGGGGATTAGGGAGAAGGTGAGGGGATTAGAACACACAATTGGTAACACAAGATTGCCATAGGGATACGAAAGAAAGTGTGGAGAATATAATCAATAATGTTGTAAAGATTTTGTAGGGTGTCAGATGGGCACTTGTCTTACTAGGAAGTCCACTTCATGGATGGTGTAGATGCCTGACCGCTGCACTGTACACCTGAAGCTGAAGCTGAATAATATTAACCATAATTTAATATAAATATAGTCAGTCACAGGATGTGGAGTACAGCATAGGGAATAGAGTCAATGGAATTATAACAGCTATAAACGATGTCAGAGGGGTAGTAGATTGGGGGAGGGGAATTTTCACTTTGTGAGGGGTGTAAATGTCTAACTATTACATTGTTTTGTACACCTGAAACTAATAAAAAAATATAAAATTCTGTGGTTAACAGAGGCTCAGACTTTTGACCCGTGACCCCAGCAACTAACAACCTGAATAAAACTTCTCTTCCAAGTCTGAAAGTACTTCAGTGTATTTCTCAACTTTCCAGGCCCCCTCAGTTACTCTGGGAAACACTGCTTAGCACTGCTTTTGAGGGACAGGGTAAGGAAGTGTGTTGGAGGAAGTTGAGCATTCACACGGATTATGAATCCAGAAAGACGGTTGGGTCTGTGGTTGTGTGGGCAGAGATAACTCACGCCAACTAACTGCTGCTGAGGGCCAGCTGTCTAGAGCCCAGTGATCCCTTAGGCTCCATGTCTGGAAATATGCCTATTCAGTCCAGAAGCCAAACTTTTATATCTTTAAAACTCACGAAGCTATAAAATGTTAGAGTTGGAAGGAATCTAAGACACTGCTTATTTAACTCAGCCTCCTAACTTTGTATATGAGGTAATTGAGATTTGCTTAAAAAAAAAATCACACAGTAAGAGGTGACAGACTTGAACCTAGGTCTCCTGATTTTCAGGGTCAATAATGCTTCCACGTTCATAGTGACTATATTTTGGAACCAAATATCTGAGCACATATACTAAGAAGAATGAATATTTTAAGTCAGCATCATCTTAGGAAATCTGACACATGTTTGCTGTAAAACAGCTTTTCTCATCAAGGTAAATGGAATGGGGTACAGAATAAGAGAGCCAATGGTTCCAGTTGGGGTCCTGTTTCCAGAATGTTTCATGGAAAGGACACCTGTTCAGGATCAACATGGGAACACCAGAGGCTCCCTGGCCCCAATGGTGCCATGGTCTCAAGAGCCCGAAGTGGCGTTGGAGTGTGGAGAGAGGTCTCCTGTGCCAAACAGAGGTTCATGGCTACCCCTACAGAGACAGGCCTATCCCACCAAGAAAGAATGACAAATGATATCACTGTAGACAAGTTAACCCGACAGAATGGGTTCCCTTTGACGTATTTGTTTATAGACAGGACACCACTTTGATTTCCATTTGGATACACACAGGCTACTGGATTTGGGAGAGATTTTTGGTTGGAGTTAATTAGACAAATCATCCATCCCTTAAATAACTTCTTCTATAATATCCTTCAACATGGCCATCTAGTATTTTAAGTGCTACTTGTAAAGGGTGGTGAACACCTTCCAGGGCAGCTATTTCATTGATGTGAAAAAATTAGTTACTAGAATATTCAGCCTTTGTGCTGTTACTAGAATGATCTTCTAAGGTAAACAAAGTGTATGCCTTCTCCTGGATGAAGAAAAGCTATTTGAGTAGCTCAATGTACTTGTTAGTTTTTGCAGTGTCAGCCAACTACTTCTAGATTTTTGCACATGATTTACTTTTCCTTTTTTTTTTTAACCTCTGCCTTCTTCCAAATACATTCCTCAAAATTCAATTTGTGTCATCTCCTGTGAGGATCCTACCTGGCTTCCCAGAGTCAATCATTTTTAACATTTCAGTTTTAAGTCTAGTGGTTACCTCCGTGACTAAAAATATGCTTATACTAGAGTAGTACTTTAAATTCTATTTTATTCCCAGAATTACCTCTGTTTCCTTGAGAACAGTTTTTTTGTTGTTGTTGTTATTGGTTTTTTGTGAAGGTGTGTTTCAATTTTATTTCTGACATTTTGTGGGTTTTGTTAAAATATTTGCAGATCCGTGGCTATCTGTTCATATTTAAGAATGAGGCAGTAGGAAGGCTGTAGGAGATGTTGTAGATAAGAGCACACTGAAAGGCTTCGGGTTAGGGGAGCACACCTGAAACTGCCCCCATTGCTGGCACACTGTGGGGGGTTTTGCTGTGTGGACAACATGCAAACCAGCTTATCTGGGTCCTTCAGAAGAAACTGTATTTCTTTAGAGAAGAGCCTTCATTTTCTGCCTGGTAGATAATAAGTACTCAGCTGGCAGCTGTTCTGCATGCAGGGGTGTGTATCCTGAGTGGGGGCATCTGCAGTCCTATTCTCAGACTCTGCTCTCAACCCCATCTGTTGTCACTATTCTGAAGTCTCTGAGCTTCCTGGGCTCTGCTAGGCAGATCCGCTTCCTTCTGAGCTGGAGGCTCATCTTTACAAGGCTGCTGCACTGTGGTGGGCTTTTCTGTGGGTGGCCTCCCTGGAAACACAACTCTAAGAGATGACATTTGCATAGACTACAATGTGCCAAGCACCCCCTGGAGTCATATAGCCTAGGGGTTCGCAAACTTTTGAGATGAAAGAGCCGCCAGGGGTCAGCAAACTGCGGCTCACGAACCACAAGAAGCTCTTTGGGTACATACATGTGGCTCTGAAGTAAAACTGAAAATGAAAATAAAGCTATCATAGTTTCATCTGTAATATTACTTTAAATTTTCCTTATTTGTAAAAATATATTTATGGATCTCAAATAATTTTTAAATTGTTGTGAGGGACAGGATTGGCTCTTACAGAGGTCGGCAAACTTTTGAGACGGAACGTACCCAAGAACTGCATGTGGCTCATGAGCTGCAGTTTGCGGACCCCTGGTATAGGCCATGGCCCTGCCCCTGTAGATGATCTCAGATTGGAACTCCTTTGTTCTGTCTCATCTGTCTATACTTGCCACCTGCTTTCTGTAATCCAGAAGTGCGATGAAGTCTTTTGCCTTTTGATGTCCCCTCCCATTTTGTTTAGTGTTATCGGGTTGTTCCTTTTTTATTCCATTAGCTTCCTTTTAATGGAGTGTCAGAAGAGGAGCTTAAGGCATGGGCCACATCTGCCAACTTGAACCTGAAGCAAGGCGCTCACACTGTTAATGGGGATATTATCCTGCCTTGCTATGTCTGGCATAGTTAGAGATGATTCAGATATCAATTTAAAAAAAACAGCAGTAACACTAGGTAGAAGCTCAATTAGACAGCTTTGTTGTCTCCATGGATCAAATTAACTGGAAATCTGAAAGATTTCTCCTTATTTTATGTCAAGCAAATAGCAACTTAGGTGAAAAACATAAAAACACAGGGCCTTTTAAAGTACATTCATTAAAAAAATATTCTATGTAGTTGCTTTTCACAAAAGCATTAGGAAGGAGAGTTTGGAAATAATAAAATTTCCAATTTCAGCTGATTGCCTATACTCAGCAGTCTAACACCTTAATGGGAAACCTGTTAAAGACCCATTGGCCGATGTAAAGTGAAAATCAACTTCCCCACCATGCCTTCGTGACAATGATTGGAGGCTATATTATCTCCTATCTTATGGCCAGCTGAACACATATATCATGGACTTTAGTGTCCTGAGATTTGTAGAGAATTACTGAGGTACCCCCTTCTAAAGATTCCAGGAATGCAAAATTATTTCTACTTCAAACATTTTATTTTATATCCAGAGTTGTTTTCCATAAATAAATACAAATGTGTGTATTTAATAAGTGTTCAAAGTAGATCTTCAAACTAACCTAGGCTATAAAAATAGTTTTTGTTTGTTTTCTCAGAACACTTGGACTAAGTATACATTCAACTAGTACTTCCTGAGGTTCTAATATGTACCGGCAACTTTTACAGAAAGTTGGCGAGTCCTATGCTGTTCTCCCTTTTGGCTGAGGAGGAAACCCATGCTTAGAGGGGAAGGGTTGCAGTAACAGATGGCAGAGAGCCAGAATTGAAAACCAATTCTCTGATGCTAGAGTCAATTTTCTTCCATGATTGCAGGAAGCAGAATATTTTTCTTAGTGCTTTATTCACTAGATAGAGGCAAACTGTTTTATACCAGTTGGAACAATGGGCACAGCTGAGAATCCTGTTTTTTTGTTTGTTTTTTAGAGAAGGAGTCACTCTTGTGTTATGAAGCCAGGTTAAGGCCTTCGTATTTTGGGCTTCATTTTAGCAATGAATTAAAAGTACTGATTGTGTTGATCACAGAGGTCATTTCATTCAAGTAGAAAACAATGCAAAATGCTTAAAGAATGCTTGCTGGCAAGCTGCTAATGTGCTTTTGTGAATAAGAAGAAAGAAAAGGTTTGGAAATAGGTTTAGAAGGAAATGCCATTATTTAGCCTAGCTGGAAGAAGTCTTACTGTTAATGACCAAAATGTGGAATGACAGCTACTCAGCCAACAAAGATCTTCCTAAGCAATATGGAAGGTGAGGCAGAGACCAGTGGTAAGCTCAGCCCCCACACATTCACCTCTACCACAAACAAGGCCTCAGCCACTTACCAGGCAAGTGCCATTCTAAATGGTGGGTTATGAATTCTATTTAATGACTTCTAGGCTTAGAGTCAGTTCTAGTTCTTTATTATTTTTTACCCTGGGAGGTTCTTCCTTATGTCTAACTTAGCATGAATGTGGTTTATGAATGTCATGACCAGCTCAATCAATCCTTTCATGACACATTATAGGGGATAGAGTTGTACAGTGGAGTCAGATGTGATTTCAAACATAAGCTGTGCTACTTTCTATGTAAGTGCTCTGGGAAATTACTTAACCTCTTTGTGAATTAAAATTTAGAAAACAGGAGGCCTGGTTCATAAAACTATTTTGGAAGTAAAATCAGATAGATGGATGGATGGATAGATAGATAGATAGATAGATAGATAGATAGATAGATAGATAGATAGATAGACAGACAGATAAATGATACATCTAGTTTGCCACATAATAAGCACTCAATAAACATTAGTTTCTTTTCTCTTCCCTTGAAGGAATATCCATGGATTGGTACCATATTTATTCCGAGCAAGTTCCACATTTTGACCATAATCTCATTAAGCACCGGTGAAGTTCCCTTCCCTGTCAATATAGAGTCCTAACCCTGTCAATGTTTTCTTGATAGAATGCTGTCCACCCCTTTGTTAACTCTGGGTGTCCTTTCCTTGGCTCTTTCCACATATCTGGTTTAATGTGCAGAATTCAAAACTGATCACAGCCCTTTGGAGGATGTGACCAGCAACTGAGTTTTGTGGAAGAGTTTTTCTAAATTAGGCACTTTCTTGAAGAAGGAAATTGAGGGGAGTGGTATGCGAGGTGTGGTTGCAAGGCTGCACTGACTTGCACCGTAGATGCAGACTCGTGAACATTCATTCTCAAGTTCAATTGGGGATGTCCAGAGGCTGAAGAGGCTATTTCCTCTTGTGTGTTTAAGTCGTCTCTTTGTTTTGAACTTTCTAAGATACGTATACATGCCAGACATTTAAGGGCATTTCTTATCCTGGTCTTACATTCTTTGTTTTGCAGCTGAAGATAAGTCAATAGATAAAAAAAGGCTTAGGTTATTCTTTGGTGTATTTAATAAGCATTTAAGTATAATCTTGGTCATTAAAATATTTTTATGTAAATATTAACAAGGCAATGAAGCAGACTCAAACAATGATTTGGATTGCTTCCACAAATAATTATTACCTGTGAGTACAGGAATATGCCTCTCCAAAGTATAGTGAAAATACCAGTCTAAAATCCTTTTTTAATATAAATGAGAAATTCTCCTGCCTGATAAATTAAGTATATCTTTTGTATAAGAACAACAATTGCAACAACTACATAGCAAACACACATATAATGTCAGTACTATTATAAAAAATAATATATATGAATTTAATTCTTGAAAAAAAAAACCCTGTAAAGAAATATTTTTAGTATCATCATTTTACAGATGAGGAAACTGAGGCACAGAGAAACCAAGTAACTTGCTGTCACACAGCTACTGAGTTCCTGAGCGTGGATTTACATTTTGTGAGTCAGGTTGGATCCATGGTCTAGGTTACCTTACATATTATTACGGAACAAAATGCTATGAAATAGTGATTGAGACTGTCTTGTGTCTTTTTTTTTTTTTTAATGGAGTAGAACATGTGTTTCAATGGAGATAATGTCCTGTTGAGAAATAAGTTACTTAATTTTCCAGAGCTAAGTTCACTCACCTTCCCATGAGTCTGGGGACATTCAAGAGGTTTTCTTAGCTGAAGCCAAGAAAAGGCACTCCATGAAAACTATTTATAAAATGTATGCAGTTCCATGAAGGAAAGACTAACACCTCCCTCCCAGGTGGATGTCCACTTAGCCATGGAGTTTGTGGACTTGCCCTGTTGTTACTGAGGTTGGAGAAGAACACCAGCGGGAGAGAAGAGGAGACGGTCAGCCAGGGAGAGAGGCAGTAAGGACTATCCCTGGGAAGTTCCACCTGATGGGCAGGAAAGAAGGATGCTGCTGTTGCTCATGCCTGTAAGCCTCACATTAGAAGCTTCCGAGGACAGATGAGAAAGGGGACTATGGGCTTGTGAAGGATTATTGCAGCTTGGGCAAAGTGGTGAGCACATCAGAAGACTACAATGCACTAGCACTAAGGGTGTTTTGGAAGAGAGCTGAGTCTCCCAGGGCACCACATGGCTGGAGGAGTTATTTGAGTCAAATAGCACCAGTGCATATTTGGTTCTCTACCAACCCAGGCTACATTACCAGAGATAACTAGCAGAAAAGAGAGAGCCACAGTAGAATGGTAAAGAAAGGCTATTTCCCACTTCCTTATTTATGCCGAATACGACCAAAGGATAAGTCTAAGAGAAAGAAAGACCCAGAGGGTGGTACGAGGAAGACAGAGAGAAGATCACACCTCTATCAACTCCAGAGTACATTGGTGGAACCCAAGTCTTAATTATGTTGGAAGGAGGGACAGAGGTCTGAATTAAACATCAGATTTTAAAATAGAGGGGATTAATAAATAGTAAAGTTAGAGGTTTGACTTGAAATGCCATTAAGAAAGGTTAATTGGGAAATAGGGTTAAACAAAGCATAGTTGGTAATAGATATTGGAAAAAATAAAATACTGTAACTTTTTTACATTAACCAATTAAAAGTTCTCAATTAAACCAGTTGCAGCTATAAGGCAAGTGGAGGGAAATATCAACCCCTTCACCCCAACCTCTTCAGCTTTTATCTGATTGGAGAATTTAGAAAAATAAAATACTAAGTCCTCTCACATAAGCCTGCCCAGCCAACATCTCCATTCTCATATCCACTGCCTCACACACCCTGTGCCTTAGCACTGAATTACTCAATGGCCTTTCACAACACATGCTTGCTCACATGGTCATGTGTATGCGTATGTTCTTTCTTCTGCTCAGATTCATCTTCCTTCCAATATCTGTCAGGCAAATGCCTCTGGATGCCTCAGTTCTCAGCTCAAGAGTTATATCATCTCTGAAAGCATCCTGACCCCCTTCTCCCTCTCTCTCTGATACCCATTCTCAGCCAGGTTTCCTTCCTGAATCCTCCGTTTAATGAGTCCTCTGAAGGGAAAGCAGAAGTCTTATTTGACTTGTTCAATCTACTACATTGCACAGTGTTTGGCACATGCCATAAGCTTCATAGATATTTGCAGGGGGGGGGGGTTGTGTGAAGAGAGGGAGAGAAGAGGAGACGGAGGGAAGGAGGGAGAGTAGAAGAGAAGGAAAGAAAGGAGAACCTTTCTTTATGCTGGAAATGATGAGGCTGCACAGTTTAAGAGAAGGATCCGTATTAGTCTAATCTTACCCTTCCAGTGAGATGGCTCGTTGGAGAGTCACTGAAGGCTGGCGGGTTGCAGTGCTGTGTTGGGAATGACTGTAAGAAAAGAAAGAAAAACAAACATAGGTTATTTATTTAAAAAGTCTTCACACATGATAATCAGTCCTGTTGTCAAGAAAAGAACCAACCTTGAAAGAAATAGGTAGAGATTAAATCACTATTCTTTGGCAATAAGTAGAATCATCCTCCAAATACAACATACAACCAGATAAGGGGCTACTATTTCCACATAATTTTATTTCAATATGTATTGTCAAAAGTAATCTTTAAATAACAGGTAGACATGAAAATAAATAAACATATTTGGGAAAGGTAACATTCTTCCCCTTGAAATAAGACAATATAGAACATAAAAACAAATTTCATTATGATGCAATGTATTATTTTTCTTAATGCAGAATATTTTTTCCAAGCAAAATTTTAAAAAGAGTGAATTTGCAAATTGGAGTTGTATTTAACTAGTACAAATTTATTGGTTCAAATTTGTAACACTTAATTGTACAATTAATCATTAACAATTCAGCTGTTGAACGAACACAAAAACTTGAAAAATGGGACTTCCAGTTGCATATCAACCTTAGAAGTTAATGTAATTCATACTTTGTTTTGGGTGCATGGTAACAAGAAAGGATTAATTTTACAGATAAGTGGTTGCAACAAAAATTATAATATCTAACATTTATTGAGCGTTTATATTTATTGATCACTTTTCTAAGTCTATATGTTTACACCTTTTATATCTCACAACCCTATGAAGTATGTACTGTCCCACTTAACAGATGAGGAAAATAAGGTACAGAGACATTTAGAAACTTACCTAAAGTCATGTGGTAAATACCTGTGCGTGAAATGCCATCTAGATGTGTCTGATTCTAGAGCCATTATTCTTAACCATCGTATCATACTACCTCCCAAATGGTAACAATTTTCCAGGTTTGTAAGAATTTGCTTTGCAATCTCAGAGTACTCTTCAGTTAGAAAGAGATAAAGGGACATTTTCATCTGAGATATGCACAGTGAAAATCCAACGGCAAAAAAGCATGCATTGTGGGTTTTCTATGTGTTAAAATGTATGATAAAACATATTTCAATGTGTAATTTTAATTTGTAGCATTAGTTTAACACATTAGTTGTAATATTAGTTACATATACATGTAGTATATGAAGGTGTATATGTAAAGATATATTTATAAAGAGAACTCGAGTCAAATGCTTGCAGAACATTACGCTCCTTTGTACAGCTCTAGGATTTCTCAGCATATACTCTGAAAACACTGACATGGTCACAGAAAGCCAAGCTGTAGACTGCAGATTATGATTTATAACCTTGGTCATTAGGTGTGAGAAGAGGTGGCTCTCCGTGAATAGCATTTAGTTGTGACAGGGATGGCATTTATTGGATGTCGAGAGGGTGGAATTTTGGGTCTGCAGCTAAACCCTAGAGAATGATCTTCAAGTTAAGCGTATGGTGGCCCTTGTTTCCTGGCACCCCTCACAGTGCCAGCACCACACATGTTTACTGGACATGTTTTGATTGACCAGTTGAAAAGAAGCACAACGTTTAGGGGCTGGACCAAGTAGCCAGACTGCCTGAGTTCAAATCCCAGCTCCACAACATATCCCAATGTGCCCCTGAACAAGTTACTTAAAGCTCTGTATGTCCGCTTCTCATCTGTAAGGCTGGCATATAGTAGTACCTTCCTCATAGGGTTGTTATCATGATTCAATGAATTAGGTATTTTGAACAGTACCCATTACATGGTAATAAAAACTACCTAAGTGTTTGTTAAATAAGTAAACTGATATGATTTAGCAGTGTGTACTTTGAGATGTTTGGTATTAAATAAAAATTATTATTTAGATCACTTCAGTTAGCCATATAGTCAATGCCACAAGGTGTATATTTCTGAGTATAACATAACTTTGGTGATCGACATTAAATTTAAATATATTTTCTATTGCAAAAACACTATGAAATTAATAGCAATCAAAATAAGAAAAAAAAATTGCCCATAATTCTATTACCTTATCTCAGACTTTACAGAATTATCTAATTTAATTCTTGCAGTTGTCCTGTAAGATAGGTATGAGTCTCCCCATTTTATGTATAAGAAAACAAAACACATAGAACTTAAATAACTTGTCAGAAATCAACAGCTTGCAAATGTGGAGCCAAACTGTGTTGCCTTTCAGACAGGTGAAATCAAAGCTCTGTGATTAGTCCTTGCAGAGGACCCAACACATTCAATTAGGAAATGCTGAACTCTTACTAAGGATCACTGACAGTATTTTTTTTCCCCAAAATACAATCCATTATTTTCACTGTGTATGTCAAATTTACATGTCAACTGCTTTTGAAGACCTTTTTTCATGAAATTATTTAATAGAGGGATTTCTCTGTGCTATCCATACCACCTCATTAGCGAGCCCTGGACATTTATGAGGATTTAAGTGGCCATGAATGGTGGGTGAGTCAAATGAGGATGAGGAAGGCTCAGCACCATGTCATAGCGCTGAGGCTGGAGAAGTTCCTGTCACCCAGTAGAAAACCAACCTGTACTTAGGTAGCTAGTCTGACGTGTCAAATCAGGTAACTGTGGAGGTAAATCTTGCCAAGACTTTTTAAGTCTCAGAGAGAGGTAATAGCCTTATTGCCTTTCTAAATCATGCTGTCATTGAATAACATTGATCCAGAGACCAGTAGAGTTTTTTTTTCCAGCAATTCACTGATTTTTCAAGAGTAAGACTCCCTAGCTGCTGCCTAAGAAAATGACATTTGAGTGGTGTTGAAACATGTATGCCTCCTGCTCTGTTAAATTAAATTTTTTTGAACATCTGAATTGAAATTGTTTTATTACACATGGAACACAAAGGTCCTAGCTGGTGGTGACAAATGGCTTTTTAATTTTCTCTTTGTCTTAAAGCAATGAGACAAGATAAATGGTCTTTCCAAAATGTTGTAATGTTGAAAATGTTCTCTTACTATTGCATTGTGCTGTACACCTGAAACTAATAATAACAATAATAATAATAATAATAATAATAATAAAAGACACTATCTTAATGAAGAGCACTGAAAATATTGTGTGTGTGTGTGTGTGTGTGTGTGTGTGTGTGTGTGTGTGTCTTTGATTAACAAACTGGTGACAAATTTATTTAAGATGCCTTGTCAAGTCCCATCCCTCACTAAAATACATCCTGGTGTGTTCTCAATATTCTATTTTGTTCTTTGCTGACATTTCTGAAGAACTTGCATCTCTCCTCGTCATATTTAACTCTTCACCTTTCTCTTGAACACCTGTATCCATAATTTATCTGCTCTCTTAATATCTATTTTTTCTCTTTTTCTGTCTACTTTCCCTCTCTTCAAGTACATGCGTTAAATTGCCACTATTCTTAAAATGAAGAGTATGTCTTCTTGGATATCGAATCAATATCTCAAATGCAACATAACCAAAATATCACCACCTCCCTCCATGAGGCTGGATATTCCTCCTGTTGTTTCACTGATACTTAACATGAGTTGTGTTATGTAATTATTTATAGATTCTGTTTACGCCCACCCAATGTTAATTGGGCACTTACTACATACCAGGGATTATGTTAGATGCTTGGGATGACTCTTTGATTGATTAATAGTGTCATACTCAATAAATGCCTGATAATAAAGAAGATGGTGAAATCAAATAAACCATCTGGTACTTTTTCATATGGGGAATATTTTTCAATTAATCTCTAGGAATATTTGATAGACTGATACACAAACCATCTAAGATGGATTTGGAAGGATGTATAAGTAACTTAAATGGTGGAGAAGGACAAGAGGCTTTCTGAGATGCTAGAAGAGTATGATGATCAAGGTCATGGAGGGTGAAAAGTATGTGTTGTTCTCCGAGAATCAGAGTGTTTGGCTTGGCCGAGCAGGGCCGGGAATGAGGTCAGAAAGCTAACGAGGTGTGGATCATGGGGGGCAGTGAAACCACCTCAAGAGGTCTGGACCTTGTCTTGGGGGCAATAGAGAGCTCTCCAAGGCTGCTAAGTGGGAGTGGGGAGGAGGATCAGGATTGTAAATTCTACAACTCAGAAGGGAAAATCTGAAAATACTGTGGACAATGGAAGGAAAAGGAGGAAATCTACAGGCAGGGAGGCTAATGGGAAGCCATCATGATGGAGAAAAGAAATAAATGCCTAAACTTGGATAATGGCAGTAGGGAGTAAGAAAAGGAGACACATTTAACACATTTGGAGGTAAAATATATAAGAATGAATACGAAGATGTTTTAGAGAGGGCAGTTTGATCTCCTGAATTGATTTTAGAGATCTGGATGGGTGGACATTTCTTCTGGAAGTTAAAAGCTCCTAGATAGAAGAAACCTGCTCTTCCCAGAGTGTAGATGTAGTTGTGTTCTCTTCTAGAACTTCCAAACAAGCCTTCAAAAGTAGATTGACTTTGGTGTTAGAAGGGTGTGGTGGTGATAAAGAAATGAATTGCGTTCTATCACTGACTGAGAGGATGACTACACTGTTAACAGAACCAAATAGTACATGAGTGTACAGTTAAGTACATGTATAGATAGAAAAATATAATTGAGTTTGGTTTTGTACAAGAATGCTTGATGTGTCTATTACACATGTAGAAAATATAATCTACATTGGAGCAGCTATAACTATTGCCAAGTTCTTCCTTCTTTTGGTGTAACACACATCTGTACATAGTACCCACTGAATGACAGATATTCCTCGCATTGTCTGTGTGTTAAGTGCTAATGAATTGACTCCAACTCCTGGAGACCCTACGAATAAGATCCACAACATCCTGTCTTTAACTGCCCTGATCAGATCCTGTAGACACATGCCTATGGCTTATTTTATAGTCAGTCATCTCATATTTAGCCTTCCTCTTTTCCTCTTTGCATCTTTTACTCCTCAAATAAACATTCATAACACTTTTGTTTTTTTCTTTATGAGATGGTTACAAAATTCCTACCTATATTTTTCTTTATACTCTTAAATTTTCCTTTTAATTATTATTTAAATTGCAGACCTTTGAAATGAATTCAGAGTTCCAGGTATGTCAAATCAGGGCCAGATGCCGTGAGATGCTGACTTTCCTCCACCTGGATTCTATGTTCTTCCCAGAGCAGCCGAAGATAACATGGACTTTTAACATACATTGAATTGAATTATTAAGTTTAGGGTCAAGCTTACCTCTCATACATTTCTGACATCAAATGATTCAAAATCAAATATATCATGTACTTGTACAGTGGATTTTTGGAAACTCAATATAGTTATTAATATCCACCCTTCTCAAGTTTAAGGTATTGAGTTGATCTAGTTTCATAGTTTGTTAAGCTAACATTAGATCAACTCTATAAGTATTTATTGAGCATCTAAGATGTGCTAGCCATTATAAAACTTCACTCTTTCATCAAGTATTGTATCATCTTCACATACAGTAAGTGCTTTTTACATTTTCATGCAAGTTATTAATTACAATAAGAGACAAGAATGATGCATTGCAGCAAATCATCACAGATTTTCCTCAAGTTTAATAGTTAGCCCACAAGTTTCACTACTGAGTGTTCTTAATCAGCCTGTTTTTACAGCTTAACCAGTCCTCTCCATCCCCTCAGTGACAAGCTGACTGATGCCCACAGAAAGTGGAGTGCTCATGGCCCATTTATTTCTATTCCTTTCATGGACTTGTATGCTAAAAATCAGTTGTAATTGTTCTCAAATCTGTTTACTTCTATTTTACTCATTTTTATAATAATGTAATTTAATTGAATGTTACAACAATGAAATATGAGTGTGTAAAAAATAATTGTTTATATCAAGAGCAAATTAACTAACCTAGAAAGATGTAATTATTTTATGTGATTAAAAATATTGCTGCCAGATTAGGTGTGAGAGAGACTGTAAAAGTCAGAAAATAATTATAAAATGTGAAATTTTCCCTTAGTTTACTTTTGATACTCATCTAAACTAGAAAGCATGGATGATAAATTAAGGGTATGCTTTATGCAGGAAAAATGAAGTAGAACCTCATAAAAAATGGGCCTCAGGTTTCTGGCCTTTCAAATCAATTTGGTGTACCAAACATTTTAGAGCAATTAATGGACAACTTAGATGTTGGAAAATAATGTCATAAAAACTGTGGCCAGAGGTTAACAATGCTAGAGAAAATCTTAATGCTCCCATATAAAAAAAAGATAAAGAACACAATTTATTAACTGATCTCTGATAAATTAAAAGTTCTGTTAATTTAAGAGAGACAATATATAACATTGAACTAATAAAGATGACTTGTTGGAAACTGAAATTGTGGACAATGAAGAAATCATGCATTACGGGACAAATACATGGATCTAGATATGAATAAAAATATTGGATCGAATCCACGGCCCTAAATTTCTCATGTCATAGCCAAAGATGCTAGAAATGTGGCTTTAGGTTGAACAGCTTCAATCAATAGTCAATGCATGGTAACAACAACAGCAAAAAAGAATATTAGAGGGCTTGATTAGGAGAAATCCCATTTCTTCTTTTAAATACCACAAAATCATTGATTTTATTGTGCTGCCATACAGTTGCATATTTTTTAAGTTAAAGTGAAATAATTAAGGAATTTAAGTATTTTTTTCTTAAATGACTGTTGTATCCAATCTTTTGACTAATGAAACAATAACTGGTTCTGACTGTGTGGGTTATAAGAAGTTCTATTGTATAAATATCTAATAGGGTTATTACCTAGATATTAGTCCTCTCCTTACCTTTAAGAATATCATGGGGAGACCTTAGCATCTTCTTAGATTGGACAGCTACAGAGGTTACATAGCACAGCCAGAATGGGTTTAAAGTGAGAACAGAACACAGACCCAATTCCCCCCATGGTTTTTCCTTGTCCCATGCCACTGTCACTCATATTCTCTGTGACAACAGTTCAGTAATGAACATGAAAGCCCAAACGTTGGCCATTCTAAAGATCCTTATCATCACTGTTAAGTAGCTGGAAGACTCTGAAGGTGTACTTCAAATGCTATGACAAATTTATATGACACATTCTTTGCTTAAAGCAATAATGAGAGATTCCAGTATTGTGCCCTCTAGGCTGAACCAAACGTCTTGTGACTGGTCTCAAAGACTGGAACATCAGGAGTAAAATGTCGTGTTTCAATACAGAAGGCACTTTCCTGCCTTCATTCATTTTGTTTTTGGATGGCTGATTGCACATCATTCTTCTTGACTTCACAGTATACAAGCTGCGTCTCGTGAGGTAATGTATTAATATGAACATCTATCCAGAAGCTCATCCCACACAGGCTATTCTTCACAAGGAAAGTGAAAAATTGAATTTACAATAGCTTAAATCAAGTGTCAGCTAGTGCCATGAATACAGTTACTTCAAAAAGCAAAACCGAATTTTACATGAACTACAGACAAATACTACAGAATGCACCAACAATTAGAGAATTTGGAATGGGAAGACTTTTGTATACCATTTGGGGTTTTAGGCATTTAACTGATATCCTGGATATCCCTTCATTTTACATAGTGAACATGTTTTTCAGGATAACATGTTCTGGTATTTATTCTTTGGGAAACAGAGTTATATAGAAAAAAGAGCAGAAATCTAAAAGTCAGAAATGTGGGTTTTCTTACTGTACTCCCAATGAGAGCTCAATGGCCTTAGATAAGTCATCTCGCTTGCCTTGTTTTGATTTTTTCTTCAGTTTGACTAGGAAACAATTGTTCCTGCCCTCCATACTTACTTTACTGAGTACTGATGGGAAACAGTATAGACGCTCCTCGACTTACAATGGTGTTATGTTCTGAAAAACCCATTGTAAGCTGAAAAAACTGAAGGTCAAAAATGCATTTAATACACCTAACCTCCCGAACACTGTAGCTTAGCATAGCTTATTTTAAACATGCTCAGAACACTTATGTTAACCTACAGTTGGGGAAAATCATCTAATGCAATAAATAATATACTGTAGAGCATCAGTTGTTTACTCTTGTGATTGCATGCCTGACTGGGAGTTTGCAGCTCTCTGCCTCTGCCCAGCATCACAAGAGAGTACCTTACTGCATATTGCTTGCCTTGAAGAAAATAAAAATTCAGAATTTGAAGTATGGTTTCTACTGAATGAGTATCACTCTCATACCGTCATAAAGTTGAATAATCATAAGTTGAATCATCGGGGACCATTCAAACTGTGACGGGGAAGGAACACAAGCTTGGGAGTTGATGGCCTTGGGTTAGGGAATGCTTACCTTTCCCAATTAGGTATCTAACAACCTCAAAAACCGAGCACTCTAATCTCTATGCCTGTCGTCAGTATAACATAGATAACAGTGCCTTCTTACAGATTGCTCTAAAGGGAAATATAAAGCAACACATGTGAAAGAAATTTTGTAAAGTGTGAAGCGTGGGGAATAGCAAATGGAAATAACTTTTCAGGGAGGCAGTGTGATTTGGTCGTAATGTGTCTGAAGCTAGTGACCTGAATTTGAACTAAGCAATGGGCCTAAGGAAGGAAAATATGGCTAGTGCTAAGAAATATCAAGGAAATCGAGTCTACAGGATTTGGCAATTGTAGGTAGTGGGTGAGCGATGAGTCTAGGACAGCAGTTGGCAAACTGCGGCTTGTGAGCCACATGCGGCCCTTTGGGTAGGTTCATCTCAAAAGTTTGCCGACCCCTGGAAGAGCCAATCCTGTCCCTCACAACAATCTAAAATTATTCGAGAGCCATAAATATATTTTTACATAATCACCATTATGTGAATAATATCCTTTAAAAATTTTATAAATGAAACTGTGATAGTTTTATTTATTTATTTTTTTTTTAGCTGAGCCATCCTGCCACCTGTTGGCAGCTCAGCAGCAGCTCAGCTCAGGCTGGGAATTGAACCACTGTTGCTCAGAGCTCAAACTCTTGAGCGAGCTCTTAACCAACTGAGCCACCTGGCCGGCCCTGATAGTTTTATTTTTATTTTCAATTTTACTTCAGAGCCTGTGGCTTGTGAGCCACAGTTTGCTGACCCCTGGCGGCTCTTCCATCTCAAAAGTTTGTCGACCCCTGGCCTGGTCAAGGACAACTTCCTTGTTTCTGGTTGGGTGACTGGGTCAATGATGGTACTTTGTACTAGAAAAAAATAGAACACAACAGATTTCGGGAGAATATAATTATTTTAATATCGTATGTGGTGAGTTTGGGGAACCTATGTGACATCAAGATAGTGACATCTCATAAGATACTTAGATATCGAAGTCTAATTTCAGTAGACAGCTCTGGTATGAAAGAGTACATTTTGGAGTCAACATAGGATAGGTGCATTTGAAGTCATGGGTATTCCTAGAAAGGCTGTGATAAAAAAAATTAAAAGCTGAGATGGAGACCTGGAGCTATCCAAGATTATAAGATGTGTAGAGAAAGCTAAGCCTGGAAAGAAAACTAAAAAAGAGTGAGGGGAGAAGTAGGAGGAAAACCAATAAAATATGGTAATGTAAGCTAACAATGGGAACAGGGAGTTTCAAGGAGTATTTGGTCAACCATTACCAGACTTTAAAGTGCTTAAATATGAAACTGGGAAAACTGGTCACTGGAGTTTGGATTATATTCTATAGGCAAAGAGGATGTCAAGAACAATTTTAAGTAATATTAAAAACACAGCCACTTTTGCAGTTTAGTACGAGCCCTTATCCCGAGGGATATAAAGCAACTGGTAAAGGGTTAGAGACAGCCAAGGGGCTATAAGAGGAAGCACGGTCTTAAGCAGACTTGGTATGAATACCAAAGCTTTCTGTCCTAGCATTACCAGAGGCCAGTTAGAGAACCTTTATGTAGAGCAAATGGAATTATTACCATTCCTGTGGCGAACCAGTGTAGACACCAGGGGGAAAAAAATGGAGACTTGCCTCCTATCATGTTGTTGAATTCTATTTTTAATAAAGAATTTCTCTTATTCCACAATTTATATTCCTTATTGATTTTCAGGCAGATAGAACATCCAAATAAATGTGGGTTGCTTGGTTTGGTGGAATCTATTAATTTGTATGAGTGGAAAAGCCCAAACATCTAGAGAAAAGGAAGTTGTTTCTCTTGATATATGGGGTCTGAATCCTCTTCACAATGGTCACTATAGAGAAGTCATCACCATCTTTGCATTAGTAAGTGAAATAAGTAAAGGATAATTGTACATTTCCTGCCATTCTTTACCATTCATGCTTCCAAGGTAAGAATTGCCTTCTCTGGTAGTCAACCTGGGTTGAATATGTTCAAGGTAGCCATGTGGTCATTTGTTCAGCTGAGCTTCTACTTATCACCAGAACTAAAAACCTGGATATAAAAACCCAACATGATAAAATGAGATGCTTTCTAAGTCTGTTAATGTGGTTCTTTAATTTAGTCCAGTGAAGTGAAACTAGGTGCCAGCAGCAAACTTTCTGTTTAAATAAATGCTCTTTCCTTGGGGATTAATTTCCAGCACAAAGCAATGTCTTCTTTTTAAATTTTTGTTGCTCTGAAAAGCATAGATAATATTTAACATCCATAGTCACTGGGCTATCGATATAACAGAAACACCAAATGAAAAATATCAATTTAAGGAAAGCATAAAAACATTAAAATGATTTGTCTTTGGATCTTAATGACAAGCTTCCAAAGGAAGGAAACTGAATATTTATTCTCATTAATAAAAAATGACTACCTCTTAACTAAATTGGATGCAAGTTACAACTCTGTGAAGATGCAAGTGAAAGATTTGAAAGGGCATAAGAGTAAAATTTTTAAGTCTATAATAGTTTTCTTCTTCACATTTCTTAAGATTTGCAAAGAATTTAAAAAGTCATGTCTTCACAAGAGGCCAAAAGTACTAGCATAGTTCATTAACATATTAGAAAGCTCAGACATCAATTCTCCATACCTCAGTTTTCCAATTGCCACATCAGCCAATACCCAGTCAATAACACCCACAAAATGCAAAGCACTGTTCCTGATGTAATGAAGAAAAGAATAAAGGCTAAAGCGAAGACTATTATCTTCAAACATTTATAATGCAACCTGGGAGAAAGGACATTCAACCACTCAATCCAATTCATTCTCTCTTAGTCTGCCTTTTGGTAAGTAGCAGCAATGCCCATCCAGTTGTTCAGTCTAAAAACCTTGGCATTTTCATTGATTCTTCACTTCCAACCATCACACCAACCTTTATATTTCACGGTCAATTCATTAAAAAGTCCTTTGTTTCTACCACAACAATGGACCCCACCTCTTCAGGGCTACCATCCTAATGGAGCCAACACCTTCTCTCTGGGTTTCCTTGCAACTGGTTTTCCTCCTGTCCTTCTATCACTTCTCAAAGCGGCCTGTGAAGAGGTTTTTTTAAAGCATAAAATCAATTTATGTTGCCCCTT
Source organism: Hipposideros armiger (assembly GCF_001890085.2). NCBI lineage: Eukaryota > Metazoa > Chordata > Mammalia > Chiroptera > Hipposideridae > Hipposideros > Hipposideros armiger. The sequence continues at coordinate 3,898,621 of NW_017731429.1, read as the reverse complement.
GCTGATAGAACACTTTCCAAAGACTTCCCATCACAGTTAGAATACAATTCCCAGTTGCTTCCCGGGGTCACTGCCCACCTTTCAGTGTTCATTGCTCACCACTCTGTGCATCACTCCCCAAGGCCCAGCCCTCCTGGCCTGCTTTCTGACACTCTTTCCTCTCTAAGGACATCTGCATTAACTGCTTTGCCCCTAGATTGTCTCTTGGACAGCTTCTGCTCATTCCGATCTCAACTAACAGGTTACTTCCCCAGAGAAGCCTTCGCTGGTGTTCCAGCTAAAGGCACTCCACTCTCTCAGACAATAAAAGCTCCTTACATTATTTCCTCCATAGCACTTGCTCTTAATACTCACTAAAATCAACTGTTTATTGATTCATTTTTGTGTTCACTGACATCCTTTCTCTTTGAGAATATTGCTTCCATGAGTAGGAACAAGGGGAAAAAACACTATTGTTTTGATTACTGAATGAAAGATAGGACAAGAAAGGCCTATGAACTCACACTTAGCTTAGCTGCATTCGGTTAGGTAATCTTATTAACTCATTCAGGATTCTTTCATGCTATGATTTAAATCAAAGGTCATTATTTTAATATCACCTAACTCATGCTGTGCATCTTGCTGAAGTAATGCCTTCTTAGACTTCATTTTTTTTTTAACCTTAGTTTTTTGAAATACCTAAGAATAATGTGTTGACTTAATTGCTGAGGGACGATCCAGTCAAAACTTGTTGGGGATTATTATGCTCCCCAATTTAAGGTCACATCTTAGATTGAGCATGCCACTGATTTGTAAATGTGGCAAAACCAAATTATCCACCTCCAAATTTTATGAAGATATAGCCTCATTCATCTTTACACCCATTCGACCAACATTTACTAAGCACCATGTATGGGCCAGGCAACAATCCATTCCACAATTCACTTTACTTAATTCTCTACCTTATATTTACTAAATTATTCTCCTTTTTGCTTTGTTATAACATCCCACATTCAAGAATCAACATGTCCGTATTCACTAACAGTCAGGACCATGCTACACAGTATGAGAAATTCAAACAGGAGACAAGCCCAGTTTGTGCCCTCAAGGATCTTATAGTTTACATAGAGAGATGGGCAAGTGATCAACTAATCAGCTAAAGGGGAAAAAAGGGGGAGTGAAAATACACTGGGCACTATCATAGAGGAGACATCACTCTGGTCTAGAAGTTTATAGAGGTCCAGAAATAAAGAAGGTGGGGGAGGAAAATGACACATTTTTTAAAAGAATTTTTGTTGTTGTTTGCTTACCCTAAAATTTTGAGACAGCATCACCTTTGATTTTTCTTTTTTTGTTTTTTGTATTTTACTTGTAGGGTTTCAAATTTCTAAATATCCCAATAGGATCAGTTTAGGAATAAGACAAGTTATACGTATGTATGCAAGTACTGCATACATATCTGTACTAGAAAACATGATCCCTAAGAACCATTTTTTAACTTAACACAGCAGCAGAAATATTCATTAAGTAAGTAGAACTTAGAATCAGGAGTCATTTCCACATGTCTTTTATTTTGAGAAAGCGTTAGTCATTTTCTTGGTAGAGGGACCCTCAAACATGACATTTGATAACTGGGTAAAACTTCAAAGGAAGCACTAAGATGACCTCAAGAACCACATTCCTGCTCCTGCTCTTGGCCCAGACTGCTGCTGTTCATTCTTCAGGACCTCATCTCATGTTGACCCAGCTTGGAAACCTTTTCTAACCTCAGCTTTGTTTCCCCTGCACCTGGGCATGCACTTATCAAGGCACTTCCCACACCATAGTAAAGCACTATTTTAAAAATGGCTGCTACCCGAGCTGGACTGTGAGCTCCCTGAAGGCAGCAACAATGGTGCCTTAACCATTGTAGCCCCTACTTCAGGGCAACGCAGGTTCCATCTGTTTAACTGAGCACTGTAATGCTTGTTATGCTGCATCCACAGGGATCCCAAAGCAAAAGTATTCAATTTTCTCAAACAAAAGCATTTGGGGCTGCATTTAATGGAACCAAATAAATATACCAGGGGTGGTCTAGGTATAGAACACCCTTGACAAAAGTGGAAAATGAAAATATACTCCTCGTAGAAGATCCCAAATTCATGAAAAAGGACAATGCAAATATGGAAGGAATCTATCTATTGCTAAAGAACACAACAGTGAATCTTAATTTTGGAATAAAATATGTGGTGGAATTTAATATATGAAAATGACAATAAATGAATTCTCCACTCCAATAAACTTGTGTCTTATTGGAAACACTGAGTTGAAATGGCAGTCCTAACAGTTACAGAGATACAAGATTTAAGCAATCGGCCATGGCAGGGCGTTATGGGGGTTTACTGCTGCTGTTCATGGCTGGTGCTGCTTAAACAAGGCTCAGTGTCATCAGTGCAAACAGGAATGAAATTACAGAATCCCGATCTGCCCACATGGAGATGCTCTCTGTCATTACAGTCAACTGTCATTTTAAAGTTCGTTTTGTGAAAGATAGAACAGCCATATTTGCTTTGAACAAAAAAAAAAAGAAAAAGAAAAAGAAAAAAAAATAATAATTTGGCCCCATAAAGATTTCTTAATATATCCTCTAACTACTGGTGGTTTTTCATGAATTAATGCATATTAAAAATACAAAAATTAATCCAGAAAAGGCAAATTTGTAGACATAAATTAGACTTAAATATATAAAATAAATAATTGCCTGGGGCTAGATTAGGAGTGGGAATTAATTGTATATGGGCATGAGGGATCTAATTGGGGGCATGAAAATGTTCTAAAACTGATTTATGGTAATGATGACATGACTAAAGTTACTAAAATTTATTGAATTATATACTTGAAATGGGTGAAGTTTATGATATGCAAATTATACCTCATGAAATTATTTTTCAAAACTTTGGGGCAAAATGAAAACCTTGAAAAGTATAACCCAAGATAGATAGATAGATAGTCATGATGTGTCACTAAGCACTTATTGTTGTATTTTTTTGAACTTTAATTTCTAGGATATTTACCAAAGTTTTAATCTGATCCCACACAAGCAGAAAGCATTACCTTTTACAGAGGGCTGGCCAGTTGACAATGACATTCATGTTTAGTCATGCTTTTATCTTGCCTTGAAATCAGAGAAGTGATTTGTTCAGAGGATTTGCAAATTACAGACCACTAGGGTTAAGTTTAATATGATGGGGCGGGCATCCACAAGGATGTGGTGATTTTAGCTGCTGCCCGGCCTTTGGTCAATTCCTTATATTTGGGCCACAGATGATTTACAAATGTTGTTTTTGAAGTTCTGTGACATGGAAAAATATTATCAAACAAGCAAATGAGAAAACAAACAAAACTAAAAAGCACAGATTCAAAGGGAAGGACATAAATGTTCCCTGAGGAGATAATGTTTTGTTTTTCCATTCTGTTAACTACCTCTTTGAATATAAACTGATATTTAAGTAAAACCACCAGGCCCCAAATTGTATCTTATTTAAAGTATTCAAAATATTGATTTTTGCTTCAAATTTCTATTTCTTTGAGCCTCTACTCTCCAAATCAGCGTTTAAATTCTACTTGAAGATTAAAATACTATTTGTCATTATAGAGAGCAAAAGGAGCAATTTGTTTTTCCAGGTCATTCTCAACAAAGGAGAGGCTAAATTATTTCTCAAATGATTTACCCATTGATTTTATTCCACAAATATTTAACGCATGCCTAATATGTGCCAATTATTAATACTATGTAGGTCCTAGAGATAAAGCACTGAATAAAATGAAACATATTCCCTTCCTCATTCAGCTTAGAATCTCATGGTGGAAGTGGGTAGGGTGTAAAAACAAAATAGTAATTAAACCAGCTCCTACTTATTAAAAATTTACTGTCTAAGCACTTTGCTAATTGCTTTGCATACATTATTTCATTTAATTCTCTTAAGGTTGTATTACCCCCGTTTTACAGATGAAGAAACTGAGGCTCAGAGAGGTAAATGCTTTGTCTCCAGCTACAAAAACTAGTAAAACATAAGGTTCTCCTCCAGTCTCTCAAGATTCAAACCCTGTACCTTTAAATACTAAAATATTGTCTATAGAAAGGGCCCTGAGAACTATTGGTTAAATAATGACAGCCCTCAGGATTTGCAGATAAAAGTACTCTTTAGGATTTACAAGAAATAATGGATATGTGTGCTTCAATTTGAGAATATTTGGTTGAATCAATCACAAATTATAAATTATACATTATATATATATACACACATTTATAAATATAGTTGCATATATCATATTCATATATATAATATTCATATATGTATGTATATATATACATATATACTGTATATATAAATATAGAAATGCCTCTCTTATCTTCATGTAAATAAGAATTTCTATCCTTTCAAGAAAGCTATAAATGAGTGATTTCCTCAGGCTACAGAGTGTCAGTTAATATTTTGTGTTTAAAATTGTAAGCTGTGATTTTATTTTATACAGACCCATAGATAAAAAAGTCATAATGACATTTTGTGTCATTTGTTATAAGCTTACTGATGATGGAGAATTTTTCTTTTATAAACTTTCAGGAGCTTGTGCTCACACTGATCAAGTGAATTGAAGAACGTCGCCTTTTCTCCTTTCTCTTTTCATTTTTTCTTATTATTTTCCATAAGATGCTGTTTTAAAAATAAATCTCATAGATAAGAGTGTTTTCCCCAACAATCAACTTGAATTTCTCTGGCTTAATTTTCTCCAATTACTTCTACATTAGTGTGACATGACTTATCTACTGCTACCTTGGCTAAATAAAGCTTGTCTTTTCCTGATGCTAATACCTTTCAAACGTTTACAGGCTGATAATAAAGTTCTATTAATTTTGCTATTTCATCAAGCTTCACTTATGTACTTCTTTTCATACCCCTCCACAAAGTCTGAAGAAATATAAATGTAGTATAATAGTGTCTCAACTTTTATCTTAACAACCTTATCAAGTCTCACAAGTATGAGAGCTTCCCTGTTTTGACAGATGAGGATTAAACAGCGTACCTCCCACTGCCAATTGTCAGATGGTTGTATTTACGCACTGAGGGGAGTATTTTTTTATATAGAATGAATTTTTTATATAGGGTATTGTCAAGTTAAATCATTTGGTAAAGTAGTGCCCAGAGTGTCTTTGAATACATGGCTGACTCTTATCGCCAACTCTGGGCCAGGGAAAATGGTCAGCAAGGGCACAGCTATCAAGCCTCAGACCTTCTTGGTAACTTTGTACTCCTGGCTGGCACCAGTTTCGTTTCCCAAAAAGGGACTGTACTGGTGCTAAGTAGAGCACTTTGAGCTTGTCTCAGACCAACATCCTAATCTGTTGGGCTCCCAGGCTGGAAAGCTCAGTATGCTGGGTTCCTCCTCCCCCGTCATTTTCTGAATTGTGAAGTGGTATTTGTTCTAGCTCTAGGACATTTTCACATTGGCCTCTATCTCACAACACCCCAGTTATCCCTATAGTGTCGCAAAGTACAAAGTCAGAAGACCTGGATTTGATTCAGACTCTACCACCAAAAAGCTGGGTAACCTTGGAAGTCCACTTAATTAAGTCTCAGTTTTCTCATCCAGAGAATGAAAACAGTACTTCACAGGATTTATCAAAGGTAATGTATGTAGAGTAGGTACTAAGTTAATTGCTAAATATTATTACTATTAATACTTTCATTAAGTAACCTCACTCTTTCAAGTCTTTTTTGTCCCTCCAATTACTTCTTTCAGTTTCTATCAAAGTAATGTTGCAAAACCCTAATTCAATGATGTAATTCAAAAGCCTTCCATGGCCCACCTGTTTAGCCCCATTTCCTTCTGCATACTCTTGATATATTCACTCTGGGCTACTCAGCATTTCTCAAACATTTCATGTTTTTTCATGCAATTAGGCATTTGTATATGGTTTCCCTCATCCTGGAATGTCTTCCTCCCACCTCCTATTTCTTGCCATAGATATTCAAGCTGTAATACCCACCATGAATTACCAGCCTTCATTGAAAATACAACTCTGGAGGGTTCATTTGATGATAAACTTGTAATGAATCAAAAGTGTTATGCAAATACAGAAACTGGTCTTGGCCTACCTTAATAAAGGGGGCATCAGGAGAAGGGGAGGGAACAGTTGCATTTTTTTTTTCATCAATCAGGCCACATTATGAGTGCTGCTTTGGACTTGGACACCACATTTCAGAGACAGAGACAAAATGCACTGTTCAATCTGAAGAGGACCAGGATAATGAGTGTTTTTAAATCACACCACAGAAGGAGCTATAGAAGGCAGGCAGTGCCAACATTGAATCTACAGAAAAGGGGCTCTAGACAAATTATAAACGTGTTCAATCCCCTCATATTGAATGGGCAGTACACTTCCATTGTGTGGCCCCAAAGGGTAGCACTGAAACCAACAGGCAAGGTTATAGAGTCAAACAGGAATGCATCCCAAAGAAGCCTTTTCTAATCACCAGGAGTATTGGAAGGCAGATTGGACTGTGTGAAGTGATTGAGTTTCCTGCCCATGAGAATAATAAAGCAGGGCCTGGGGGACTAGAAGAGGCATTGAAGGCCTCAAAGATCCACATAGGTAATGCAAAAATGAGCTGTGATGTTCCTGAGAGGCTGTGACTCAAGAGCCCCATTTTTTTTTATGAAATATTTTTCTTGCCCTCTTAGACAGGATGATTCACACACATTTGTTACTTTCCATTGCAGTTGCTACCATTATCATAACACTTTCCGCATAACAAATTGCATCTCTACTTCACCCACTATAATGAAAGCTATTTCTGGATGGGAAATGTGTCATTGGCTTCTTATTCCTAATAGTGCCAAGCACAGCTCCTTTAACACGGGAGATGTTCAATAACGGGAGTTGATTTAATTTTATGTCCGTGAGCAATTCATTCACCCTTTTAATGAGTTTCCTTAGCAGTAAACAAGAGCTTTAAATTTGATGATGTAGCATTCTAACTAATGTGATATAGTAAACTTTCTAATAATTAAAAATAAAAGTCTACTTTCTGATAATTAAAAAATATGAATCCCAATCTCAAAATTGATTTTTGAAATGAGGTGGAAAAAGCCTATTGGGCTCATTTTATGTGGAGCACATTTGGAGGTGGAGATGCATAAACTTTATCTGATGTAATACTCTGATTTTCTTAACACCCTCTCAGGGTAAGGATTTCATAGATTCTTATAGAAGAATTTCATGGAAGTTCTTATGGTTTTATAAATAGTATTCATTGATTTTCAGTCTCAGAAACTGTTTCTGGTAGAATTAAAATCCATTTCATGTATATATTGAACATTTTATTGAAATAGATTGTAAACCTTTGCTATTGGGTTAGATGTTTCAATATCAGCACCATCTCTTATTGGGAAAATTAGCAATATCAGAGTCTAGCCTTTTTACAATATCTCCTAAGTCATTTATATTGTTACTTCAGCAAAGAATGTAATTGACTCACATTTTCAACCAATCCACGTCTTGAAATAAATGCTTCTTGATAACATCCAAAACTGAGAAGCAAACTAATGCTCCTGTTTTAGGAGAATAGCTAAATAAATTATTATGGGTCATATAATTGATAATATTGAACAATTATTAAAAATTAGTGTTACAAACATTATATGGCAGTTTTAAAAAAGTGCTCATGATGTAAAAAATGAAGTAAAAGATATAAAATTGTATGAATACTTATGAGTTCAACAACTGCCAGAAAGATCTTATTAAAAAAATAAAATCTGATCATATAATTCTTGGGAGACAATTTCCTAAGTCTTACATCTCTTCACATCTTGCTAACTAAAACACTGACTGCATTTGTTCTAGACCAGGGGTGTGCAAACTTTTGAGATGGAAGAGCTGCCGGGGGTCAGCAAACTGCAGCTCACAAGCCACATGTGGCTCTTTGGGTACGTACATGTGGCTCTGAAGTAAAATTGGAAATGAAAATAAAATTATCACAGTTTCATTTATAAAATTTTTAAAGGATATTATTCACATAATGGTGACAATGTAAAAAACTATTTATGGCTCTTGAATAAATTTTAAATTGTTGTGAGGGACAGGATTGGCTCTTCCAGGGGTCGGCACACTTTTGGGACGGAATGTACCCAAAGAGCCGCATGTGGCTCACGAGCCGCAGTTTGCTGACCCCTGTTCTAAACTGTCTTTTCAAGGATAATTGTATCGTGAACAGCTGGGAAGATAGAGACAGTGTCTCTCTCTAGAGCAAAGAGTAGGTTTGCTTACTGTCCAGCATAATAAAGTCTTTCTCTATGGCAAACACCAGACAGGTTTATTGCTTGTTATAAAGATTCAGGTTCCCTAGGCTTGGAAGTCCTCTCCTGTAATGCAACACACCCCATGCGTGGGCATCATTTAGCCTTCCCTGATTTGTCCTGTGGTAACTGAGGCTCAGTCAACTGATAAAGTGCTAATACTCTGACTAGAACTAGTTTTATGAGCAACAGAGTTTCTGACCCAGGAGTCTCACATCTTCTGCCAGTATCCCTGGAGGTATGACAGGTTAACTTGCGAGATTGCAAGTAAGCAGAACGTTTCAGACACTTCCTGAATATTCCGTGATATTCATTCCCTTGCTTAAGTCTGCCTAATCTGCTTGTAATGGCATCCCTTTGCATTTAGGATAAAGTTGCTAGTAATAACAACAACAACGGCTGGTATTCAATGAGTGCCCAACATTGTACTAAGCATATTACATGTCACGTAATTCTCAAAACAATCCTCAGGGGTAAATATCACCCTATAAGATGTGATATCTTGGTATCACCACTTAATAGTTGAGGAAACTGAGGTGAAGCTTCAGCTGTTCATAAGCACCAGGATCAATAATCATCATAGTCCATCTGTAAAGCAATTTCTCTCATTCCTGATCTGCTTCTGACTCATCTATTGGGTCTCTGTTCAAATGGAACTTTGTAAGAAAAGCCTTTCCCTGACCCTCCCTCCAGAATTATTTCCTCACGGAACTCAGCCCTTTTTCTTTGTAGCACTCACCACAACTTACACTCATTTAACAATTGAGAGGCCCTGTGATTACATATGTACTGTCTGTATGCCATACTACACAGACCCACAGACACAGGGATGAGGTCTACTTTGTTCTCCAAAGCTTTAGAGTGACAGGGGCTCAATGTATGCGCTGAAAGAATGAATGGATTAATGAATTGTAAGGGATGATAAGGGATGGCAAATAACCTACATTTCGGGTTGTACAGCACTGATTTTATTATTTCTAAAATACTTTGCAGTGCAGCTACATTGCTTTTCTTGTAAAAATAGTGAATATATATTATTAAAATAAATAAAATTCAAGGGCCTTGTCCCCATGAGAAATATCAGAGGCATTTTTTGGAGTGTGTGGTATGCAGGCAAAATTGCAGAAAACACTGTGTGGAGTGGGTGATAAAGAATGTAATAGACAACCAGGAATGTTTACAATGGACATTCCTGGTCATGTATACATTTTACGGACCACTTATTGAGAACTGTATCATTTGAAATATTTCATCCTAATTGATGGTTAAGCACATCTACTCATTAAATGTCCTAAATGCCCCATTGAGCTTTCATTATCATCTTTTGAGGGGTTGATGCTTTTTACATCTTAATGGTATAATTTATCTTTGCCATAAGCCATTTGTACATTATCAACACTGTGTTATGCAGCTGTACAATAAATGGGGTGGGCCAAATAAATCCTGACATGCAAATTTCGCCTTTAAAGAAGTAATTTTAATAAAATTATAGTTTGGCACTTTAAGAGCTCACAAAATAGGAATTGGAAATAGTTTCATGAATAGCTGGATTTTGTTAGATGTAAATTCAAGTTTCCAGATAGCAAATGGGAAGGTTGCTATATTAGATCAAAATATTTAATAAAGACACATAATGTACTTAATTTGGGAGAGAGGGGAGTAGAGAAAAAATATAATGGGACTGCTTACCATACTGGAGTGGGCACAAGCCTCATAAAAAAGTTGAACATTCATTTATTCATTCCAAAATATTCTTAGGTTCTATTTTTGGAGACAGTAGAGCGATGTGGGGAGAACACAAATGATAGTAACAATGGCTTCCACATACTGAGTGCTGCTATGTAGGTGACGTAAGGCACTTCATATGTGGCCGCTTAAACCTCCAGATAGTCTTAAAGGTAGACACTACTTTTCTCATCCTGCACTTGAACATCATTGAGGTTAAGAAACTTGCCCAACATCATTGGGCCAATGAGCAGAGATGCTGTAACAAGCAAACAGACACCTAAACCAACCGAAACTAGCCTCAAAAAAAAAAAAAAGTTCCAGTTCAGTTGGGTCCAAAATTTAACCACTTAATAACCACAACATAGGGGCTCCTATGAGGAGTTTGAGAGTCAAGTGGTGATGAAAGATGAGCACACAAATAACTTCTTATACAAGACAGAAAGTCAAAAGTGCGACAGCAGAAATGCAGAAAAACATGCAATGAAATTGCCAGGAAGGAAGAGCCTGTGTCCCTCAAAGTCGGTGGAGGAAGAATCAGAAAAACTACATAGAGGAGATGACATTTGAAGATCTTGGGCTGAGATTTTAGATGCAGAGACTGTGAGGGCATTTAATGTGGGAGAAACAGCTTGAGAAAGAAGGCATGAAAGATGGTAGGTGGATCATTCTAGAAGAAAAGTAGCAAATCTAGTCATTCACCAAACACCTTCTACATCCTAGACACTTGGGATTAAATATGAATAAAACATAGATAGTGGGGGATACAGGCAAGCAAACAAATTAGCATGTAGTGTGATAACAGAAGTATATACAGATAGAAAAGTAATAGGAGACAGAACAGAGAATGTGTGATCATGGGGACTTTCTTTGTTTCACATTGAATTAATTAGGATGATAGCTGCCCTGGAGTGGATGAGGTTTACTGCAAATACCCAGACTTCCTCTCCAAGCCTCAATATTTTTGTTTTTTCAATTCTCAAAAAGAAGGATAATAAGAGCACCTATTTCATAGGATGTTTGTGAAGATTAAATGTGCTAATAATGTAACATGTATAGAACAGTGCTGGCCCATTATAAGTGTTCAATAATTATCAGTTATTATTAATTATATTATCCTCATAACCCATAAATACTGATAAAAGAAAGAAAATCATGCTCAGGAGCAGTGATAAGAAGTTCATAAGCACGTTTTGAATTCCTTTCCGCTCCTGCATTCAAGGCCCTCCATTTTATACATAGTTCCAGCCCATGACTTCAGACCACCTACCAGCGGCATGCATATACCTGCCTCTCCGAGCCCAACGACACAGCTGCTGCCAGCACTTCCACTCCTGTGTCCCCAAGGCACCCTGGACTTGCCTCCACTATGGCAGCTGCCATATTAGATTGTAATGGTCTCTTCAGAAGCAAATTTATTAATACTTAAAATGTGGTTCAAGTACCAGCATCATCATCATGTTCCCGGAGCTTGTTGGACATGGTGCTTCCTATGCACTTAAAGTTTAAGAAGCTTGGTCTACAGTATGGATTCTCTGAGCTGAGAAAACACTTTTTTTTAATCTATGTGTCCCAACTTCTATTACTATCTGGCAAAGAGTAGCATTTAATAAATAATCTTTTATTGAATATGTGAATGAGTGATGAGTTCATACATGCTTTTTCATCTCCACATCTTTTATTAAACTCATTTCACCTTTCTTTGTTGTTTGTTTGTTTGTTTGTTTTCATCAGCCTTGGACACTACCTGTGTCTTCCCACTAGGTTGACCCTCCCATGTGAAGTGCTGCTGAACTCCTAACCACTCTCTTTCTCCTCAGAGCCTCCTAGAGCTCTGATTGATTATATGAGCTAATCAATCAGATTAGCTCTATTGATTATATGTCTGTCTCTTCTCTCTCGATTCTCCCCATGCACATATAAACACACATATAAAATAATGCAGTATAGGGCTGGCTGAGTGGCTCAGTTGGTTTTAAGAGTTGGCTTAAGAGCACGAGCTCTGAGCAACAGGGCCACCGGTTGAATTCTCACATGGGCCAGTGATGCTGTACCTGAGCTGAGCTGCCACTGAGCTGCCAACAGGTGACAGGATGGCTCAGCTGGTGAGAGCATGTGCTCCTAATAAGACTCCCTGTTCCATGGTGGGCTATGTCCACCCGCAACTTGGCACCTTGAGCTGAACTGCCACCCAGGTGGCTCCGTGGATAGAGCATGCGCTCTTAACAACAAGGCTGCTGGTTTGGCTCCCACATGGGATGGTGGCTAGGTCCATTCACAACTAAGATTGTAACACAGCACCTTGAATTTAGAGGCCACGGGCTGCCGATAGGCAGCCAGATGGTGACTGGCACCCTCCATAACTAAGATCGAAGAACAATAAATAGCTTGGCTAGTCCCCCTCCTCAATTCCCCAACACTGTTCCCCTCCCCAAATTCCCCAATTTAAAAAGAAAAAAAAATGCAGTATATTTTCCTCTGCCTTATACTCATCATTAGAATTTGTCCTGGATGTCAAAGATAGTATCCTTCTTTATCTTCCCACAGTCATCTAACTTAGCCATTCCTAGCACAGTAAGTACTTATTTGTTCAACAAACATTTCTTGAATGAAAGATCACTACACATGACTGTTGGGAGTGGCCACTGGCCAGAGAAAGGGACCAATGATGCAGCTTGTTAGCCTTTGCAGAATTTGCTTTGTTGCCTCACCTGAGTTATCAACGTAAAGTAACTAAAGGAAATATACGGTTTTATGTGACACAATAGTCCAAGTTTCTAGTGTAGAGTGCTAGAATGACAAGTGGAGTGAAAGCAAGACCTTCCTTCTAGTAGGACATCTATTACTAAGCTGTTATATAACCTTAGGCAAGCTATTTTCCTTATCTGGGACTATTTTCCCATTTATACAATGGAAAGTACCAAACAAATAATTTCTGGGATTCCTTTCAGTGTTAATCCTCTCTGATTCTATCTAGCTGCAAGGTGCTCACAAATAGTAATTAATCAGGAATGGGTTTAATAATTCCTGGCAGTAACCAGAGTAACATCCCAGGCTAGACGCGTAGCATTGACAATGTGAACAACTGTCTCACTCATATTCATTCTGGTGACTAACAAGAAAGCAGAATTCTTTTGGGAAAATCTGTAAGGTCACATTATGGGGTAGTAAAAAGTGAGAAGAAAATCTCTGTAAAGTATGGCTTGTTGTAAAACAAATTACTGATGTCAATTTCAAATTTCAAATTTATGATGAAAAGAAAACAGGAGATAAAAAGTATCTGAGTGAGAAGAGACTCATTTATGCTGGACCATCTGAGAAACTACAATGGTCACTAATGGTCCTGTTTCATTAAAAGATTACTAGTTGAGGGAAAAGGACTTTGATCACTGGGGATAATATTGCACAAGGCTTTGAATATCCTACAGGGTTATCTTCTAGTCCAACCTTCATCTGAAACATGTGATACAAGTCAATATCAAGGGAGCCTGGAAGATTCTTCTTCTGTCCCAGGGGAGCAACCTCAACATCTCCATGTCCTGTTCATGCCCTACAAAGTGACCCACTGGAGAGTCTAATTAAATTTGCTTTCTGAAGATGTGGGAGAGGTGACTAAGTATGCTAGGCTCTAAAATTGGGACAAAGAATTTTATCTGAGTCCTTTGTTAGCCATTAAATTAAATGAACAGTTCAGTAATAAACCCAACAGAGTGAGTCAACCGAGTGAGGTGGAATGCAGGCTACCTCGAAACGTTGAATCGAAAAGGTGTCAACACTATTGGAGAATGGCAGCCCTTGAGCACTGTAATAGATTATTGGAGAAGTTAATGTGCATTGCAGAAGTACACGAACACGACTCTGTGATGCAAGAAGAGAAGTCTGGTTTTAAGGCAGAAGATTATTAGCGTTGTCAAGACAACACATGATAAACTCTCAGCTGACAACTTTGGAACTAAAAATAATATTTGGTTAGTGGTCAGTGTCTTCACTGAGGTTTAACTTTCCTGATAGGAAAGGGGTCAAGTGCTGTGGAACATGACCATGGAGTGAACACCAGGTCCTGGATGCATCATGGGGAGCCTATTTTCTGTGTTGTTTCATTTTGTGCTACAAATGATTATTCAGAGGGAAAATACTGTGATTTCAACATAAAGCAAAGTCTGGTTTTCATACAGATATCTTGATAGCACATTTCAGTTGCTGTTGACCCCCCTGGCAGCTATCATTGTAGCAATGATTCCTGAAGAAGAAACATTGAGCATTTGAGCCCCTACTATGTGTTTGCCACTGTCTAGGGTTTGGGAGACACTAAAATTTTAATATCAGGGGTTTCTATATTCAAGAAGTTTACAACATAGTTATGGAGGCAAGACTACAGAAATTAATGATTTGTGAATAACAAGACAATCTTAAATCAAGTAATGAGAATTTGACCTATAGTGGAAAAAACAGTGTAACTTCAGAGAAGGCAGAGTTAGATAGGTGAGATTTTTCAGGGAAGGATTCAGGCAAATGGTAAATGCTTGAGCTAGATTTTGGAGTAATAGTAGAATTTGGAAAATCAGAGAAGAATGAAGAAAACAACCTAGTTTAGGATGGGAGGAGGTACAAAAGGAAGGATCACAAGAATGAAAGTGACACCAGAGAAATCCTGCCTGAATTGAGAAGTGAATTCATAATAATTTCAAACAAAGATGCAAGCTTAGTGTGAAAAAATTCTCTTAGAATTCTACATTGCTTTTATCACGGTTATTTTTTTCTCCAGGTTACAGCTTCGTCTTAGCAGAATTGAGAGGCTAAACTGGTCATTTTCTATTTCTCAGCACCTTGTCTTAGATTGAACATTTTTGTGAAGTAAGATTTTATTCTTTCATTTTTTTTTAATGTGTGGGTTCTTTCCTTTGTATTTCAGACCAGCTACTCTGCATACACAGTGTTGATAGGTGAATTTAAGAAAGCTGATTTTACAGCCCCATTATCCATCCACGCCATATGGAATTGCTGGCCTCTGTTGCCACTGTGATCCTCAACTCTACTTTCCAACATGTTAGCATCAGAATATTTAATAATATAGAGCTACTAAATCACTTTACTTTTCTATCTAACAGGATCAAAGCTACCAAAAAATGTTCTCTCATAAGGCTAACATTGTATAATCAATCAACTAAAATACTGAGGGATCAATTTAGAGCAAAAAACCTTAGGGGATAAAATGATACTCTTTATGCCGGTTTCTAAGGGAAAAAAACGTTTCTTTAGCCAGTACAATTATAAAATGTGTTTCCTTATTTTGGTGTTTTGAAATTTATACTGATAACTTGTTAATTTCTACCCCACAGGTTATAATATAAGCAGTTTAGAGCAGTAAAAAGAGGACAGAATTATTAATACAGCAACAAACAAAGCACAAGAGCAAAAATGGCAATCGTATTTTGCATTTATATAACATCATTTGCTGGTAGGGCCTGACAGCAGATCAAGGCAATTACGTACCAGAACTATGCTAAAAGAGAAAGAAAAATAAAACTGTCAATTGAACTGTGTGAATTTCACTTTGTTAAACTGAGAGATGTGAAAAGTTGTCAATGACATAGCATAAAAACTGAAAAAGTACATTAAAGTAACATTATCAATGATGATTTATACGAATGCTAATTATCAAGTTCATGACTGAGTTGTCATATTTAAGATTCACCTTATTTGGGCATCCAATGTGTCTAGCCTACAGGCTACAAAGTCTAGATCCAAGGGATTTTGGAAAGAGAGGGTCCACAGGCAAAACTGTAGGTGGGAACCAACCAGATATCCAAACACAATGCCTACCATAGATAGGTTGTAGATGAGGGTACCAAACAAAGGCATAGAAAAGTGTTGGCTAAGTCAAGATAGTGACCAGGAGCTGTGCCAAGAGCATACAGTGACAGAAACAATTTAAATATACAATTCTGGAGAGAAATCCACTACTTAGGTTTTTTAAATTAATGGCATCAATACAATATCTACTATCTATTGTTATCTAACACTGAAATTAGAAGGAGATTATAATCTCAGGAAGGCTTTTTTTTTCCAGGGAAGGACAGTAGGCAATCTAATACTGATGCCTGTATGTATACATTGCAAAGTCCTTTTCCCACATTTTGCCCCAGACCAGTAGAAGAAATTAGGCCACGAATTAGCACCAGTCTACAGACTTGAATTTGGGAAAACACTAACTGAGAGAACATCCAGAAATATTGGAATTATATAGAATAGACTATTGTATAGTGTGTCTGTGGCTTTGTCAATGATTGGGGAATAACTTAACAAGGCAATTTAAATAGTGAAAAGAATAAGGCAGGGAGAGGTGTGGCTATATCCAAGAGAGGCTTTTCTATTTCATATCAAATTGAATGTAAACATTGACCTCAATAGTTAACATTCTGTAGACTTCTGAGTATCACTGAGTGTGTGTGTGTATGTGTACTCACATGCCTTAACTTCACTTTCATTTTAATCATGTTAAGAAATTAATGCATTTCTTTTTAGATACTTTATCAGCACATGCTCTCTATTACAGCATTTATTGTATGGAATTCTAATTGTTTTTCTGTCTACTGTTGTCTCTTGTACTGGATTGACTCCCTACAGGAAAGGGCTATGCTTAATATTTCTTGGTATTCCCTGTGCAAAGCACAGAGCCTATTATAATAATGTTTAATAATGTTTAAATAATTTTATTGACTTTTTTTTAATGAAGAGTTAATATTTGCCAGGTACATTGCTGAGCACTGGGCATACAAGAAGTGATTAAAACTCAGCTAAAAAGGCTCAGGCTAGTTGATGAGACAGACAAGGAAATCAAACAATAATATAGTAGGCTGAGTTCTATAGGTTTATAAGGATACAGGAGGGCTCCTCACCCAAGCTGAGAGCATCAGGCAGAGGTTTCTGGTGGTACCATGGAAGATACACTTTCTGGGCTTATTAGCAGTTACCCAGGTGAAGGGACCTGTGGATGGGACAGCTGGGTGAATGCTATGTGTGTGTGCTTATTTGAAGAGGGGGAGTTTAAAAACGGGAGAAGCATGAGCAAACACCTGAAGGTAAGGGAGACTGTTGTTTTTCCCTGGAAACTGAAAGGAGAACTGATTTGAATCAAAGGCAGGTGAGGTGGGAAGTAGAGGATTGGTCAGGGCAGGGACAAAACCAGATGTGTACTTTAGAAGAATCCACATTCTCCATAGTATGGAGAATGGACTGAGGGGCATTGCGCTTGTGGTAGAGGCCAGTTAGTAAGTACGTCAGATAAGCAATGAATGGATGGTTGGATCTAGAGTGGAGGTAACATGGAAAGACTGCAGGGAAATTATTCAAGAGATAGTAAAGATATATGGATAGGACACTTAGAGATCAACTTAAGGTGAATCAGTAGGAGGGATCTAGGAAAATGTCCTGGTGCTATAACCACAGAAGTACTAAGTGGCAGGCACTTTTTACATGTAAACTCGTTAATCCTCATAATGAATCTGTGAGATGGATACTTCTATTACTCCCATGTATGGATAAAGAAACGAGGGCACAGAGAGATCACACAGCAAGTGAGGAGTAGAGTCACACAGAATCTGAACCCAAGCACATGCTCTTAAATACTATACCATACTTTTAATGGTTATGAAGACAGTGGCTATAACTGGAGGCGGCAACCTGAAGGGTAAAGAGGATGAATATGCTTTCTGATGTGCCTTAGGGCATTTGAAAATAGATGTCCAGTAGGTATCCGGATGTATGAGTCTGTAGTCAAGGAAAGATCTGGTTGCAGGTATAGAGATGGGAGACATAAGCACACAGTTGGGAACCAAATCTGTGGACATGGATGTAGTCTACTAGGGAGAGTGTGCAGAAAAGAAAGAGAAGGCATCACTGAGTGAAACGAACAGAGAGATGAGGAGAAGACAGAGAAAGTCAGAGGTGCAAAGAGAATCATGAGCATGGAAGTGGATTGTAGTTAAAAAATAAATAAATAAAATAATAAATTAAGTAAGTAAGTAAGTAAGTAAATAAATAAATAAATTTGGAAAGGAGCAAGCAATGGAGGCAAGTGTAGAGAAAGATAAAATTTGATAAGGACTAAGAAGTTTCCACCTGATTTAGAAACAGAGGATCTTGGTGACTTTGGTTGAAAACAATTTCAGTGGAGGGGTGGGGACAGAACTTGGGCTGCAATGAATAGGACAAAGGCAGGGAGAGAGTGCAGACAATTCTTCTAGCTGGGAAGGGGAGTTTGTTTCAAAGATTATTTTTCTTTATATAATGGGATGATGGTTGTGGTATAGTAAAAGAAAATGGAACTGGGTTCAAATTTTGGCTCTGCTAGCTATTAGTCTTATCAGTAAAGTAGGAATAAAAATACCTACTTTTAGATTTATTAAGAGTGATTGTGTCTGTAGAATACCTAACAAAAATTAGTAGGTATTAAATGAGAGCTACAGTCCTATTAAAAATGCAGAAAGTCTAAAGACCTCTAAATCCTCTGACTAATTTACTGTTTGAATGATCTGTCATAGGGTAGAAAAATCATCTAAACTTTTAAGTGCCTTTTCTATTATTTTTATTGAAACATTTAACATCATAAGGACATAATTTTAGTTTCATTGTTACTATATGAATTATTTAACTTTTAAATGGGATTTTTTAACAGCATTATTGAGATATAATTCACATACCATAAATTCACCCATTTAAAGTGTATCATTCAGTGGCTTTTAGTATATTAACAGAGTTGTGCAACCATCATTGCAAGCTAATTTTAAAACGTTTTCATAACCCTGAAAAGGAATCCCATACCCATTAACAGTCACTCTTAATTCCTGCCACTTCCATATCTAGCCCTGGGTAATCACTAAACTGTTTTCTGACACTATAGATTTGCCTATTATGGACATGTCATACATACGTATGGAATCAGAAATATGTGGCCCTTTGTGATTTTTTTCATTTAGCATGTTTTCAAGGTTCACATATAGTATAGCATGTATCATTACATCACCCCTTTTTTTTGGTTGAATAGTATTTCATACTATGGATATACCACATACTATTTATCCATTCATCAGTTGCTGGGTATTTGAATTGATTCCACCTCTTGGCTATTATGAAAAGTGCTGCCATGAACATTTGCATATAAGTTTTGTGTGGATATACATTTTTATCCTCTTAGGTTTATGTCTAGCAGTAGAACTGCTGAGACTAAATGGGGAATTCTTAAATTAATTTCTACTAACAATTTAAAACTGTATAAAGTAAAAGATATTTCTTTCCCTATTCCAATCATGCTTCCCTGAAGTAAACACTGTTATCCTGAGTAACAGCTCTGTTTCCTTCCAGGGTTGGTCTATGATATGTAACCCTTTTAAGCATGAAACATTCTGGAAGACTCTATTAAAACTATAAGCTGGGAGAAAAAGCACTGCCATCTCTGACTCAAGCCAAAAACAACTTGTGTAATTGTGTGATCTTGACTAGGTCTCTTAACCTTGTTAGACTTAAAAACAAAACAAAACTGTTTGTGTGTAATCTTCTCTAACCCTTTCTGATGAAGCATTTGGTAGCTTATGAAACTTAGGACCTAGAGGACATACTATTAGCTTTGGGCTTATTTGCAACACATGTTTCTTTCCCTTTCTTTTTCTTTATAGTTGGTAGAAGGAACATTAGAGAAAGGGAATGATAATCACCTTCATCTTGCTAAGCATTGACATACTTGTAAGGCTAAGCAAACTATTAGAGTAACTAAAGTCCTTGTGCATGTCTTAATCTGTTTCTTTTCAATCTTCTGTTTGTTGAATTCATGTTTATTTTATTACCCTTCACAGGGTCAGTCAGAGTTGCTGAGAGGTTTGTTTGCTATGGAACCTGATCTCACCATTGAAAGTCTAGCTGGGCACATTACAGTGACCCAACACCTTTAAGACGTATTCGAGGATTCTACATATGATGTGACTTCTCTAGAGTATCTGGCATTGGCACATGTTGAATACAAATGAAACAGACTTTAACACAAAGTTGACATCACCTAATGCACATTAGGTAGGATGAAGTTCCTACCTAAAAAGTTCCAGAGAAAATTGTATGCATCACCTTCTCCCAAGAGAATAAGGGTCAACTATGACCCAGAGGGAATTCCTCTCCAATTACCAACTCGTCCATGCATGACCTTCAGCCTGGAGAAGAGCTTCCACTAAATATAACGCCCCACCCCCACCCCGTTGAGTCACTGTTTTAGGTGAACACCTACTTCTTGTTATTCCATCAAATGTCTACGGTATGCACATGTATCACATGGACTCATAGAGCATGGTTTCTACTCATCGGTCATCTCTTTATTACACAGAGCTATTACTACAGGAACATTTTCCAATTGACTTGGATTGTTCTTGATGCTCATTATTCCCCTGGCATCATGGGATAGAAATACATGAAGAAGATTTAAAGATCATTTGCAAACTGCCTCAGTAGCTGACTTTGGATCTAACTAGAAGAGCAAAAGGGTCTGAAGACTATAACAACTTGAGAGGGAAGATGTGGTATCAGGAAAAGCATTAGTCTTGAGAATATGTGGACTTCCACTTGTTGAATTAGGGGAACACAGGGGCCCCATGACATTCCATGGGAGAGTTCTCATGGAGCAGTACAGCCAAGGACAGAGGGTTCATCAGGGGGCCTTTCAGAGAGAAGGGAGAAAAGAAACCAGCACTGTATGATTAGATGAGGACTCAGGAAAGACAACTAGTATTGTGGAACTGTGATTTATATGTCTTTGTCCAGAGGTTTATAGGAACTCTGGCCAATTAAATGCCAGCAGCTGCCTGAAGAATCACTGAATAAGGCATCACCAACCCTTATCCTGCTTTCCCACGTCACTATTTGCATCCTGCCTGCTGTAATATTTTTTTTAACTTTGGGGTTTTAAAGAGTAGGTCATCTTCTGAGAAAGGTTTAATGCTCCGGGAGCTAAATATTAATGCTGTTCAACAAAGAAATGTCTGTGTGTCCTTTTGTTTCTCTGCTGGGAAAAAAGACTGGGTTAGAGACTGATTTTATGGGTCACAAGGACCCCAGAGGAAAAGGTTCCAATATAAAAACCAAGGCAGGGAATCTGATAGGAACAGGAACAGAGTTGCTACAGAAGGTAAAAGAAGAAACAGGGAAGGCAACAGTCCCTACCTGGGGGGAAAGGCCCCAGCTGACCACACATCCCACATGGTACCTGTCAAGAGGATGTCAGTGTTGTCACGAGACTTCCCGTTGTGGGGTAGCAGTCCAGGGTAGAAATAAAGGGCTTCCAGACATTTGCCCAGCTCCTAGAATTATGGTCTCAACATGGAGTGACAGTGTGGACAACAGTGGAAAATAAAGATATGTGCTTCTGAAATAACATTTAAGGGGTTGGGACACAGACAAATATGAGAAAACCAAGTAATTTGTTATAAGTGAGGGGAGTCTTATGGGGGAACAATAGGAAAAGGCTGTATTGTAAGAAGTGGAAACGGTTGCCCAGGACAACACGTGAGTCACCAAGGGACCCTACAAAAAAAGACAGTCTCAGAATGCCAGCAACTATTGGGTTGTTGGAAAAGTCATAACGTATTTTTGCAACGAAAAACATAGAAAAAATACATTATGACTTTTCTGACAACCCAATATAACTTGCAGAAATCTGATCAGAGACCCTTTTCTTACTCATAGCCTCTTTCCTCATGCCCAATGTAGCCTAAGGCATACCTACAAGGAACACAGATTCCAATGAGAGCAAGACAGTAAGAACTTATCGAGTAACTCATCATGTGAAAGTGGGGAGAGCTCGAAGGAAATCTGGGCTGTCATTTGCCCTTCGGATTTCACATGAAAAAGATCTGAGGTCTAATCTAATTCTAGCCTCAGTGATGGGAGGAAGAGATGGAGGAGGCATCTTATTATACACACTGAAGGAAGTGGGTTCCAGTCAAGATTACACAGTAAGTAAACACTGTGCTTACCTTCTCTCATGGCCACATCAAAATTACAATTAAACTACAAAACAACCATTATTGAGAATCACCTAAAATCAAGCTGAATTGAAGCCTTTCAACTAAGAACGTGCAGAAGAAGCCACCTCGAGACTGGTAGGAGGGGCAGAGACACGAAATGAGCTGGTCCCACACCTACATGGGACCGTTAAAAAAAGGAATGAATATCTTAGCTGCGGAGGTTCCCCCCAGAGGAGCAAGGGGCCCAGCCCCTCCCCGGCCCAGGGTTCCAGTGCTGGGTAGAGAAGTACCCATAATTTCTGGTTGTTAAAACCAGCGGAGATTGTGACTGAGTGAGACATAGGGCTAGAGTCCCAGCTGCTCCTCTTAAAGGGACCATGCATGGACTTATTCACTGACTGAGATGCTGGCTCTGAGATCCAGTGCTGGGGCAGCAGCTGGAGAGGTGACGGGGACGTGGTGGGGAACTGAGTTGTCTGGCTTCAGGATGGATATTGAGGGGCAGCTTTCTCCTGGATGGAGGAGCTGGCAGTGAACACTGTTTCTTTGTTGAGCTCTCCCTCTTCCCAGCATGAAGACGCAGGTGGCCGCCATATTTGAGTCTTCATCAGGCTGGCGCATGTGGTTCATTTGCCCTACCTGGTAATTCGAGATTCCGCCCTGCCTAACTTTCTGCCACACCCAGTTTTTCGTGCAAACCACCTGCCTTAGCTCACACTGCAGGCTTTCCTAGGGCCTCTCAAAGGTTCACAGAACCCAGAGAAGCAGCATCTGGCTTGAGAATGTCTTATACCTCTGGCTGAGCAGCCCTTAGCCCGGCACTAGCAGCTGCTGGCATTGGTTCTTGGCTTGGTCTCTCGAGGTACTTCCAAGCATGGCAAGGGTGGGGCCAACCTTGGATTGCTTTGTGGCTCCTTCTGGGTGACACTGGGTGGGGCATGGGCTGTGGCTGAACTTGACCTGCAGCAGGTCCCCTTCTAGGTGGCCCTGGGGCTGGCACACTTGGTGGCCAGTTTTGAAGTGAACTGGGGCATCATCCAGCCACCTCCAAGGATGACATTCCAAAGGGGCATATTGGGCAGGCACCAAAGCCCTGCTGAGGCAGATCCTGCTTGGTAGGGTCAGCCCCTGCAACACAACTCCTCCACTGTAGTCAGTCCTCACCACCAATGAGCCCGAGGGTCAATTCCTTCCATTGATGTGCAAATAGCAACCAAGGCTCAACTACAAGAGAAGGGTATACACAACCTACACAAGGGACACACCTGGAGTGCATGGAACAAGTGACCAGGAAGACTGTGCCACTGAACCCCACAGCACACCTATTACATAAGGCCACTCTACTAAGACTGGAAGACACAGCAGCCCTACTAATACATAGAAACAAACAAGGAGGCAAGCAAAGTGGGGAGACAAAAAAAGATTTCCCAAATAAACAGAACAAAGCTCCAGAAAAAGAACTAAACAAAATGGAGACAAGTAATCTACCAGTCACAGAGTTCCAAACACTGGTTATAAGGATGCTCAATAATCTCAGGGAAAACTTTGACAATGAGATCGGAAACATAAAAATGGAGATAGAAAACATGAAAAAGAACCAGTCAGAAATGAAAAATTCAATAATGGAAATAAAGAATACATTACAGGTAATCAACAGTAGATGAAGCAAAGAAGAGAATCAATGATTTAGAAGATAAGGTAGCATAAAACACCCAATCAGAACAGAAAAAAGAAGGAAGAATCCAAAAAACTGAGGAGAGTTTAAGGGGCCTCTGGAACAAATCAAGCATACCAACATTCACATCATAGGGGTACCAGAAGGAGGAGAGAGAGAGAGAAAGAGAGAGCAAGGAATTGAAAACCTATTTGAAGAAATAATGACAGAAAACTTCCCTAACCTGGCTAACGGAATAGATATATAAGCCCAGAAAGCACAGAGAGTCCCAAACAAGATGAACCCAAATTGGCCCACACCAAGACACATCACAATTAGAAGGCCAAAGGTTAAAGACAAAGAGATAATTTTAAAAGTAACAAGAGAAAAGCAGTTAATTACCTACAAGGGAGGTCCCATAAGACTGTCAGCTAATTTCTTAACAGAAACTTTGCAGGCCAGAGGGATTGGCAGGAAATATACAAAGTCATAAAAGCAAGGATCTACCACCAAGATTAGTCTACTCAGCAAAGCTCATTTAGAATCGAAGAACAGATAAAGAGCTTTCAGGACAAGAAAAAGCTAAAGGAGTTCATAAGCACCAAACCAGTACTACAAAGAATGTTAGAGGGACTTCTTTAAGATGAAAAAAATAAAAAAATAAAAAAATATGAATAATAAAATAGCAATAACTAAATACCTATTAACAATTACTTTCAATGTAAATGGTAAATGATCCAATCAAAAGATAGGGTGGGACTGAATGGATAAGAACACAAGACCCTTATATATGCTGCCTATAAGGGACTCACTTTAGATGGAAAGAAACACACAGACTGAAAGTAAAGGGATGGAAAAAGATATTTCATAAAAATGAAAACAAACAAAAAACTGGGGTAGCAATACTTACCAGACAAAATAGACTTCAAAACAAAGACTATAACAAGAGACAAAGAAGGACCTAGTAATCCCACTTCTGGGTATTTATAAGAGATATCCAAAATTCTACTTCGAGGTGACATGCTCATCTATATGTTCATTGCAGAATTATTTACAATAGCTAAAATATGAAGGCAGCCTGGGTGTCCCTGAATGGATGAATGGATAAAGAAGAGGTGGTGCATATATACAATGGAATATTACTCAGCCACAAAAAATAAAATCTTGTCATCTGCAACAACATGGATGGACCTACAGGGTATTGGGCTGAGCGTAGTATAAAAAGTCAGATAGCAAAATGCAAATGTCATATGATTTTACTCATAAGTGGAACCTAAAGAACAAAATAAACAAATAAACAAAACAGAAACAAACTCAGATACAGAGAACACTTTGATGGTGGCCAGATGGGAGGGGGTTGGTGTTGTAGGTAAGAAAGTGGAAGAGGTTAAGCAGTACAAATTGGTTGTTACACAGTAGTCATGGGGGTATAGGGTATAGCATAAGGAATATAGCCAATAATATTGTAATAACTATGTATGGTGTTAGATGGGTACTAGATTCATTGGGGTGATACATGGCAGTGTGAAAAAGGTGAAAGGATTAAGAAATACAAATTGGTAGTTACAAAATTGTCATGGGGATGTAAAGTACAGCATAGGGAATATAATCAATAACATAGTAATATCTATGTATAGTGCCATGTGGGTACTAGTCAGGGGGATCACTTCCTAAATTCTGTAAATGCCTAACCACTATGCTCTACATCTAAAACTAATATAAAATAGTATTGAAGGTCAACTCTAATTGAAAAAATGTAAAAAAGTGGGAAAAGATAAAGAAGAATAAGAGGTTCAAAGTTCCAGGTATAAAACAAATAAATCTTGGGGATGTAATATTCAGCATAGGAAATACAGTCAATAATATTGTGATAGTGTGGTGCAGTGTCAGGCGGTTGCCGGACATATCATGGTGATCACTTCTTTAGCATATGGAATATAATCAATAATGTGGTAATAACTCTGTGTAGTGCCAGGTGGGTACTGTTGAACAACTATGATGTATACCTGAAACTAATATAATATTGTATGTTAGCTATATTTTTATAGAAATCTTAAAAAAAAGAAAAAGGTCTGAATGCCTAGAGACCAATGAATACAAATAACTATAATATCTAGGAAAAATCAGGATAGATCCAAAATAAATAAGGCTGAAAGAAGAGTAAAATTCACATGTATTTGAAAAATGCAATCCATAATAAATTTCTAGACTTTTCTTTTTTTTTTATATTACCAGTAGCCGTCACTTATATCCACCAAAAAAATCAACAAGCACAAACCCTCTGGAGCCAATGACCCCTAAACCTCCTAAAAATAGGGTTCGATTATGTTTGGGTTGTATACTCCCAGAAGCATCAACCATATGATAGGCATTTAATACATATTTGGACTGAGTGACAGTTTTCTCATCTGGAACACATAAAGGTTGAATTAAATTATTTCTAGGATGTCTTCCATCTCTGAACCAGTATTTGCTACTAGTTAATTTTAAACCTGTGAGGTTGACAGAATGAGGTCTTCATAATTATGCCAGGGGCATAAAAAGGCAAGTGGAGCATTAGAATGAATTTGCGAGAGATGAAAATAACACAGAAAAATAAGGTTCTCATTTCTTACCTCCATCCCCATTTTCAGTCTGGGCCAATCCATTCTTTCAGGCAGGTTGTATATAAGAATACTCGGCCAAGGGAATGAGTTAGGGCCTAAATCCAGTCTGGACTCTGTTTACCATGTCACATTTGGGTCCTGTCACATTTTGTCCTTCATCCAGAAGAAGGGAAGCCTTTTTTTTTTTTTTTAATTTGGACAAAGGCTCTGTCTGGGTTCGCTAGCCCCAGTATACCCTCCCCTCTTTTAAAGCAAACCATTATACTCCTCTTTTTCCTGTAATGTATTTATTTTCTCTGGAATAGAATGATCTGGGGTTTTAGTATTCAATGTAACACACATCCTGCTGACTTTAAAAGCCCTGTTCAAGGGATCCTTTCAACTTTTTTTGAGCTTAAAGTCTACAGAACTGAATTAAAAGAGTTGAAATAAAAGATTTATTTTCTCTGTTCTGAGAGGTGAATTTTGATCCTTTAGTCAAAACAGTCTTCTATATTTTAACATACTTAGATCTCTAAGAAATATAAGTAGTCTTGCACAGACAGCCCTTCCTCCCATACTGCCAACCCTCACATTCATCTCCCTTTACAATTCATTGTATTAACACACCAGGCCATGAATGAAAACAGCTGTTTATAGTAGTCTTTCAATAAAAATTCATTCCCACCTCAGCCTAAAGTCTCTGTTTAGGGGGTCGTAATATGTCATTTCACACACACACACACGCACACACACACACACACACACAATAGCGAACATTAACAGGGCATTTTATATTTCTTAGGCATTGCTCTTAGCACTTTATATCGGGCTGTCAGAAAAGTCATGACATCTTTTTTCTATGTTTTTCGTTGCAAAAATGCATCATGAGTTTTCCGACAACCCAATATATAACCTCATAAATCCTTATAGCAACTCCATGATATGGATACTACAATTACTGCTATTATATGGATGAAAATACAGAAGCTCAGAGTAGTTATTTGTTCAAGTTTATAGGATTCTAACCCTAATGCTCTGATTCCAGAGTCAAGATTTGTAATCATATAGTCATTATCTGTCTATCATCTATCATCTATCTATCTATCTATCTATCTATCTATCTATCTATCTATCTATCATCTATCATCTATCTATCTATCATCTATCATCTATCTATCTATCTATCTATCTATCATCTAAATTTGACTACAGTTAAATGAGGTACTTTTTTATCAAGCACAATCTAATACATAAGGAGTGTTATGTGTGACAAAAACATTCAATAAATTTTCATTCAGAACATGAAAAAGCACAGACTCTGGTGTCAGTCTGCTTAGATTCGAATCCTATCAATGTGACCATTTGACCTCTTCAGACCTCAGTTTCTTCACTTGCAAAATGGGGATAATAATAACAACAAACACCTTTCTGGATCACTGTTGGGATTAATGAGCTAATTTGTGTAAAGGACAGCGTGGTAGATAATAAGATTACATAAATGATAGTGATTGTTTTCTTCTCCTCCTCCTCCTCTATCATCTTCACCATCATAATGGTAATTATTACTATTAATACTACATGCCAGGAAACATTTTTGGGTATAGGGAATACAACAGTAAATAAAACAAACAAAGATCTTGCTCTAATGAAATCAGTATTCCAAGTATAAGCCCTGATGTGCTCAATTTCAACTATCTCATCCCATTGTTTCTATTTGTTAGTTAAAACATTTACCATATGTTTTCTATAAAATTGGAATGATCATAGCTAACAATGTGAGGATAAAATGAGTTAATGCATGTAAAAGTCTGGAACAGTCCCTAGTGCATAAAAGCACTCAATCCATGTTAGTGTTTTTAATTAATATCTCTGTGGTGGGTGTTATGGTCTAATGTACTGTCTTGATTCTGAGTTCCTATATTTGTTGCTATCGTGACTTTGCATAGCACTCTCTCACAGCTACTTTGCCTCCATAGAGGATTGCTTTTGAAATTATGCTTATTCTTCAGTTTGTTTTTGCTGCCCAATAATATAATGGTTACTAAAGTAAATATAAAAACTGTTCTCGGGCCGGCCAAGTGGCGCATTGGTTAGGAGTTGGCTTGGGACGCCAGTTCTGAGCAGCAGGGCCCAGTTTGGATCCCACATGAGGGCCAGTGACGCTGCGCCCTCTACAGCTAAGATGGTGAACAACAGCTCGACCTGGAGTTGGGCTGCTATGAGTCGCCAGCAATGGCGTAGGCTGTAGTGGAGCTGCAGTGGGTTCCCTTAAGCTACTGTGAGTGGCTGGCAGCCGGTGTGAGCTGCCAAGAGCCACTGTGAGCCGCCATCTAGTGGCCGGCGACCGATCTGCCTCACCCGGGAAGAGTGCCATGATAATACCAACATGGGCCAGTGACGTGACATCATTCACAACTAGACTGAAGAACAAAAATACTGCAACTTATCTGTTACCCTCCCCCAGTTCCCCAATAAAATCTTTGAAACCCCCCCCCCCCAAAACCCAAAACTGTTGTTAAAACACAAAAAAGGTATGTTAAAATTAAGGGAAAATATTCATAATATCTCAGGTAATAAGTACTCTGGCTCTTTTTTATAAGCAAATCAGTTACATTTAGAATGTTTTATCACAGAGTTATTTGAATATCACAGAACTAAGATTTTGGAATAAGACCAATCTGAGTTCATTTCACAGCTCTTCTGAGCCTCCCACACTCAACCTACCTCCCAGGGTTGTTATGAAGAGTACATGAGAGCTTTTGAAAAGGGTTTAGTTCCCTGTCTTCCTTCCTTCTTTAACTATATAATGTAATTTTAAATGTGCTTTAAAAAAATTCTTGAATTGTTAATGAGAGAACATCACCCTAATTAAAAAAAAAAGTGAAGGGCAACATTAATAGCATATGTTTATAAAAAGTATTTGCATAGAGAATGCATTAATTTCAAAGCAAGAGGTGTTTCCTTCAGTGTGAACCCTTGCATACATCATGTTGCCGAGAAAAGAGGCTATAAAACAGAATATGGCAAGAACAGCCTCTATGACTCTGTGGGAGTCAATTAATCTCTCCTCATTTTCCTTAATTCAAACTGGGTTTAGGGCTCACCTACTTCAAACAGGCAGTTTGAAGGCCCTTTGAAGAAGAAACTGCTGTATAAACTTGGGAAGAGGCTGTGCCTTTCGAGCCAGGCCCAGGAGGTTTCCTCTCCTGGTTTTAATTAACAATGAAATTAAGAATTCGTTAAGATTATACCAGCTTTTTAAGGGCATAAGAAGGTCAATTATTTGTTAAGCACCTTCTTTCTCTTCTTTTTTTTTTAGCTGAGCCATCCTGCCACCTGTTGGCAGCTCAGTGGCAGCTCAGCTTGGGCTGGGAATCGAACCACTGTTGCTCAGAGCTCAATCTCTTGAGTGAGCTTTTAACCAACTGAGCCACTTGGCCGGTCCTTCTTTCTCTTCTTAATAGTGGTATTTCCCAGGTGAAATTGTGTGAACAGGGCTCAGCTTCTCTTTCAGGTCCAGAGATCCCCAGCACAGTGGATATGAGACTTGGAAGACTGAGGGAGGAACTGCGGTGTGCGTGCGAGGGAGGGATTAGGCTCTGTCAGAACACCAGCTGGGTGTGGGAAGGTCCTGGTTAGAGTCCTGGACCCTTCTCTTGCTAGATAAAAACCCACACTTTGTAAAGTTGTTGGGATTATTAGAAACAATAAGGTCGGTATGTACAATGCTAGCTGCTTATCAGTGCTGCACAGAGTAGCTATTATTTTGCCTACATAGAAATACTGCTACATGAGTAGATAAGAAAGAAAATTACCTCTAGAAGTGTGAAGTCACATATGGCTTTAGAAACACACCACTTTTTACAGGGAGCTTATAAATGTATTAATAAAATGGAAAATATATGACGTTGCCTATGGTGATGAGAAGGATTGCTGCTAAAAATGATAGAAGACATTTGCATCAGTAGCTTCCTTATGGTCTCTGGGGATTTACCTGTGCTGATAAATATTTTTCACCTGATTTGCGATAGCATTAAAAATAAATATACATGCGCTCAAGGCTTTAAAATACAATAAGCACATGGGAACAATAATAACCAATGTGGATAGTGGATAGATGAAAGTTCATTTACTCCATTTCCTTTGATCCTGACAACAATCCTATGAAGAAAACAGCACAGATAGGATTATTACCCTCATTTCCTGATGAGTGAGTTGAGGCTCGGAGGGAGATGAAGAGCTCAGTTAAATGTATGTGATCTGTAGGGCCGAAGGATGGTCTCAAACCTAGAGAGTCTGGACACAATCCCTGTCTCCTCTATGACATCAGGTTGCCACCACTTCAAACAACAGACCTTCTAATATACTTTGCCTCCATTTCCTTCTATTGAGTCTCCTTCTACAGACTTCTATGTTTAAGTACACTTATTGAGGACAAGAATGCTCGCTGACTCTGAGAAGAGGTGATGCAATCACCACATAATGAATACCCCAAGACAGAAAATTCTTCCCCTTGAATCAATCACTAGGTACCTTTCTGTCTGATACATAATCCTGGATCCCTTAATCTCTCTATCTTCACAGCTTCAATTTGAGTCTTCATGATTTCCACTGTAGTGAACATGCTAACTAGTCTTCGGACTCTTGCTACACGGTTGACAGTGATCTTTCTAAAAACACAAATCAAACTATGTCTTTGCTCAGCTTTAAGACTTTTCAACAGGTCTTCACTGTTCACAGAATCAAGTCCAAAACCCTTAGCTTAGCAAGTAAAGCCCTTTATGATCTACAGCGGCCTGGGTCTCCAACTTTATCCCCCACTTAGTAACCTTTAGTAACCTTAGTAACGACACAGAACTACTGGGAGCCTCAGAGTGCATGTGCTGTATACACCACAAGGTTTAACTGTGCTATTCCTTTTATGTGGAATACATTTCTTCCCTCATCCAGCTGATGTGCTCAGTGTCTTTTTGAAAACTTTAAGGAAAACAGGCAGCGTTGTGTGATCCCTACTCTGTTTATCTTTAGAGACTCACATGTACTTCTATTACAGCATTATTATGTCTAGAAATTATATTTGATTTTGGGTTTACAGACTTCAAGACAGTTAAATCATTAAAGGCCCAGATAACTTTTCTATTGTCTTGCAAGGAGAGAAAGCTTGCCAAAGACAGGCCATCCTATACCATATGGCTGAGTTATTGTGAGATAAAGATCTCGTTCTATGTCCCCAATGGCTTGAGGTTGCCAACTTCATGATTTCTACAAAGGGAGTGAATTATACCTGGTTTCTGAGCTCTGTAGATACATAAGCAGATGGACCTATGAGAAGGTAAGGGTAAATCCTATAAATAACGCTTCTTATAAACTACTAGGAATTGATGAAACAAGGTGTAAGTGGGGAACATTCCTGAATGTATGTTCTAACCTCTGCAGAAGGGACAGTCTAAGATCATGCCTGCTGCCATCACTACCTCTTACACCAGTCTAACTTTAGTTACCTATAGATAAGGTACACTGGAGAAATGAGAGCCTTTGGCAGATATGTATCACAACACACAGTCATGAATACTTCATTCCCGTGTCTTTGAACTGTTTAAGGGGAAGAATCATGCCTTATTCACCTTTGACTCCCCAGCATCCAGGATAATGCCTGATGCCTAGTTGAAGTCTCATGATTGTATACTCTTCAATGAGTGAAGATGTGTTATGATCCTGTGCTTCAGAATCCATTTCCTATTCCCAAATCTGCTGACATATTTTAATGAGCCTTCATCTGGTTTATCTCATCCTTGATTATCAGCTACAAAATAACTAATTAGGACCAACTATGTAAAAGGATAAATGAAAATATGCCGTATGTGTTGAACAAACCAGACTATTGTTCTCCTTGCTCTAGGAATATCAAAAGATAAATGACTTACCATTCTCCCAAAGCAGAAAACCAATGAGAACATCAAAAACTGCCTTAAAGAAAAAAACAGAAGCCCCACAGTAATCCCAGTTGTTTTTCATAGAGCTCCAAATGTTAGTTTGAATCCAGGCTCTGCCCATTTCTTGCTTTTGCAAGGTCTGAAAAGCCAATTTCTAAATATCATCTGTAGCCTCAGGAGCTGGCACTTCCCCAAGTAATTCGAAGTGCTTCCTTAAGAAAAATTTCTGTTTTCTGTTAGATAATGTCAAAGAAGTAAATTGTGCACACAATTAATTCATCCTTGGATGTTTGCTATCAATTCAAAGAGTTGAGAATTTGGATATTCCCACTGAAATACAGATGATTGACCCTCCTAGCTCCTGGGCTCCATTCTCCTCAATGCTGATTTGGGATTAAGCTGGTGCATGAGTGATTTCACATGTAATTTGCATAGAGGTAGTAGTTTGTACCCTAATCTGAGACAGTAATTGCTGTATCAATATGTGTGTGCTTCTGAAATAAACTGGAATAGTCTCAAATGCCCTGAAAAATATATACTACCACATATTGCAATGTAAAGGTTAGGCATTTCTGTAACATTTTTGTTGTTGTTGTTGTTGTTGTTGGCTTTTTCAGTTTACACCTTTGTAAAAAGTTGTCCTAATGTAGTATCTTGCCCTTTGTCAGTACTTGATAAGTTTTGGTTGAATGAATTGATAGCTATATTTTTATGATATCCTTTTCAGGGCAGAATATATCCCAAAACACTTTTATTTTACCAAGAGTAGAAGTAAGACGTGGACCCATGAAGACAGTGGATTGGGTTCCTTATCATTACTAGAGTTGGACAAGGGCTTGTCTATCTAATTCTAAACTCTCATCTACCACTGAGATTCTCTAAGTTGTTTAACGCCACAGTGGAAAAAGCAAGTGATGGTGTCATGAACTAGAATCCTGGAACTTATTTCTTAAATTATGGACAAAATTTCAAGAAACATCTGCTCAGATATTTCCCATTGGAGAGGAAGTAAATAACCTCTGAAAGGAACTGCTCAGTCTTAATGAAGAACTGACTGTTACCTAGTGAATCTATAATGTGGACATTGACGATCAAGATAACTTAAGGTGCAAGTGCAATTCACAAAGTAAGCTCTAGCCCTTGTTCCTTGTTTCCATGCATGGATTTGTTCACTCATGGAGTTGTTTTATGTACCTACTAAGAACTGAGTAAAGCACAGCTTGAACCATGACCTGTTCCTGGAACAGGTATCTGTCTGCTTGTCTGCTGATGATTTTATTTCCATGTTTATTTAGTTACTCGATAATTCTGAGTTCCTGCTGTGCCAGGCACTATACTAAATGTTAAGGGTATAGCAGTGCACAACATAGACACACTTCCACTCATTGAGCTTACAGCACAGAGTGTGAGACATTTAGATTAAAAATCACATAAATGTATAATAATAAATTGCTTGAGTCTTACGAAAAAAGAAATAATACAATAGGGGACCAAAGCTTCTCTTCCAGGGAGCTTCTCCAAGGAAGTTCAATTTAAGCTTAGATCTAAGATGACCAGAAGTTAACCAGGCAAAGTGTAAGAGCTTTTCAGTTTGAGGAAAGAGCATGTGTGAAGCGCTTGAGGCAGGGAGAGATTTAGTGCACGTTGTGAATGTAAATAGTGTGGTCAGCAAAGGGAAGATGTTTAAGAGGCAGGCAGCGGTGAGATCATGCATAGCTTGGATGCTATGTTAATGATTTTGCATTTTATACCAATGCAAAAGGAAAGGAATAGATCTGATCTGTATTTTTACAGATCACTTTGGCTGCACTGAAATATAAACCAGGACAATAGGGGAAGTGGTGAGACCAATTAGGAAGCTATTGTAGATGGGAGATAATGGGGGCTGGGATCAAAGTGGTGGAAATAGAAGTAGAGGAGAATAAATAGATTTGCGGTACAGTTTGGAGGTAGAATTAATAGGAGTTGAAGATAAATTGAATGATGGGTGTGAAGGAGAAAAATAAGTATAATTCTCAAGTTCTTGGCTTGGATAACGGGCTAAATGTATGTGCCATTTACTGAATTGGAGAAGTGTGAAAGAGGAACAAAGTGGGGTGAAATTAAGAATTGCAGTATCAGCAAATTGGTAAAAATACCACTAAAATGTGTGTGTGTGTGTGTGTGTGTATGATTTTTTCTAGCAATGAAAGACAAAATATGAAAAAACAGAAAAAAGAAAAAAGGGAGGGAAAGAGAGGGGAACAGAATTAGAATAGAAAATAAAATTCCCTAAAGGTGGATGGGAGTGGAGGTTGAGAACTAATATATTCAGGATTGCTGAGGGTATTTAATTTGAAAAAGAAATATTCAACATTATACTATAATTTTTTAATTTGGGAAAAAAATAATAAACCCTCTGGTTTTCATAAAACAGGTTACAGAAAGCAAACTTGAAAAGAATCATACCTGGTGGGTTCACCCAAAAGGTAGATTCTATCATCTGCTTATTGTTTCTGGTGAGTTTTTAGGGAGGGATGCATCAAAATCCCCAGTGGAATGCAAGAAATGTAACTTTTATGTTCAACATAAAAGAGCACAGGTTAACAAAAACAAACAAACAAACAAACAAAAAAAGATTTATTGACCCTGAGCCAGAAGAAGGGAGATGAGAAGGCAGGATAAAAGTAGAGAAAGAAAAGTAAACGAGAAATGGGTGGAGAACTTTTCCAGCAAGCACAGACATCTCTGCTGCCATGTCTGTGCTGATGTGGGTGCTCATGATCCACTGGGTGTGAATCCCAGCCCTGCCACTTATCAGCAGATGATCACGGCACATCAGGTAACTTCTCAAGCCTCGATTTTATTTATAAATCAAAGACAGTGACACCATCTACCTTACAAGGTGACTGTCAGGGTTAAAATACATAATTCATAAGATGTGTTCAACAAAATCCCTGGCACAGAGGAAGAGCTCAGTAAAGGTGAGCTGCCTTTACATAGCTGCCTACAGATGCGTGCGTACTACAGGGGTGTGCACCTTCTCACTTCCCTATGGCTATGGTGACTTTGCTCTCTTCAAAACCATATGGTTCACTGCGTGAAAAAATAGTTTTTATGATTTGTTAAAAATATAGGAGGATTTAATTAATATTTATAAAGCATTCTAAAACACCGTTAGGGTTTAATTATTGCAAATTAGTGAAAATGCCCTAGCTGATTAATAGCCAAAAATATGTCATCTGATTTATTTCTAGAAACGTTAGGTATAATTTAAAATTTATTGTTAACTCCCTAGAGAAGTCAGCAATTGACTTCAAAACTTATTATTTGAAAACATAAAAAAATATATAATGTTCTAAGGAGGCCCTCTTGATATAGCCATTTTCACTCTGAATCATTCTAAAATCTATATTTTCTCAGCTCTAACAATATTATGAAGACATATGAAGATATTCTATCTGAAAACATAACTATATTAAACATTCCATTATATATGGGAACATCACAATTGAGATCTCTTAATTTAAACTGAATTGGAACTGCCTTATCAACACTAGATTCTCTTTTTCCTTATTTCCTCCTCTCTCTCTGATTTTGCTTACTATGTGAAGATGGGGTTTTATTATTACCATACATATGCTTTAGAATATTAATGCAAAATTATGTTCAACCTTCAGATTTAGAACAATTTGTTTACAAAGTTGTGGAAAGACTCAAAACATTGTAAGGTCAAATTTGGACTCCACATTAATTGCCAATATAGTACTAAGGACAATACTTTACTTTAACTTCTTTGAACTTTTTTTTAATATAAAATGGGAATAACTAAATAAGGCGACATATGACATACTGCAAAGGATAAGATTATATTCTTTGCAATAATATAGTTTTTGGACAAGTTGTTTAATACCTCAAGGAGTCAGTTAAATTATGGCATTAATTTAATATTTTAGTTAACACATTAAATGGAGATAATAGTATCTATTTCTTAGGCTACGTTATACCTGGAGCATAGTAAGTATTTATTAAACATTATCCAATAAATGTTTATTCATTTTTCTAAGGGAAATAGAGCTACTTAAATTCCAAAATTAATTCTTTTGGAAAAATATAATTAACACCAGATTAAAAATGCAGAGGGACCAAGAACATGTGGAGCATCATGTGGTTTTGTCTGAGTGCTTTGTGAAACACCAGGAAAAAAAAAAGGGGTGATATTCTTAATTTCTCCACCTTGGAGCAGGACATCTCTCCTCCTGGAGGAAGATGCCGAGTGCGAGAGAAGTGAGCAGAGGAGGATTTGACCCATTCCTTCATTGTGAAAGCACATGCAATTTGAGAAGATGAAGTGAGGAAGCGCATGCAGTACCTGGTCATCTCAGAGTCAGGGAGCAGGCCTAGGTGGTAGTGGGGGTAGGGAGCTGAGAGGAGGAAGCTTTTGTCACACTCAACAGGGGAATAGTGCCTGGGAGAAGCAGGCTTATCACACAGTTTGTTCACAGTGCTGTAAACAGGTTCCGGAGGCCTGGTGACACAAGAGGAAGAGAAAGAGATGCATGGTTAGCACGCACACTGGACAACTGTGCAACAAGTAGCATTTCACCATATGCGCAAGTAAAGCTCCAAAACAGTGTTACGGGCTTCATCAGGCTTGAGTTAAGGGGCTTCTTAGGAAACAGGATTTCTGGTTAGAAATTAGAACTTCAGCACACATTTGGCATGACTGAAATTCATATGCCAGATACCTCAAAAGAGTCATAATCAACCTTAAATGCCATGCCTTTTTGGATATCCAGTCTGAAATGTCAGTCTTTGGGATTCTCTGACATGGTTCCTTTTTATTTTATTTTATTTTATTTTATTTTTTTAGGTGTACAAAGCAATCTAATAGACATTTACACCCTCACAAAGTGATAACTTCCCTCCCCCAATCTACTACCCTTCCTTCTGACATCGTATATAGCTGTTACAATGACAATGACTCTATTCCCTATGCTGTACTCCATATCCATGACCATATATATATATATATAAAATTATAGTTGACATTCAATATTATTCAGCTTCAGACGTACATTGCAGTGGTCAAGCATCTACACCGTCTATGAAGTGGTCTCCATAATAAGACAAGTGTCCATCTGACCCCCTACAAAATCTCTACAACATTATTGATTATACTTTATGGCTCCTTTTTAAACTTTAGTCTCATCTTAAATGTGAACTTCAGAGAGACGTTCCCTGACCACCTTGGCTAGAACACCTTGTTATTTTTCACAGAATGAAGCACCTATTCTGCTTCATAATTTTTTTCTCAGCATGAAATAATCTTATTGTTTGTTTGTTTTGTTTAATTTATTATTGCCACTGTCACTACACCATAAATTTTATGAGGACATTTATTGAATGCATGTATGAAAAAAATATATGAATACAACTTTCCACATTTGTATTGCATGTTTTGGGAGGTGTTGGCCTTATCTAGGATTATAATAGCTTATACAATTTAAGAGGTTCCTCTAAATATTTATTTATAGGTTTTCACCTATCAATTGATTTCACAGAGTGTTCTACAAAGACAATAATCATTTTAGTAACATTTCTATTAAATTAATTAATTTAGGAATACTGAAACATTATCTAAAATAGCAACATTTTTTAGTTATTACTTATAATCATATATAGTATGATCAGATAAATTTTACCCATACAATTTTTGTCAAAAATCCGTGTACTACAAAGCCTTGGCTATTAAAAAAATATCCCACAGCTCTATCCCCCATTTTTAATAAGTGGTCTAAAATTGTTATCAATATGTTCTTTTTAAAATAAGAATTGAAAGATATAAATTTAACTACCCAAAGCAATCTATAGATTCAATGCAATCTCTATCAAAATAACAATGGCAGTTTTCACAGAACTAGAACAGATGATCTTAGAGTTTATATGGAACCATAAAAGACCACAAATAGCCATGGTAATCCTGAGAAAGAAGAACAATACTGGAGGTATCACACTATCTTATATCAAACTAACCACAAGGCCATAGAAATCAAAACAGCATGGTATTGGCATAAAAACAGACATATAGATCAACGGATAGAATAGAGAGCACAGAAATAAATCCATTCCAATATCATCATTTAATCTATGACTAAGGAAGCAATAATTTGCATTGGGGTAAAAACAGTCTATTCAATAAATGGTGCTGGGAAAACTGGACAGATACATGCAAAAAAATGAAACTGGGCCACTTTCTTATGCCATATACAAGAATAAACTCAAAATAGATTAAAGGCTTACATGGAAGACCTGAAGCCATAAAACTCCTAGAAGAAAATATAGAAAGTAAACTCTCAAATATTACCCTTAGTAATATTTTTACTGATGTATCTCCTTGGGTAAGGAAAACAAAAGAAAGAATCATGAAATGGGACTACATCAAACTAAAAAGATTTTTCATAGAAAAGGAAACCATCAACAAAACAAAAAGACATCCTACTGAATGGGACAAGATATTTGCCAGTGACACATCTGATAAGGGGTTAATATCCAAAATGTATAAAAAACTCATATAACTGATCACCAAAAAAGCAAGCAATCCAATTAAAAAATGGGCAGAGGACCTGAACAGACATTTCTCCAAAGAGGACATACAGATGGCCAATAGACATCTGTATGAAAAGATGCTCAACATCATTAATCATCAAAGAAGTTGAATTGAATTACAGTAACAATAGAATTATGGTAGTATGATGTTCACTTAAAAGATGGCTCTAATCAAATGAATGCTAGTGTCATTCATTGTATTACAAATTTAATACAGTTTTTTCGTTTCTTAAAATGTGTATACATGTTTTTGGTACCCTCTGTATATATAGTATGGATGTAAAGCACAGCATAGGGAGTATAGTCAATGGTATTGTAATAGCTATGCATGATGTCAGAGGGATACTAGACTTGTTGGGGTTATCACTTTGCGAGGTATGTAAACATCTAATCTTTATCTGTTTCATACACTTGAAACTAATAAAAAAATGAGATATAAATTTAAATGGAAGAACTATCTGGCAGACTAGGTCATGGACCCAGAAAGGGTAAGCTTGACTAGGAAAGCAAGGAGCAGGTCAGGACACAGGGCTGGTTGCACCCCTTGGGGCCACAAGGCTCCAGAGGCTGCCAATGGCAGCCAGATGCCTGAGCAGAGGTATAGGAAGTGTAGGTGGCAAACTCAGTGAGGGCACAGTCTGTATCTTTCTGTAGGTCCAGCTCCCAACATGGCCCCTAGTGTATAAGGGATTCTCCGTCAATGCTTCCTGAATTGACTGAGGAAGGAGAACAGGGAGGAAAGGAGAATAAGCAAAGTATTGAAAACAAACTTTACCTAATTTATAATATTACTGTGGGCCGGTCATAGCTTCTACGCACTGTCTAGAGGACTGGATTCTTCCCTCACACAGAGCTTTCCACCACACAGAGAGAGATGCCCTGTACAGGGGCTGAGGATTGGGCAGGAGGAATACAGACACCTATTTTGTCCTCCAGAATAATTACCTCAGAGGTAAGATGAGGTACCTTACAACAGAGTTGGCTTGTTCTATCCCAGTGGCTAATACAGAAACGTTTATAAGAACTTTGGGTTTCTTAAATGAGATAGCCAAAACGGTACTTACTTGAGGGAAGCTGGCATATACCGGGGTGCCAAAAAATGTGTACATGCGATTTGTATTCATTTTTTGTTATCGGTATATATTGAGTATTACAATTTTATGTAGAGTTTTTTCCTTTCTTAAAATGTGTATACATTTTTTGGGGCACTCTCTGTATTCTTAGTTAAGACAAATACTCCATTTTCAGAAAAACCTAGCAGGTTTGTAAATTTCTGTTTATCATTATACACACACACACAATTTATAATGGTAAACACTAGGCTTTAACAAAGGCAGCTGCAAAATCATCCTTAAAAAGTGTTTTTTGAGTCAGGTTTTATAAGTTGAGTTACTTGATGTAAAAGGAAAGATACTTTTAGTTAGCTACATATTTTAAAATAGCCAGATAGGATATTGTTCTTGATTCTTAGGGGGTGGGGGGTGGCATGAGGGGGTGAAGGGAGAGAGTCTATCTCTGCTTTGTTGACATATTCAACTTTATGAAGATATGTGCATATTTCCCATCGTCTTGGAGACAGAAAGACTCACAATACTGGTCAGATAAAGAAAGTCATCTTGGGAGATCTCAGCCTTTCCTGCCCCTAAAATGTGGTTGTCTGCACAAAAATTAAGCTTGGAAAGGGCTTTGTATTAATGAATTGCACAAATATCAGTTAAATAAGAAATGAGGGGGCTCTGTGGAAATTACTCTGGGTAGGCTGTCACTAGAGGCCACTCTGAGATACAGCTGCGTGGTAGAGATAGCTGGATGACCTCCCATCATCCATCATTCCTTTTCTCTTATTAACAGAAACCCGATTTTCCACTGGTCACCTTTCCCGGAATAAAGACTTTCTCAGCCTCCCTGTAGGCAGATGTGGCCCCGTGAAGATGTTCAGCACAATGGGATTTGAGCAAAGGCTTCTGTGGGAATCCTGCTCCTACTGCCTAAAAGGAAGCTGCTTTTTTGGGACTTCTGCAAGTTTGCTCTCTCTCCTACTTCCTCCCTGCTGACCTGGAATCCATGTATGATGGCTGGGGCTTCAGTGGTCACCTTGGACCATGAAGTAACCTTGAAGATGAAGGCAAACAATATGGATAGTAAGGCATAATGTCAGGGCCTGTGTCACTGAAGATACAGAGTGACACTATGCCACTTCATGCCACCTACCTTTGGATTTCTTCTATGTGGGATAACAATAAACTATCTTGTTTAAGCTAATGTTATTTTTTGTTCCTAAACAGGACCTAATGTTAACAGATATAATCCCACAAAATATAAGACCGATAATCGAATACAAAGAAATATCTATAGACAAGGCCTGCCATAAGGCGACAAATTCACTTAATTATGTTGGAGGTTCATATAATGCCTTCTATATACACAGAAAAATATAATGAATGCTTTTTATGACCATATAATTTAAAGACTGTAATTGTTTAGAGAACTCACTGCATCTTTATTTAAAAATATTGCATATATAAAATGGTAGCTGATCTAAACTGCCAGCACAGGGCCTAAGAATAAAGGAACTAATAACTTCTTTTAGGTTATAAAACATTTTCATGATGATGTCATCTCAGTAACACTGCACTTTCTGCCTAGGAGGGCTGATTCAATTTTCTTAGTCTGATGTTGACTCGACAGACCAAGAAAATAATGTTACCAATTTTTCCCCCAGTCTTTTTACCTCAGCAGCACTATATTTTGAGACAAATTATCACAATCAAAGCTGGCTAATACATATCTTAAGAAAAAAAAATCCTACTTGTATTGTACAAAACTAAATTAAGAGAACATTTTTTACTCTCTGAACACTACCATAAATTCAACACAATAAAAATGAGGCCCTGTACATTGCACACTGCTGAATTCTTGAGACTTTTACCTATGTTCTTTTGGAACCATTTTATGGGTGTAATATTATTTCTGACTCATGTATTTAGTAGATTTGGTGTTGGGAGCAGGCTTGAATACATTTGATTTTAGAAAAAAGGCTCTTATTTCTTTGCCTACAATCACTTCCAGAATTATTCCTTAGTGGATTGGTTCCTTGCCTAAGCTTAACTACTCATGATTCAAAGTCTTATCAATGCAGAGATATAGCTACTGATATTGCAGGCTCACTTTTACCTATCATTCAGTCTTTCATTCCTTCCCTATCTACATGCTGTTTTGTACAGTCACTGCCGAAAGAGTAGATGTATCAAATCCAGTTTCTTTTCTTGTGAGAGCACTTGATATCTCAGAAGATGGGTAGATGAAAAAACATAAAACAAAAACGAAAAAACACTTGGCAAACTTGACTAAGCCTTTTATAATACTGACAATTATCCTTTTGCAACCAAACTAAATTAAAAATGTCAGCGAAGACCTCCTTTCAACTGGATAAAGTGGAGTTGATATTTGAAGATTTCTGTGTGCTGCCCCCAGTTCCTGTAAAAGTCACCCCATGGGCATGGTGCTCCTCAAAGATTTATCAGTTGACATTTAATTATAGTTGGCATTCAATATTATTCTATTGTAGCTTCAGGTGTACAGCACAGTGATCAGACATCTACACAGTCTTATGAAGTGATCCCCCTGAGAAGTCCATTGCCAATCTGACACCCTATATAATAGTCACGGGATGTAGAGTACAGCATAGGG
Source organism: Hipposideros armiger (assembly GCF_001890085.2). NCBI lineage: Eukaryota > Metazoa > Chordata > Mammalia > Chiroptera > Hipposideridae > Hipposideros > Hipposideros armiger. The sequence goes on along the minus strand of NW_017731429.1, from coordinate 3,856,122 downwards.
AATAGAGTCAATGGAATTGTAACAGCTATATATGATGTCAGAGGGGTAGTAGATTGGTGGTGGGGTTATCACTTTGTGAGGGTTGTAAATGTCTAACTATTACATTGCTTTGTACAACTGAAAATAATAATAATAATAATAATAATAATAATAATAATAATAATAAAAGTTAGTGGAAAACTTTAAAAAGGAAAAAAAAAAGATTTATCAGCCCTGAGTTCCAGAAGGCCTAAAGCCAGCAGTCAGCATTCTTAGTATTTCCTTGCAGTTTTATTCTCTGTGACCTCTCTGATAGGGGAAAAAAAAATGCCAATTTATGAGCTGTCACTGGGGATCTGGGTGACAGGAACAGATGCCATCATCGCTTCCCATTTATTCAGTAAAGAAGTGCCACGGGGAAATCGCTTTTGGCAGTGTGAATCAGCTAGTCACCACTGAAAGGGCCTGTTTATCCCATTATAAAGCTCTGAGTCACCTAGGTCAGAAGGTAATGAATATGGAAATCCAATCTCAGTTGCCTACTGGCTCTCTTGTTCTGTGGATGCCCCCAGAAGAGAGGAAAAGTAGTTAGCCTAATCTCTAAGTGAACTTATAAACAAATCATTTATCTTGTTGTCCACTTATCAGGGGCCATAGATAAATGGCTTTGTAGTCTTCAGTGCAGAGCCTTCAGCATATATTTGCATATCTATGGGTTTATAATTATAGGCTCTTATAGCATATAATTAGCACACCCTGGCCCTTGGTGATCTCTCTCTTTTTTGAACTCCATTAACACTTGCACCTGCTATTCTGCTTCTTCGGCATTTTCAATTGCTAATCCATAATGCTGGTGTATTAGAGGAAGGTGCTTCATCTAACCTATTCTAAGAAAAACTACCTTGCCTGCAACTGTCCATTTTCATTTGCTCCACTTGACTCCAACCCAACACAGTCCCCCTGTCAGCCAAAGCTTCTTAGACCAGGGAGGGCCACTTACCCTGCAAACATGACCTGTATGGATAATAGGGCTCAAAAAAAAGCCCAGGCCAATTAGATTCTTCTATTGAATATGAATAAAGGGGCAGAAAAATGGATTATCAGTTGGTAGCATAAAGGAAAGACACAGACACATAGAGGGTAGCTGCAGCTATGTCCACTAATTATACAGCACCAGCGTAAAGCTCTATCAACTTCTGTTGTTCAAGTGCCTAGAAGTTCCTTGAGTCTAGAATAACAGCCTGTCTTTACTCTTTAAGGGCATTATTATGGCTCATGCTACTAAATTTTTCTGCTGGTTCCCACATGACATTAGCTATATAATGAAAATAAACCCAGAATCTCCCACCCTATTCCTTTACAGGAGCTTAGGTCAGATCTGTTGCTTGCAATCAATAGAGTGAAAATAAAACAGGCACTTTGATTTTACTGTCTCTTTCAGATGACCTCCACTAGACAATGCCACTCAAAGACAAAAGATGAAACCTTGGACCTTTGTGTAATCCCATAGTACCTGAGATCCTGTCTTTAGAATTCTGAAATTGTGTTCATTTAGATAATTCTATTATCTACAATATTGCAGTGAAGTATTATCTTAATTACTGAATTTTTTGGTGACGCCTTAGATTTACACCTGATGTATGTACCTCAGTTGCCTCACCTTAGTTCCAGACCTATACCAGAGCAACATGTTTAACACAACAATGATGATGATAATAATGGTGATTGTAAATATTCATCTCTGTAGGACCTGAAGATACAAGGTCAAAGGAATGTGACTCCTTTCTCTTAGAGGTAATAGTAATAGTGACTCACACTTTATTGAGTTTTTTTTTAGCTGAGCCATCCTGCCACCTGTTGGCAGCTCAGCAGCAGCTCAGCTCAGGCCGGGAATCGAGCTGGCAACCTGTTGCTCAGAGCTCGCACTCTTGAGTGAGCTCTTAACCAACTGAGCCACTCGGCCAGCCCTTTATTGAGTTTTTTGGAAAGTGACTCGCACTTTATTGAGTACCTCTATTAAAGGGACTGCTCTCAGAACCCTCAATGTCCTGCTCTATTTGGTGCCCAGGTCTCTTTCTCTTCTAGACAATCAGCTCATAGGGGAACAGGACTGAATCTCATTTATCTTTCTTTCCCAATAGCTTCCCTGAATACCAGAATGTATAAATGAAGCACGGCCATAGAAAAGAAATAGAGTTGTGTCAGAAAAGCGATCAGTACTTTTGATTCTCTCTTCCTGAGCTGGACCTAAAGGGAGAGCCTGAAATTGCAATAGGAAGGATTTGGGTTATATATTTGTAGACCTGTGACCAAAAATCTCTCTGTCATATTGACTGATATGGATAAATCTGTAAACCATTCAAGATTCTCTACCGCTCATCTTTCTGTGGTCTTCCTTGGCTGCCCCAAATGGGAAGGGAGCACCTAGCCCCATGCTCCTACATAAGCAGGGCACAGAACCAACCTACATTAAGGATGGCGGCTGGGATGCCCAGGGCTTGGATCCCTGAGCACCCAGTATATTACCTGACATAATTCAGGGGAAAAGTGTTTTTTGTTTTTGTTTTTTTTTTTTACTTTATAAGGGTGCCTCATGCTGCTCTTTACAAGCAATACACTGTTTTTGGGGCCAAGGATTTGGAAAAGTAAGCATAAGAGGATTGAATTCCAGGCCTGAGCTAATAGATATTAAGGGCAGGATTTCGGGAAGTAATCAGAGTAGAAAAGAACACAGGACCAGACTGTGAAGGATGTTGATGTGAATTTGACATTATAATGATAAGGATTAAGGAAGAGGCTGACTATTCTTACACTGAAATTTAAGCAGAGGAGTGTTAATTATTTGGTGAAGGTGCTGTTACAAATTTACAAGTATACCCTAGAGAGATCTGGGGAATGGAGATGATTTGTAAGATCCCATTCATCCCCTATTTCTAAGCACCATCAGACTGGGCTCCCAAGGACTTCCCAAGGTCCTTGAAATAGAGGTCTATTTGCATCAAACTCACTTAACTTTTACAAAAGTTAGCTTCTTTATTTTAGTTGTATTAAAAAAGTCTGCTCTGTATCCCAGCAAAGTTGCAAACTGTAAAATTACACATAGAAGTAAATTATAAAATAGAGAAGTGAGTGCAAAGAAACAGAGCTGGTGTGAATTCTGGCTCTTCCCAATTTTACCCTGTGTGACCTTCTGCTGTTTCTTAACTTCTCTGAGCCTCAGCATCCATATCTGTAAAGTGGGGATAATAATATTGGCCTGAAGGTGGCTGTGAAAAATAGGAAGAGCGCTTGTAAAGTACCTAGCTCAGAGCATGACACTAATTGTGAGCTCACCAAATAGCATTATTTTTACTCTCAGGCACTCTGTATCACAGAGACGCATAGCCTCTGAGAATGTTGTTCCCAATCAGGCAATTTACATATAAGCTCTTTAATATAATGTAGTTTCTCTACAAGAGGGTGAAACAAAGAAGTAACAATCGTAGTTTTTAGTATCACAAAAGACGCAGCGTTTTTAAGGACTTGCTTTTGCTACTGACATTGAAAAGATAATTCATCCTCTTATCACAGACCTGGAGGTTGATGCTCACTTTCTCTGAACTTCTCAACTGTTTTCATTGCCTCGAACAAGGTATCATCCCCAACTCTAATCTTTAATTTGTGCCTCTACCATCAATGACTTGCTTTCCTGTATGGCTTCCAGGTGAGGTGTCAAAAGTAATTTGGGCCACAGGTAATTTGTTATTAATGATAGTCTATGTACCAGAATCTATAAATGTTTGCTTTTAAAAATAGAAATTAGGACCAATTTACCATTTTCTCTCTATAAACATCATTCTCAATTATATTTTGCTGTGTTTGCTTATTGAGGAGAGAAATGGCAGAGTAAGCGCTGCATCACATAAAGTCATTTTGAAAGTTTTAAATTATTAAGGTGCTTTATTTCCTCAAAAAATGTTTGAATTTCAACAAAATTGGGCCTTCTCATGACAGTGAGTTATAAATGGCTCATGGAAAATTTTATTGGAATAAGAAGTTGAAAGTCAATGACTTTAACAACAGTGATTATAACAGGTATATTTCCAAAGATAGGGATGGCTATACCTTGGTATTGGGTGTGTGTCCAGCTACATGAATATTTCTGTGGTATTCTGAGAGATGTGGCAACAAATATTATGTAAGGCACACAGGGTCAGCATTATGGCCATACCAAGGCTTTCAGAAATGGATTCAAATTATTTAAAGAAGGTTCAATGTGTCTTATCATAGTGTTTAAACTCTTCAATATTTGTAAACCTAGTTTTAAAGGTTTTTTTCTTTTTAACTGAATTTATAAGACATAATATAAATCTACAAAAGAAACAGGTTAATAGTTATCTAGTATCTTGATGGAAAATAAATATTTAAGCAATAAAAAATAATCACATAAAAGATGAGAGGTTTGACTACATAAAAATTTAAAACCACTGAAGCAAAAACTTCATAAATAAGCAATAAGCTGGGGAAACATCTGCTCAAATATATTTATCAATATTTTAAAGATTCTCCTACAACTCAATAGGAATGATCATAAACTTTCAATAGAAAATAGACAAAGGCTGTTAGCATCTGATCACAAAAGAGGAAATACAAAAAAAAAGAGGAAATACAAATGATAAATAGACACACAAATATAAATGTACAACCACACTAGGCATAAAAGTAATGCAAATTAAACGATATATTCTCTTTGCCTACTTAAAAATAATAAAAAAATTAAAACTGGTAAATCACAATTTAGTTGTGGTATGGTAAGACAGACACTCATATTGCTGGCCTATGGCATATAAAATCTTTACAACATTTCAAAAAAGCAATTTGGCAACATGGTTCAGGAGTTTTAGAAGTAATCCTGCTCTTTGGTTTAGTAATACTAGCTCTACTGTGCAGTCCTAAGCAAAAAATAAAAAATGTGGACAAAGATTTACAGAGAGAAAGTCACTGAGGTTTGTTATAAGAGCAAAGCAGAACAAATCAAAAGGAAACAATGAAAATGTCCAACAGAGAGACAAAGGTATAGAACACAAGATGTATCCATATGATGGTTTATTGTTTAGTCATTAAAGTTAATACTCATGAAAAATTTTAATGATATAGAAAAATACTTTATTTTATAATGTTGACTAAATAGGAGTACAAAATTGTATATGAGGCAGTTGGAACACAGGGAGGTGAAAGCACCCAATTTTCTTACTATTTGGGAAAGGGATTAAGCTAAGGAGACATGAAATAAAACATGGTGGAGGGAAGGACTCCAGTGCAGAGCTGGGGTGGAGTAAAAGAGGGCTTTCTAGGAAGTGGTAATAAATAGCATGTACAAAGTTAAAGAGAAAATCTGAAAACATGCCCATTGAGGAAGTTTGTTAAAGGCTTAAGAGACAGATATGACAAAGTAGGCAGGTCTCAAGTGTAACTCTAATATCCACAGGTGATGGAGAGCCATGGAGCTCAGTGCTCGTCCCACTGGATGCAATTCAAGGAGTTCAACCATTTGGGCTGTTCATTTGTACATTCATTCATTTCATCAATATTTGCCAGAGGCCTACTCTGTGCCAGGCCCAGAGAGAGGCGCCCGGTATGTCGTAGTGAATAAGATAGTATGTTCCCTTTATTCATTGAGCAAACAACTGATTGTAAGGAACAGAGACATATTTGAGCTACTTCAGGTAATAAAAACGTATGTGCCTGGGAACTCAGAAAAAGCTAATCAGGAAGAGTGAGATCTAATGAGCTGCATCTTCAGAGCTTTCCCGTCAAGATAACACCTTTTCTCTTTGTGCTACTTCTCCTCACCCCTTTCTTTAACATTGTATAACTGGGGTATATGCACTCTACCTTATAGTTTCTGCTTGCTCTTAGTTTCTGCTTTCTAATAACAGTAACTTGCACATGACTCACAATGAACCCTCTGGCCTCCTTCACATCATGAATAATTAGCTTCACCTTTCACTGATAGTGGTCTCATTTGGCCTGCTTTTCAATTAAAACTTCCTAAGAGATATTTGATAGATCTAGTTCCCCTTTTTGAGTAAATCACATTATTGTTCACTGGTGAGGCTCTGGATTGGCAACCTTTGCATCAAGTACATACCTTGTCCATTCAGGCCGGGTTGGGGATGAACCGCATGATCCTGTTGGGTTTGCCCTTTCAGCAGAGCTGTAGGCAGAGCACAACTCTCTGAGGTGAGCTGGGCTTTCCACTGGTATGCTTAGGTTTGGTCTGTGGGGTAACTACCTATGTCTCTATATTCTCAGCTAGCATTACTCAAAGATAGATAAAGAAAGCAAGGCCATTCCTTTTGGAGAAAAATAAGAAAACAGCAAAAGAGAAGAGTTTGAATGATAGAAAAATATGTGGACTATCACAAAGGCCTCCGAACAGAAGGTTCAAAGCTTAATATCGCCCCAGGGGTTCTATTTATCATGGTATTAAAACATACTATTACTGAATAAAAACTCTATCTCTACAATAATCATATTCTATTCTCAGAGGTTCCAAGATTATTTATATCTGTAACAGCTAAACTAAAGATTTCCAAATCTGATAAAAATCTTAAGTTTCAGGATTCACACTTACATGAGAATTTCTGAATATGTTTAGCCAAATCATATTTCCTAAAATGTGCAAAATGTTATGCAAAATGTTAATTCAACTATATGCTCCTGTATGCCAATTTTACATTATTAATATGGAGTCTATAAGGGAGAAAATCCCTTATGCCTTTAACTGAAAGAAAGCTCATCTTGAACATAACAGCAGTTCCCCAGAAGGAAAAATAATGTTCATGTATAATTCTCTACGATTCAACAGGAAGGATGAAGTGGCTTTATCCAAATGGTACATTATCCTCTATTTCATGCAGCTGTTACCATTTACTCTTCCAGGTCAGTTATTGCAAGAAGATTATGAATACTGTCTGGTAGCCAGAAAGGAAGGATAAGCCATCCATAAGGAAAAGAGATTGCTGTAACAATCTGTCTTACTCTCCTTGGAGAAGACTCCTGGTTAAGAAGTACGTTTACTAGGATTTCAGACTGCGGTACACACTAAGGTCATAAATTCTCTGAAGGCGGTGGTTCACACCTTTAAAAAATTTACATACGTTGGTCCTTTCTTCTAATTCTATATTTCAGGAGTTTCTTGGTGTCTAGTAGGGTCTCAGTGCTACTTTTTCCATCAAGCCTTCTAAAGTACACCTGGTTACAGATCTTTCTCTTTTCTAAACTCCTATACAGTATATGCTTCATGGTTGCCACTGGATTTTGTATTTTGATGTATTTTAAATAATAATGTTAACTACTCACATTTATATTGGGAAGTTACTATGAGGCAAGCCTTGTGTTACATAAGCTTTGTATGTTGTATATCATGTAATAATCCTCCCATTAATCCTAAAACATATATAAATAATATTATTAATCTGCAAGGCTTAGTGCTATCTTGCTGCTACTCACATAACTGCTTTGTTAGTGGAAGGGCTGGGCTTTGGACCCAGGGTGTCTGGCTGCAAAGCCTGGGTGTGAAACCACTATGTTTTATTTTTTAAAACTCTTTTACCAGCATATACTTTCCCTCCAAGGGTCTAACTATATTTCTTGGTCATCTTGGCAATGACAGCTCCTATTTTAAAAGCAGTAGAGACTAGAACAAAAGAAGCAAGCTGTGAGTCTGATCATCTAAATTCAAGTTCTGTCCCCATCACTTATAATCCATGTGATCTTGGGCAATTTGTTTACTTCTGTATCTCGGTTTCTTCCCCTATGAGCAGGAATAGTGCCTGCCTCTTAGGATCTTATAAGTATTCGATGAAATTTTGCTTGAATAGCACTTATCACAGTGCGTGACAGGTGCACAGTAACTGTCATGACTACCACAGGTATTTAAACAGGAAATCTGGCAGCCAGTCAGCTGTATTATATCAATACATCCATGCTACTCGCTTTTGTGGATGTGAATTCATTCTAAAGAGGTAATTACTTCTTACGATGACAAAATCACATTTCTGGCCATGCCTGGGGTCACCAGATTTAGCAAATAAATATACAGGATACTCAGTTAAATTTGAATCTTGGGTAAACAATGAATAATTTTTAATATAAATATGCTAATTTGACATGGGACATATTTATACTAAAAATGCTATTCATTGTCATTGTTTAAATTCAGTGTTCAAGTTCAAATTTAACTGGGCATCATTATTTTGTCTGACAACCAGCTGGGCCCTGGGCCTGGCAAGCTCCCCTTCATTTCCAGAACTCTGCCTTCCAGCATGTACTTTCACAGTCTAGTACAATTTACTTCTCTAACTCTTCTTTTGGTTTGCTGTATTCTTTTAAGTCAGCAAATGAGTTTAATTTATTTTTGTATTCCCAGTTCTCAACACTATGTCACTATCTCTATGCCTGAATTCATATCTACACCCAAATCTATACATAAGCATGAAAATATATAATTTATAAACAAAAAATTTGATCTAGATCATATTATATATTGTTATGCTATCGCTGTTATATTTTAATTTTACATTGTATATTAGACATTCTTCCTCATCAGTACACGTCACTATCTACCTTTTCTCTAATAGTTGTAAAGACCTCCTTCATACATCAGTGGTGGTAACAAACACTGCTGAACCTATGACCCAGCAATCCTACTTTTAGGAATCTGTCCTACAAAACTGAGTACAGAAGGTGTGCATAAAATGACACTGTCACATAGTTTGTAAAAGCAAAACACTGAGAAAACATACATGTTCATCAGTATTAAACAGTCATGTATGTATCAAAAACAGAGCTGTGGAAGCAGATTTGGTGACATGGAAAGGTAGTCACAACATGTTATTAAATGAAGAAAGTGAGTTAAAATAGTATATATATATATATATACTAGTTTAATCCAGTTCGGTAAATAACAACAACAAAAAATAATAAAGTATGATCCCATTTTATGTAAGCGATAATAAGAAAAAAAACTGGAAGCATATGCCAGGGAATTTGCTGAATATCATTTCTGGGAAATATGTCTACATAACATTTTTATTTTCTCTCAATATTGCATGTTTTCTAAATGACTTTTAAATGACATTAAGAATTAGTCATTGTATAAGCTGAGAGATAAAAAGACATAAATCTGCATATGTAGTGTTATATTACGGTAATTTTATAAGAAGCATATCTGTATGTCTATATGTATATTTGCAAAAGTCACTGAATATTAATAGTGCTCTCTCTGAATAGTGGAATTATAGGTAATTTTTATTTTCTTAATTATATTTTCCTGTATTTTAAAATTATTTTTAAACAATTATATATTTTTCTGCTCCAGAGGACTGTTAGGGATTTGTATTGGGTCTTGTTCAATTCAACCCCAAAGATCTACAGACTCTTAAACAACTCAGAGATAAAAAAATACAAATTTTCCCATGTTAGGGGTAATTTTTCCTTAATAATGAGCAAGTTTTATTTCTATGTAATACTAACAAGGTATTATAAGAATGGTAATACAGCATTATGAATAATTGCTTATGACTAACAGGATAGCTTAACTAGCATCATCATGTTAGCTATTTAAATTTGTCAGAATCTCACATGTCTTCAGTTATGCAAATATATTAACTTGCTAAGAAGATTCAAGTTAAGGATTAGTCTACTTCAGAGAAATTACATGCTAGTTAAAATCCTTTCATAGAAATGATGACAATTAAGACAAATTTACAGCAACTATAGTCTTTTTTCCTAATGCATCTAGTCATTCGTTTAGCATATATTTATACACTTAAAAAACACACAGAGGAGAAAAAAAACATGATCTTTTAGTCTGTAAGACCTGGGTTTAAATATTATTCTGCTACTTACTTAGCTGTGTGACTCCAGAAAATTACTTAAATTTTCTGAATCTTGGCTACCATATCTAGAAAATGGTTAAGACCTACCTCCTAGGATTGCTATGAGATTAAATGAGATACAATATACAAAGCCCGAACAAATCACTGCCATGTGGTAAAGTTCAGAAAATAACTATTTTCATGTACTGCTTCTATGTCCTAATCTAGGTGACGTAGAAGATAAAAATCTGATCCAGGTATAGTCTTCCCTTGAGCACTTTGTTTTGCAAAGTGTGTGTGTGTGTGTGTGTGTGTGTGTGCACATCATGTGTTTAGTAAAATAAGACTAAAACTGCAGAAGTGTGATGGGAGGGAAAGGTAGACTGTCTTGGGAATTCAAATGAAGAAGAAATGACATCTAGCAGGGAGATTTAGGGAGAATCTTTAGGAGGAGGTATCATTGGAACTGGATCATGAGAAATGGATAGGATTTTAACATGTGAAAATGAAGACAGATGGCTGAGGGAAGCACACATTTGGTCAAGGGTGTTGCAAGAGCAGGCAGTTCGCTGGTGAAGTCAGTTAGTTATTAAGTTGGTTCAAGCATGGAGGCATGAAGGGAAGAAGTGGAAGATATGTCTGAAAATATGGCAGTGCACAACATATGAACTCATTTACAGCAGAGCTTCTATTTTAATAGACAAAATAAACTCCCTCAGATCTTGGTGACATTAAGTATATTTTATATATATTTGAGGAACTTTTATATTTAATCTCCTTGGTGGTAACACATTTTAGTAAAACACAGACCAAGTTTGAGTCCTAACTCTGCTTACCTATTCACTGTGAAAACCTGGCTGAGTTATTTAATTGTTCTGATTTTCAGTCCTAGACAATTTTGATAGACATGACAGGACTACTGTGAAAATTAATAGAACAAAAACATCCAAATGACTTATCAGAATGCTTGTCATTGGCAGAGCTCAGCCAATATTAATCACGCTATCCACAGTCACCAGATTACTGTCACCGTTTCCCAAACCTCCTCTCCCTCCCTGCAAAACACATTTTGAGACAATCATACCTTTGGCCCTCCTGTTCATGCTCTGAGGAGTTTTAAATAAGAGATCTCTCCTTATACACTGTTGGCCAAAGTGTTTCCAGCAGGTTGAGCACGAGCACAAATTACCCAGAGGGATGAGACGGTTAGCACTGAAGATGGTTAGCACATGTGGGGAAAGGATTCCTGTCCTACGTATCTGGAGGACCCAAGAAGACCACTCCTTTTGGTGATCCCAACTGGACCAGTATGTCCAATGGAAATGTGAGCTGCTTTTAAATGAGCAACTGGAATGAAGACACAGCAATAATGAAACCAGATGGACAAGATTTTTCTTTTTCTTTTTAAGACTATCAGTAGAACTAAACCTTTTAGCTATTATATCTAACCAATCCAGAATAGATTCAGCAGATGGGAGACCTTTCAAAACAATGCATGCTAGTCACAGGTAAGATGGATGTCAGGCAGCAAAACTGCAGGAGGGTCATAATAAAACAGACACAGCGAAAAGTAATGATCAAAACATCAAAGAGCCAGTGGATTCCATAGGTTTGTGTCAAGAACCTCGAGGTCAGTTCAGGATACCTCAGTGCCAGCAGGGTGGAACGCAGGCTATAGAGCTTCAAGTCATCTTATAACCTTTGCTTTTAACTCCATGTGAAATATTCTGTAAAATATATGTGACTTGCCTAAGAATTGGCTTTTTGGGGTAGGGAAAGGAAGTGGTACAATGTATGTTTTTTGGAATAACGGAGGATACCCAAGTTTCTCAGTCATCATTTGGTGACATATATCATCACCTTTAATCTTTACAGCAATAAATTAGCACAGTGGATATTACCTATAGTTTTTGAATAAGGAAACAGATTCAGAGAGGATAAAATGGCACAAATGGGGTAGTGGTCAAACTGTGATTTGAATGCAGGGTCTTTGATTCTAACATTCACTGTGCAATATTGCACTGAAGGATGCTAAGTGGGGAAAGGTAAAGCAAATAAGAATTGCCAACAGTGTATGTGGAAGTTGTATACATTGTTGAATCTCTATGTTTGCTAAGGCATTAGATCCCATGAGGAGCACCTCGTTACACACAACAGATTCAAGGCAGTTAGGTGGCATCCTTATGTGGGTGTGCAAGTTAGATTTGAGTTCTCAATCCACCTCCCCAAAGCCTCTATTTTCCTGCCTTTGGCATCTGTGGTAAATCTGTCAGATGATCAACAGCTACTCCTGACTTTGATACGCATTTAGCCATAAGGATATTGCTTTTCTGCCATAGGGTGGTAGCTGTGTACTTCAAGCTAGAAGTATGTAAGATTCCTGTATAAAAAAAATTTATTTCAGAGAAAAAGGGGTTTAGGGAGTACAGCATTTCTGGATTGGACAGACATAATCTGCTTTTTCTGAAGCAATGTACTCAATAAAGAAAGGGGTAGAATAATTTATGGAATATTAATTTGTGTTTTGAACTTGCTATGTTTTTTGCTCCTCAAGCTTGATGCAGATATTCAGACCTTTGTGCTCCCTTGCCTCTCTGGAGATTTGTGATACAGGAGGGGAAGCAGAATTTTCCTAAAGAAACTCTCTTCCAGGATTTTGTTCTTCAAAAGTCTGAGCTCCTAAGGGATCGATGTTCAGGGAGAACTTTAAGAGGAGAAGGAGGCAAGATAGAGGCTATTGTCAAATGTAATTTAATTTAGAAGAAAGAAAGTCATGTGCTATTTTTGAAAACAAGTGTGTTTACAGAGAAAAAGGCATACCTGCTACAGGTGTTTTTAAATAGCTAGTGCTTTTAATAATAAAATCTAAATACCACTCAACAAATTGTGTGTTTGGTGACTCTTGCCCAGGAGCACTACCCTATCTCTGCCCATTATCACTACTATTGTCAGTGGTTGGGAGTGAAAATTTCCCCTATGGGAAAAATGCCTGAGCATGATTTCTTCTGATGTGCTCTATTTTGCTTTTGCTACTGGTAATAGCAATTTTTCTAAAGTGAAAGATAGTGAATTTAAGCCAGTGGTTCTCAAACCTGCCTGTGCATCCGAATCGCCTGTTCTGTTTTGCCTACTTGCATCCCAGCTTTACCCCTGGGTGCCCAGATTCTCTAGATTTAGGGTGGGAACTCAGGACTTGTGTTTACAAAGATTTCACAGGTGACTGATAGATTGTCAGAGTTTAGAACTATAATTTTAGATAGTAGACTTGTTCTCTTTGAGGAAGTTATGAATTAGTCACATTTTTGAATTGCATTATCTCTTTCAGTACTATTGAATACAGGTATTGCTCTAAAATTTTTTGACTTGATAAAATTGTGCTGATAAATATTAATATTTGTAGAGTATAAACCTTAACTTATTTTTCAAGGTAAGAAAATGATATTTTATTATTTCACCAGTAATATATATGAAATATAATATATTTGTATGTTATTATTTATAGATTTATATATTTTATATATTTATTTACTTTATATATTTATTATTATTCATTTTTATATTTATATAATTATACATTAATATATAAATTTTAACTTTTGTAAGCAGGATTAACCAAGTATTTTTCTCTAAGCTACAGAACACAGTGGTTCTGGGGAAGATTCTACTTTAGCCAAGGAGACCACATTCTCGAGTTCTATACTTGATTGCAGTACTTACATAGCTTCCCTTAGTTCTCACGATTTTAAATTTAGATACTCTTATTAGAGCTCCACTCAGCATTATATGGATTTGGATATACAGTGTATGTGAAACTTTGTCCAACTGTCCACGGCCCGTCTAATGTTATACAGTGAAGCCATGGAATTAAAGCTACCCCCAGATGCTGGGAGGCATCACTATAGGTGCTACTATGTGTATATATTTGATTTCTGTGCTCAAATCATGAGGCATTAAAAAGTAAAACTGCATTCATTGAAAAAGTTTTATGATACCTGCATAGTAAATATGAGTATTGAGGAAGGTATATATTTGTATTTATTTAACATTCTAGAATTTTTAAATTAAAATTCAGTTTTCTTAACACAGACTTTTTAACGTAACTTTTATAGGTAGGCTTAGTTTTGAATAGATTCTTCTTAATTAGGATCAGTATGTTCATATTTTAAAAGACATTCAGATATAAAGGAAACATCACGGCATCAACATAAAGTCTCCAAATCTGTTCTTTGAGGCAAGTGTAAATACAGTGTAAATCTATTATTAGGCTAAATGGAAGCATATTCCCTACTTCATCTATTTCTTAATATTATTCCACTACCACTAAGCAGCACTGCTATTATTACAACTGCAACCAGTCCTATAATCACCACAATGTCCTGGACTAGAAGTCAAAACTAATAGTAATAAATAAATAATGTTTATTTATTATTAATTATAACAATACTTAATGATAATAATTAATAATAATAATAATAAAATAGCTAATCTGAATACTGCTTATTTTGTGCCAGGTTCTATTCCAAGTGTTTTACATCGATTACTTCATTAATCTGGATAATAACTCACGGAATAGGCATAGATGGGGAAACAGGTACAGAGAGGTTACTTAAGTCATCCAAAGTCAAACAGCTAGTAGGTGGTGAACCCAGAGTTACTGTGAAGCCAACATCTGTGCTCTTAACCAAGATGCTACTATGTTTCTGGATTCTGGGCTCTGGATTTGTAACTTATTTTCTATGGGTTATAGATGAAATTATGGACTCTTTATCATCTCAGGTTCTTAGTCTGTTAAATAGGTATGACAACATTTCTCTGCTCATTTTGTATGGTGTTACAGGAACTAAATGAGAAATAGAAAATTTTTGTGTAGGACTAGGCAGCTATAAGGATTTACTAATACTATTATCAATTCAGAGCATAGCCTCACATGATTGGCTTTGAAATCTCTGGCTATCACATTTATTTCAACTGTTTCATTCTGCCTTTATCCGGTGTCTCAAGGTGGTAAGTGAGACTTTAGAAAAAGATTAAGGGAGGAAAAAAAAAACATAAAACAAAATATTGGGCTCCAAAGGGTCAGTGGACAGTATTTCCATTAGGATGCCGTCTCCATGAGAAAGAACTCACATTGTTCTACTTCAAGGTCAATATAATTTAAAAACATCTAGAATGAGGGTTGATAGTTAAATGTTTACACAGAAGCACATATACTTACAGCGACTGCTAAGCTTTTTCAATAAGGACTTAAAACGTTCATTAAGGCATTAGGGACTGAACCCTTGCCTGAAAGTGCACCATCCAGGAAGCCTCCCTTCTTCCTGGGAAAAGCTCATTGCCTCCCCTGTATAGGGAGTAAGTGTTGCTGAGAGAGGCAATGATATAAAATTAGTTCTACCTGTACGGACAAAAGAAAAAACAGGCTAACTTGAAGCACAGAGGATATTTCAGAAATCTTAAAGCTAATAATGCTACCCATGTGTTGCAGCACAAAGAGCCAGAGTTTGAAGTTAGTGTGACTCCTGATGTTATAACCACTGCATGACCTTTAATAACGTGGTCAAAGATATGGATTCTGGAGGCAGGCTGACTGTGCTCAGATCCCAGTTTTGCTAATTACCAGATCCCCACTGCTTAATCAGCATATCACCTGATTTCCTTATAAACAGCGTGCATTTAACATTTCCAAAACCAAACTCCTGATGTTGGTGCCCAATCTGTCTGTCCATGGTTTTCCCCTTCTTACACTAACAGCTTCACTCTGCTGTTGCTCAGGCCACAAACTCTAGTGTCCATCCCCCTGTAGTTTCAATATATTGTTCTACTGTCTTCTGACTTGCATTCAATTTGCCAAGAAACCTATTTTTATTATGTCCCTCTCTTCATAACATCTTTGGGTTTGGTTGAGACTCTCAGATCAAATTTTAAAAAAGTCTATTTGGTACTCCAAATAGTTTGCTTTTTCTAGTGCCATAAGTCCCTAGAAGTTTTTGTTGTTGTTTTAATATTTTTATTCTGTGTGCTTCACCTAAACATTTCTATGCCTTAAAGATTAGAATTCTTTCTTCTGCAGTGTCTCTTGTAATATTAATTTTCACTTTAGACACTTGATTTTCACTCAATGTTTAGTCTGGGTTTATTTCATATGTTCCATTTCTCTCCTTTTCATTTATATTTCTTGTCTTACTTTTTTTGAGAGATTGACATATTTTAAGCTTTAAAAATTTTGTCTTCCAGATCCATCACCTCTGTCATTTCTTAGTCTTTTTCTGTTGGTTAATTTTTCTCTTGATTATAGATCATCATATTTTCCTATGGGAGGGAAGGTTGAGGACAAACATCAAGAATTTATTTTTGGAAATGTTAAATGTGTGATGTCTATAAGGCAACAACTGAGGTGTTGATTAGGCAGTGGGGATCTAGGCATTTATCTTAGAGAAATATATAATCAAGGGATGGTGTCAGAATGATTGTACAAACATTATCTATAATAAGAATATCCTAGAGGCAACCTAAATGTCCGACAATAGGTATGCAGTTAAGTAAATTATGGTTCCTCTATATTATACAGCTACTAAAATTATGTTTTTGAAGACAAAACATGAGAAAATACTCAAGTTATAATGTTAAATTAAAAAAGAAAAAAAATCCATTATACATAGCATGGTCCAAATTTTAGAAACAATTATATAGACATAGAAAAAACCTTCAAAAATGTAACAAATATTAATAATGATTATTTTTCTGAAGAAAAATATTAATTTCAATTTCTTTTTATTTTTATTTTTGTTACTTTATAACTTTTCTACAAATAGATATTACTTTATAATTAGGCAAAGTAATAAAATAAGATAGAACTTATTGAAAACAATTATAGAGGGGAATAAGGCAAAAAGGGCGAGTAATAGACATGGAGATAAATATTGAAAAGGTTGTCTGGGGCAAGTGTATGAAGACAATATTTTCAAAATGTTTCTTACTCAGATATAGCTTGCTTCATTATCTAGATTAATCAAATTACCTAGAAGCAAAAAATAAATAATGCCACTTAAAACTTATGAAATTTATAAGTTTGTAATATATAAGAATATAAGTCTTTGGAATGTAATAATTGTATTCCACAATTTTCTTATATTTTGTTAAGGTGTTCATTAATATTAATGGTAACCTCACCCACAGCAGCTAATGGTATAGGAGATGGCAGGAAGTAACTCAGGGATTACCATGCTGTCATGAGTAATTTTCAAATTATACTTCCATATGTAGACAATTAGGAATCATCCGTCTTCTGTCTACTATTACTTTATTGACATATGGATATGAAAATAAACTCCCAGGAAAGGAGGCCATGTCTACTTGTCTTGAGTCATAATATATAGCCTGTTTCAATATCATACAGATAAGGGTCAGAAATAAGCTGCACGTTTTGTTGGTGAGAGTCATTAACTTGCAATGTAAGGGGACAGGGGTCAATTAATACTTGATTGCTTCTACAGTGGTCCCTACAAAATTTTCCATTGCCCATTATTTACCTTTTTTTGTTGTTGTTGTCTTTTTTTGCCTCAACCAGCCCTGAAGACTAAGGATGAACTCATTTTATTACAACATAATGCAGCATTGATTAAACAACAATAGTTTTAGATGTGCAGTAACTGTCTTCTGAAAATTATAAGGCTTAGTGTTGTGTGTTTACATCTGGCTAATTCATAAGGTACATAGGAAATGATACATATCTGGAAAAGACAGTTTTAAAGTCCCCATTACTGTTTCATTTTTTTTTCTAACGTTAAATTCATTTCCCTGACAGCAAACAGCAGTTCAACATGTTTTCCAATACATACTTGGAGAGCTTCCTTTAATTAAGATGTGTCAGCTTCTCATTAGCATACCCACTCTGTTTCTAACAGGTATAGCTCTATCTGTCATGCCTCACAGTTTATGTAAGTAAACACAAATGGTTGTGTGGAACTACCATCAATAAAGAGAAAACTCCCCTTGAGGCTCCCCCTTAACGGTATACCCTCCATCTGTCTCACTAGTCTTGCCCTGATGGCCCCTTCCCATTAAGACACTTTGCTTCAAAAGAGGCATCACAGTGCCAGGCTCTCCACTGGAGAAACCAGGCATGCGGCACAGGGCAAAACAGATACACCAGAGACACTGCTGATACATCTTTGATTTGTTAGCTTTGTAATGCACTTTAAAAAAGTTCTGAGGAGTCCGATGCCATGTTTTTTAAAAGGGAAAAACTACACGGTGATAGTTGTTGAGAGCTATGTGAATACAAGAGGGCAAAATCAAGAAATCATCCAGAGGAAAATTGTATTTAGCCACAGAGGCCAGACTAGTAGACTGTTTCTTTTTTTTTTTAATCAAATTTGGTTCCTATATTAGATTGTCAATGCAGGTAGTACTAGATATTCGTTGTAGTCACAAAAATAAAGCTCCTTAATAAAGCATTAAAATTAGAATGCGTTTCTGTAATAAAATGCTCTAATGTGCCCTGTAAGATAAATAAGTTGAAAAAATGTATATGTACTGAAGATGACTTTTGAGCAGCTGCATAATGTTGACTACACTTCCATTCCATAGAGGATGTTTACCAAAAAATGACTGTATTTATGGAGTAGTTCATCTCAAATTCTTGCTTTAAATAATAGTGATAATGGCTAACTTTATTGAGTACTTACTTTTTTCCAAGCATTTCACATGTGTTAACTCAGTTTATTGTCACAATAAACCTATGGGGTGAAAAGTATTATTCTGCTCCTTTTATAAATGAGAAAACTGAGGCAAGGGGCACTTACATAACATACCCAAGGTCATACACAGAGAGGAAGTGATTAAGGTGGGACCCTGAGTCGGGTGGCTCTAGGACCCACATATGTATTCACTGCTATAGTGATCCTAATTCTAGAGCAGGGTCCCTTATCTGTGTAGGGCACACCCAGTTCTTTTCTACTAAGTTAAAGGTGTATAAGAAAACATGTTTTTCCTGTGTCAGAAGGAACTTACAGTTCATCTAGAAATGGTTTCAAGATCATTACATGTAAGTTAAAAAGAAGAGAGTCTAGAACATGCCCAGACTTTAATCTGATGGACGGTCCTTTGAGAGCCTGTCCCTAATGGTGACCTAAACCTTGAACCATTATTAAGAGGCTGTTTCTATAACACAGAATTGATAACTGACAAGTTCATGTCATTTAGCTCAGTGCTGCTCAAACTTGGCACTCACATGCACCTTGTGATTTGTGGTATTTGACAGGGACTGAGCGTCCCCAGAAAAAGCCTGCCTGGTGTGTCAACTTCACTTTAAGATTTTGGATAAAAATAAGTTAATTTATAATCAAAATCTGTTCACATTGAGGCAAATAAGGATAGTTCCCAAGCTTTAGGAGAACATACAAGATTTTGTGTTTCATGCTTAGAAAGCTTCATGTTCTACTCCAGAGCCCAAGGAGAACAAGTTGATTTTTCAAGGCCGAGGTGCATGCGGTAGAAACATTTGAGAAACAGTGTGTGGTTTAGCCTCTAACCAGTTCTGATCTACAGAGTTAAACACCAAAGGAAAAATATCAGTAACCATGACAAACACTTATTTTGTTCCTGAAAGATTATTCCATAGGTGATAAAAAGTGTACAAATGGTCAATAGTTAATAAACTTGACTAAAGCAGGCCTGATACTCCGAAAGAATACTGGCTGTTGAATATAGCTCTAAAGCATAGCTCAGATTCCTCCATCCTCTTCTTTTTCCACTGCTGCCCCTACTCCAGTCTCCAGCTGCCATAACCTCTCTCCTCTTCTTCAAAGGTCCCTCCCTCTACGCCACACAGGAGTCAGAAGGTTTTTTTTAAAAAAACATAAATCAGATCATTTCATTCTCCTGGTTAGCACTCTTTAATAGATTCTCAATGCATTTTAAATTAAATCTATACTTTTTCATCATTACCTACAAAGTCTTATGTCCTCTGGCTCTTGACTCCTCCAACTTAATTTTCTGTTGCGCTCTCATTAGCTCATTTCTTTCCAGCCAAGTTGGACTTCCTTATATTCTAGGAACATACTGAATTTATTCCTGCCTCAGTGATTTTAGTCTATTTCCTCTTTCTGGAATGCTCTTTCTCTGATCTTTATATCACTACTTTTTCCCCTTTTTATTCACGTCTCAGCTCATATGCTATCTCCTCAGAGAGGCATTCCCTGGTTATCCTGGTTATGTTCTCTTTCTCAGTCACTGTCTATCGTGTTATCCTTATATATATATTTTTATAGCACTTTTCACTATCTAAACTTACCTCATTTATCTATTGGGTTGTTGGAAAAGTCATGATGCATTTTTGCAACGACAAATAGAAAAAATACGTCATGACTTTTCCGACAACCAAATATCCAACTGTTATTCAATATACTAGAGTGTAAGCTCCATGAGGACAAGAACCTTATCTGGCTTGTTCACCATTATAACGTTATTGCTAATAACTGTGCTTGGCACATGGTAGAAGCTGAATATTCATTGAATGAGTAAACTAATGAAAGAAAGAGCAAAAACAACCAGAATACATCTCAGATACAATATCCAGTAAGCGAGTGTTCTATAATTTGGGGAGAACAGAGTTGGAGGCTGATGATTAGTCTGATGGATTCACATCTATTTAATAAATAAGGGAGTCAAACTGGTAAATACCAGAGTCACAATTTGGATGGTCCTTGAAAGCTTCTGGAGAGAAGAAATCTTTCTTGAGACTTTATTTAGCTTTTGCTTTTTGATCAAGCAAATTATGTGAGGGGACATGATATAGAGTCAGTCAGAAAGACACCTGGGTATCCTAAGTTCAGGGCCAGGTGAACTTGGCTTCCTTCATTGGGAAATATATCATTCACAGCTATAGTTTAGGTCCTTGACTTTCATAATGACATTTATCACATTCATAACTTGGAAATTGTTCCCATAACTTGAAAGAGAAGTTTTACTTTGCATCCCCGATTTGTGTGTGTGTGTGTGTGTGTGTGTGTGTGTGTGTGTGTGTGTGTGTGTGATTTTAGTGCTGATGCTTTGTTTGTATACCCTGTGAATATTTAGCAAGATGGTGAGAGTATGTGGTTTGAATCTCTTGTAAGTGACCAGGGAAGACTTGGCCCAGTAGAGGTGGAATCTGTAGCTGTAGGTAACATACAAAGTGGGCACTGCTCATTGATGATTATTGACTGGTTATAGTTTTTGTAATTGTTAGCTTCTTATTCCACCCAAAAAGAAAAAAAAAAGTGAAAAAGTTTAGAGGAACAGAAAAAACACTGGATTGGGTGTTTTTTCAGAAAACCATTTCAGCATCATTATAATAGCTTTCTTTTCCAAAAATCGAAGACCAGAATGTTTATATCACAATGATTTTGATTTATAGGGGACTCAGTAGGCTTTCTATTAAGAAATATTTTCCCAAGGGCTTTTTGCTTATGCTCCCTTTCTTTAAATCAATGGAAAAACAAAATTTCCTAGTTTACTCAGGTATGCACTTCCTTAAATAATAAGAAAGAGATTAAAAAAAATCCAGCTAAGTTACTATAATAAAAATTCTTTTAAAAATCCTTATAATATTTTCCAACAAAAGTGAATATGAATCAAGAAAATAGAGAAATATTTCTTACAACAGAGTAAGATATTATGAGCATATGGAATCAAAGGCTGCTAATTTGATATGATTTTATAGGCTATTGAAGGTTCCTATTTTCACTGAAATGTTTCCCATCAGCCTAAGTCCCATCATTAGAAATTAATTCCCTTGATTTACTATTTTAGGAAAATACAAAGTAGGTCTCAAATATGAGCTACTAATACTTTAGTAGTTTTAATATATTAATTTTATATGGCCATCTAAAGATGACAACTTTCACACATATTATCACATGGAAACTTCACAATTCCATGAGGAGATCAGAAGACCCTTTACCCCAAATTTGTAGATGAGAAGGTTAATATTCTGAGATATTAAACAATTTGTTCAGGGTCACCTAGGTAGTAAGCGGTAGGACCAAGATTAAAACCCAGTTTCCTGACACAAGTCTGGTCTTCTTAATCCAACATTTCTCTATGGAAAGAGACTGTATGAGATGGGGGTAGGGGTGTGGGGATGAGGCTAATGAAGACAGACCGACTGGAATTCAAATTTTGATTCTGCTGCTTATTTGCTGTATGATATGAAGGAATATCTTAAACTCATTTTTGTTATCTGTAATAATTAAGAATAAGAATATCATTATATATATATATATACATATATATATATAAAATATAGCAGCAATAATATACATTAAAGCACTTAGTGTTTATAGTATATAGTTGTAATCTTGGTGTTTTAACTACTCTATGTATAGGTAATGTTACAACTAGTTTGCATAGGAGAGAAAGGATAGGAATATAAAGATAATTTAAAGGTAGGTACCATTTTTCTTTATAAGCCTTACATTTCAAACTGTAATCGTAGCTTTCATTTTATTTTATTTCATATTCTTCCTTGAGTATGCATGTGCTATCCCCTACCACAGGTGCCCTTTTGCATCTCTTGGCTCTCTGACGAATGCCTACACCGTTTTTCAAGCTCAAACTCCAGAGTTAACTCCTCTTTAAAACTTTCCCTGATGACATAGGCTGTTCCTGTGATGTTCACGTTAAGCTCAAATTCACTTATAAATATTTGCTAAGTGCCCCCTGTGATGCTGGGGAACTCTGCTAGGGCTATATGATAGGACTTCATAGAATGATCTAATGTTGTTTGCTTGTTATTAGTTCCTTCACGTTGGGATTTTCTAGACCGTTTACATTTAAAAGTGAGGACCGATGAAAAGTTGCCAACTTTTAATTTTTCTAAGGAAGGATATAATAAAACAAGGACCTGCCATTGATCACCACAAAAGAAATGATATTTGACACCAAAGTCTAAAATCTCAGGTTAAAAAAAAATGTAACAGATTAAGTGTTATGGAAAACTTTATGGAGGGGTTCTGCATGATCAGGCAACTGGGGATCTACTGGTTTAAATATATTTTTGTCCCAATTTGACAGTTCTGAGAGATGTTTTCTTTCTCATTCAGTTTTGCATTTCTAGTGCAGTGCCCACTGTCTAACAGGAAGTATGAATAAATATTTATGAATGAGGCAGCAAATTTGCCTCTGAACAAATACCTCTGGGGCAATACCTACGGCACAGAACACCTGTGAGAGGTCACAGTAGTGGTGAGGACCGGGAAGGGTGTGTGTGTGTGTGTGTGTGTGTGTGTGTGTGTGTGTGTGTGTGTGTGTGTGTGTGTGTGTGTGTGTGTTTGTGTGTAAACTGACATAATTTATTTCACAAATTTGCCAGGCACTAGCCATTCAGGAGATATTATGCAGCTATAGGTGAGATTATTCTGCCATAAAGTAAGGGAGGAGGCAGGGCAAGAAGGAAGATACTGAGGCATATCACTGTAAAAAGAAATGGACTCCCTTCCTGGGATACCATCTAAAATATTCCCCGTGATATCTTAGGTGGATTAAAAACTAGAATAAGTATAGCTATAGTAAATAGATAATAATATTCCTATGTGTTAGGCACTGTTATAAGTTGTTTGCATGTATTATCTTATTTGATCATTACAACAACCTGTTGAAGTAGATGTGATTACTAGTCCTATTACACAGGTGAAAAAACTGAGGCCTACAGTGGGTAAATGATTTGCCCAGCATCACACAGCTAGTGGTAGAAATAGGTCATAACCTGGATATAGTTATCTTTAGAGCTTACCAAACTCTTAGGTCCTTTTCTAGCCACATACTTCTACAATGAGCAGTTTTATGAGACTTGTTATTCATTTTTAAAATGAAAAAATTAAAATGTCTCTTGCAAGCCAGGATTTTAAAGCTGGCTGGATACCCAATTTTTCTACTTAAAAGCTGTGTGACCATAAGCAAGTTCCTTAACATCACTGAGTTTCAATTTCTACATCTCTAAGATGCGGATGCAAGCCCTTCTTTCTGTGTTTTTGGGAGGATTAAATGGATAGTGTATATAAAATAGTTAGCAAAGGATGTGGATTATGAAGGGGATTTATTAATAAGTGTTAATTCACTATGGGGCCTAGTAAGATCAAATATTTTTGGATTAAAATCATATTAAATATTAGAGATAGAATAAGAGCAAATAGATCATCAATTAGGAGAATAGAGATGCCTGTGTTTACACAATTTTTTAGAGAGCCATGGGGATTTCTTTGCTGTGGCCATCGCCCTAATTTCAATTAAGAACATAGCGATTAGACGTTCCAGCACAGGGGTAAGTTTATATTTGATTTACACCACAGATGCACATTCTCAGCATCTCAACACCCCATTCATCGGCTAAAAATATAACAAGCTACATCAGCAAACCTGAAATTGCACGATAAATGAAAAATGCTTAATCATTTAAAAAGAAAAAGCAAAGGAATGAAAAGATCAAAGCATGCATGGGTACCAGTAAGGAAATTAAAAGGCCGGTAGCCTCCTCTACTTTTTTAAAGGCTGACAAATAACTTCATTAGACAGTCAGGATATAAAATCAAAAGGGTTCATCTCTAGGATTTTTACACACAAACACATTCAGAAAAAAATGTGTGCCTATCAATATGTAATCTCATTTTAGGTAAAAGTATTGCTCACTGAGAAAAGCAAGTTTAGAGCAATGTGTAAAAGACAAACTTATTTTGTAAAACCATTGCTGAGTCCCACCTATATCTAAGTATGCATTTGTACAGTTTTGTGTGAACATGGAGAAGGGGATGAAAAGTTCATGCCAGAATGTCACATTGGGAACCTCAAGACTGGTGTCTTGGAGAGAGTTTGGGGGAGAGTTTTGTTTCTTGAATATCTTTGTGTTGTTTCACAAAATGCAATGAGCACATATTACTTTGGGGGGGAAAAACACTTAAAGATAAAAAAGAAAAAATGTACATTTCTTGATATTGATCCATCCATTCATTCATTAATTTATTAATTAGCCAACATTTATTGAATCCTTAGTTGTGATGATTAAGTAAACTAAATTGATCTTCTCTGTGAAAAAGCCAGACCTGACTTTTTCAGAGGCGTGCTGGCTAAATACGTGGTTTTACTTTGTGGGGTTAGCAATGTGATTCTGTGCTCTGTCCTAAACCCCTGCCCTGTTCCCTTTTGGGATAAATAGGATATAATAAATTCAAGCCATTTGTAGTTAATTTCATTCCTTTCTTTTCCCCTTGCAGTTATTGTACAGGGGTGGTGGGGTTTGACTGACTTCCCAATTCCACTGAATTATGGGTGGTTTATTGGTGGCAAGAACTAGAATTTAGAGACAAAAGACAAGAGTTTCAATCCTGACTCTTCCATTTACCAAATAGGTAATATTGGTGTGTTAATTCCTTCTTTTTGAACCTCAAGACCACCTTCTCCCCTCAAATAATAATACTACAATACAGCTATAAAGCTCAAATTGGGTGAGATATTGAAAGTCTTAAAAAATTGCAAAGTGATGGATAAGTATATGTTACTATTTCTCCACAAAAAAAATTGTGATCCTGCTTCCTAACAGAGAACCATGACACATATTTTCAAGTATTTGCAGATTTCCACTGGAAACAAGACTCTAATACAAAGTTTGAATGGTGCTCAAAAGTCTCAGCCTCAAAGCAACAGCTGACACCTTAGACAAATGCAATTTCCTCCTGGCAATGGTCACAAATCCAATTAACCAACAAGCATATCTGACCTGGTGTAATCATCTTCAACAAGCATGTGCTTTGGAATTGGTGAGTACCTTCCTGGAGAGATGGGCGGCAGGGAGGTTTTATATTCTAAAGTGCCATTGTTGCCAGAAAGTAGATGGTTTTCCATCGGTGGAGAATAAGCTAAGGGGTGAAAAAAGAAAAGAGAAGAAAAGAAACCTGTTATGTGGGTGCTTCAATGTGTCATGCTACAGTCCCATTAAAAACAGAAAGGCTTTGCTACATGCCCAGGATTTTCTTGTTCTCCCAGAGGGGGGGAGTTGCTGTTTGTTTGCGTTCAATATGTACAGGCACAGAGTGACCTTTACGGCTGGAGAGATGTAATAATAGTTGTATCTGTAAGCCCTGTTAGTATAATTAGGTGAAGAGAGGAATTGGAGGAAAGACTCAGCACATACTTTTTCAGAATGATGATTAATTTTCTATTGAAATAAAAATGTTAGCTTTCTAATTGCAGAGCTCACGTTCTTTTCACATAATTAATATCCAACCATCAAAAGCAGAAGGTTCCTAGGAACAAGTTCTTGTATAACACTTTAATCCAAAAATATGTTCTACTCTCATCCCTGAAAGGCTAAGAACTCAGGCCTTTCTTTTCTATTCCTCTACTCTACCTCACCTCCCTTTTAGGAGACTGAAAACACCTTCTAACTGGGTCTCCTGCCCCCAACCCCCAATTTATACATTGAGAAATCCAGCTCTGATCCTGCAGTCCTTTTGCTTAAATGTTCTCCAATACCACTATTGTGTTGAATATTAACTTTCCCTTTCACCATTCTTACAAGATTCGCCCATTTCGAATCCCCCTTACACATGGCCTATGGTCTTCAAACAAAGCCTGTTCTTGCCAACATCTCTACCTTTGCTGCACTGTACCGACTACTACGATTTCTGTCTCCTATCCCATCTCTGATATGGAAATCTCACACATTCTTCAAGATAAAATTCAAATGCCACCTTCTGCATAAAGATTTTTTGATCTTCTAAAGACAGATGATATCCCCTTCCTTTGAGTGTCTAAAGGACTTTGATTTTTACCCTTCCCCTGGCATAGACATCCCTCTTATTTTGCCACATATCGCTGCTATTTATTTATCTGAATTAGCCTTCCTTCCAATGGAGGCCATGATTGCATGTCCTCTGTATCCCACCTATTACCTTACAAGGTGTCTTGCACATATTGAAGTTACTCAATACATATTTCTTGAATTGAAAGCCAGTTGTGTTTGCTCCCTTTTTTCTCTTTGACTTTCACCTTATATGCCCTTCATGAGGGGGCTCACAGGACCTCAGGCTGATCTTTCTAAATTCATCCAGTTCGAAAAACTTGGGAAGTTCAAACTCTTTCATATCCTAAGATAAGGGTGATCTCACCTTACTGCCTGCTTGAAAAAAAAAAAAAAGACATATTTTGGAGCAAGTCATTTTAGAATCATCATTAAGAAAAGCAATAGCTAGTGTAATGAGCAGGTAACAAATTATTCAACCTTTAAGTTTCTCTCAAGAGGAACATCTACATCTAAGAGGAGTTAAATGACTTGCTTAAGTCTCTAGGGCTAATTAATGGCAGGTTCTGAAGACATTCTGAGTTCCCAACCTCAGAATTTCAGAACGAACAAACTTACTGATGTCAACAAAACTATTCCTTAAACTTGCATCAAAAAAGCGAATTGCTTCTAAATCTAGTCTGCAAAGACAGGGCCTTAGATAAAGTTCTTGCTGACCTGTTAAGAAGAGGAGAAAACATGGGGGCGTATGTAACAGCACAGCGTCTTACAGTTAGTTTTTACCCTAGAAACCCTCACCTCCAAACCATCTCTAGCGCCATAGTGACTGACAGTTTTCTCTGGCTTCCCTACCAACATAAATTCAGATAAAGGTTAAGAGCTATAATGATGGTGGTTAGAGATCATAATTTCTCCATTCAAGTGCAAGATCTACTCCCCCAGGAAGAGGCAGAATGCTATCTTGGGTCTATTTTGTCAGCTTCTCTTTTCTCTTCTGCTACTATATAGATTTGAACTAGGAAGAGAGAGCTATCATGCTTTAGGGGCTTAAAAAATAGTCTTTAAAAATGTGTTGTCCCTAATTGATTGTAACCACACTATCCACAACAAATATTATTAAGCCTTTCCATTGCCATGACCCTGCCAACTCGTCAGGTCTCACCTTCAAAACACTAGGTAAGACCCTGCAATGCAACCAGGGAGTAAAGCACAGGACCCTTCTGAAGTATTTCCACACCAAACACAAAGGCACAAGTATAGGGCTTTGCCAAGTTTTGTAGTGTTCCAGTTTTGCAAACCTGGCATGATGTTCGAGGATGGCACTGAGTGTGGTACTTACAGTGAGTAATATCAGGTGGGCCATAAGGATCAGTCATATAAATGGTGGTGGGTTTGCCAACTTTTAGATAAACTACATCTGACGTGTTCTTCAATATGGCTACCGCCTCTTCATGTGTTACTTCTTCTAAACTGTAGTTGTTTACCTTAAAGAGGGAAAAAACATCAATATTAGAGTTCTATCTATGCAAGGGAAGAGAAATACTCAGGCAAGAAGATATACAGAATTATGATCTTATTTAAAGGTTAAATTGCAATAATGACAGTCCAGCACCTATATCATACTTTGACAGAACAGATGGATTCATGGCATGAGCCAAAGCAGGTAAGGTACAATTGTTGATGCTAAAAAACAAGGTTACTTCTGCCTTTTTCTATGAGCAAACAACATATTATAATAACAAGCAAAACAATATTTGTGGAAAGAGGGAAGGAGTGGTCAAATGTCTTTCTTATTATGCTACGGTTTTTGTGATTACAAAAGTTATACATATTCATTGAACTAAACTATAAGAAGACAATAAAAATCATCCATAATCTCCCTATTCAGATATATTTCTTTAAACAATGCTGACTATATTTTACACATTGTTTTTCATTCTGCTTTTTAAATCTAGATGACCATTTGTCCATATCTTGAATGTACTTCAACAATGTGACTTTTGTTTTCTACAGGGCACTGTGTTGCCTGGGTATAACATACGGATTTAACAAATCTCTTCCTGAAGCCTGTTTAGCTTGCTTCTATTTTCTACTGTAAATAACGTTGCAGTAAACATTTTTCTTTTTCTGTATTTGTGCACAACTTTGATGATTTCTGCAGGATAAATTATACAAGTAAAATTGCTGGACCAAATTATATGAATACTATAAGGTTTCTGATATCTATTCCCAATATGCCCTCTGGAAATACAAACAAGTTTTCTCTTAAACCACAGCTGTATGAGAGCTCCCATTTTCCGACCGCTTCACCAAACTTGGTTTTTCTCCCTTTAAAAATTGTTTCCATTAAAATGTCACTTAAGCTGAGTCTATTTTCTAAGGGAAGGGTGCTAATGTTGGAACATGGGCCTTTGCAAGTAAGCACATTCAAGGGTATCCTAGTGTCACAGGCTTGAACAGCAACTTCTCGTTTTATTTGAGTAAACAATTAAAAATATTTTTTCAGTTACAGTTGACATTCAATGTTATATTTGTTTCAGGTTTACAGAATAGTGGTTAGACATTTATAGAACTTACAAAGTGATCCCCCTGATAAGTCTAGTACCCATCTGACACCATACATAGTTATTACAATATTACTGACTATATTCCTTATTCTGTGCTTTACGTCCTATGACTATTTTGTAACTACCAATTTGTACTTCTTAACCTTTTTATCTTGATCACTCTTCTGCCCTGAAATCCCCCTTCCATCTGGCAACCATCAGTTTGTTCTCTGGATCTATCAGCTTGTTTCTGTTTTGTTTGTGTGTTTATTCTGTTTTTTAGATTCCATGTATAAGTGAGATCATATGGTACTTGTCTTTCTCTGTCTGATTACTTCACTCAGCATAATTCCTCTTTCTTAATAGGACAGTAAAGTCTGTGACACAAGGGCGATCACCTAAGGCAGTGGCACTGCAGTGCATCTTGGCAACACTATTCTTAAATGGTTTAAAACTATTCAGGAAGTATTTTAAATACCTAGGTCATCCTTATTTGGCTATTATTTTTTTATAGAGTGATTCCGTAGTTAGTTTCTGTTGCAAGGATGTAGAATTAAAATAAATATGCCAAGAGTATTAGATTGGACCCCTGCATATTCTCTGTACTATCTAATTAGCACTTTAATCATATAATAACTTGCAACAGTGTCTTTTTTTATTTTTATTTTTTTTGGCTCATGTTGTTATATAAATCCTATGTGCCAGCTAACCCTCAGTGGTGTAGCCCAAGCTAGGAACCCTGAAACTGGAGGGACTTGAACCTGACTGATATGTATGAATGCTGCCTGTGAACTCTCTGTTAAGCTGTGAGCCTCTATACCAATTTCTACAGTTCTTTTCTAGACAAGTGACATTCTCTTAAATTCTTTTTGACTTCCAATAGCTAGCACTTGTTCACTCATTGATGAAATGTTTGTTGCATACCTATTATACGTCAGTAACTGTTCTATGTATTAGAGATATTGTGATAAATGATAAGAATGATAATCATAATCATAGCAGACATTTATATAGCCTGTATTACATGTCCGGCACTATTCTAAATCACTTTATATAGTAACACAATCAAACTTCACAACAACCTGTGAGGTAGCTGTTATAATTACCTTTATTTGACAGGTGAGAAAAGCATGTCTCCAAGAGGTTAAGAAACTTGTCTTTGATCTAATAAGTGGTAGAGGCGGAATTAAAGCCAGGTAGTTTGTCTCCAGAGACCACACTTTTAATCACTCATCTATATTGCTTCTTCAGGATATACAAGGTCCTGGCCCTTCTGAAACTCACATTCTAATACATTCTAAGGACACAGTTATTTATAGAATAAATTGAAAGGATAGACCCATGCAGAAAATGAGAACATAAAGGGATTGTCAGTATGGGAAACACAGGTGATGGTGGTGGCCCTTTCATAATAGACAGAGAATAAGAAAAATAACAGTAATAATAATAAGAGCTAACATTTATTTAACACCTACATGTCATATATTTTTGGAGTATTATGTATATATTTTGACACAAATCATATAACTGATCCTGGTTATAGCTGCATCAGGCAAACATCAATAATTGGGCTTATCTCCGATGAGAAAAACTGATGTATAAAGAAGTCAATGTGCAAAAAAGTGGTCACACAGCCTCCAAATTGCAAAGTCATCAGTTGGATTACAACCCTCATGAAAAGAGGAAAATGAGGCTGCCCTTGGTGTTGGTTCACTGAAATCCAAGGCTTACATCATCTATTCTTTCTCCCTTTAAGAGAATAGAGTCTCCTTCCAAGTTCACATATAGAAGTTACATAAATTCCAAAGTGTTATATAAGCCCGATTAATCATTCCACTTCTTGCTTAATCCAGTGGTGACAGTGTATTGCATCATACAAATACACTGACATAGTTAAAAAATAAATACGTAAAATGGAACACAGCTTGTTATAGCTTTCTCTTCAAAACCTTTTTATGTATTTGATTAATCACTTATGTTAGGGCAATGCCACTTGTAGCTAGATAATGAATATTTACAAATGCTCCAATACAAAGGTCGAAAACGTGTATGGGAGTGGGTGTTTTCTCTCAAAAGATTGATTGACTAAAGTGACTCTGAATATTGTGACCATGGGCCCAGAAACACCTATATTGGAGGGGAAAAAAAACAAAAAAAGAAAAGAAAAAAGGAATGTGTTGCATTAATAGAGAGATGACAAGTCAAAGGATAAAGACCCCAAAGGCTAGAAACCAACTGGATTGGATTACAAGTGGCACAGAAGCTCTATTTCTGACAAGGACTCATAACCTCTCTCCCCAGGGTACAGAAAGCACACAGCTCATTAGGTTATCAGTGAAGAGAGATGTGGCCAGTGCTTATTACACGTGATCTTAGCCAAAAGGCTGAGAAGCGATGGCCAGTGCTTATTAAACTGCACTTTTGCCATTTCTAAGGTGGGCAGTGAAACGATTTAGAAAATGTCTCCTTCAAGCACGTTTTTTGAGAATGTATCTGATAACAGACTCTTAGACCACCAGGAAAATCTTTAGACCAGAAAGCAGAAGTTGAGAAAAGGGTGGCGGTAAGGAGCGGGGAAAGAGAGAATATTGGGGGGAATAATAGAAGTTTAAAATAGTGGTAGTTCAGTC
This sequence comes from Hipposideros armiger, assembly GCF_001890085.2. Classification (NCBI taxonomy): domain Eukaryota; kingdom Metazoa; phylum Chordata; class Mammalia; order Chiroptera; family Hipposideridae; genus Hipposideros; species Hipposideros armiger. The sequence continues at coordinate 3,824,330 of NW_017731429.1, read as the reverse complement.
TGTTTTTGTTTGGTGACTAGGAAGTGTTGGAAATTTTACAAAGAGTTTAGTCATGGAGCAAGTGGTATGACATTGGAAGAGGATGTAGTCATTCAAAGCGCATGCTTTTGAGTCAGGCAGACCAGGACCTGAGTCCTGCTCCTGGTACTGCCTTAGCGGTGTGACCTTGAGAGACTTATTTAACCCTCTTAGTCTCAGGTGTGACATTTGTGAAATAGGTATGGTACTCATAACTGTGTCAAAGGGTTATTCATTTAAATGTATTAATCTACATAAAGCTGTAGGCACATTAAGCTACTTATTAATCTTAGCTCTTATTACTATTACTATTACCATCATCCATCTCTCTTCCCAGGAAACAGAAATTCTTGGTGAAATTTTTCGCTGAGCATTTTCCTGTAAACATCTGTGAACTGATTAGTTTAATTAGGGTACTGTTGATGAGGCTTCTGTGTGGTCTTTTTAAAAATTCAGAATAGTACAGGATCTGGACCAAAAAGTGTTCTTTTGTGCTGAAGTCTTCAAAATGTTTTTCACAAAAGTGGGTTTATTTGGGTTAATTATGTGTGTGCATTATCCTATGAACTCTCAAGATAAAGGGCCTACAGCTGGAGCTGATTGTACACAGAGAGAAAACACATTATACTGATTGGTTAGTTTCTCTTGTCATTGTTTTCCATTGTCATTTTTCTTTTTTTTTTTCTTTTTTTCTCTTTGCATCAAGTATCTGCCCATAATGGTGAACACTGAGTAACTGGCCTGGTTTCAGAAAAAAAAAAAATCCCATGCATTTGAATGAAGTATTTCTGTGGGGTGTGTGTACACTACAGAACCGGGGACATTTGTGCAGCTTGGCTGTTTGTTTGCAATAGGACTAAGGACAAGAAAGAGAGGTTGGCGGTGAGATGGCTCATTCTCTCAAACAGAAAAGGGAGCACTGAATTGGAGCGCGGTGTGGATAAAAGAGGACAGAGCAGCTAAAGAAAGAGGTGGCAGGAGACTTGCGACAAGGAAACAGGGCAAGTGTGGTGGGAATTCAAATGATTGTAAGCAAATATGGGGGTGCCAAAAATGTATACATATGACTTGTATTCATCTTTCACTATTGGTATGTATTGAGTATTACAATTTTAATAGTTTTTTCCTTTCTTAAAATGTGCATACAATTTTTGGGCACCCTCTGTATATAAGTGATGGTACAAGATGGGAGGTGCGCGGACAGGAGAGGGAGGAATAGTCAATGTTCTGATGGTGAGATCCTGACCTTTCCATATTTATTCAGGAATACCCATGTGGTGGGACAAACTGGGAGGTGACTAGGCACATAAAAGTTACCTAAGACATAGTGCAAAGCAATGTGACTCTAGAACACTGTAAAAAAAAAAACATATACTCCAAAGTTAACTTTTTAAAAAGGATACAAGTCAATCGCTAGATCGTAAGATAAGTTAAAAAGGGGACCAATCTAATGTAGCAATTTCAATGATATGAAAATAAATATGCATAAACTAAAGACTAAAATCTCTGCAGCACATTGAAATTGTTTTAATAAAATTTATTTTAAGAATCAAAAATTTATAAAAAGCTCATACAACTGATCACCAAAAAAAAACAAACAACCCAATTAAAAAATGGGCAGAGGACATGAAGAGACATTTCTCTTAAGAGGACATTCAGATGGCCATTGGACATATGAAAAGATGCTCAAAGTCACTAATCATCAGAGAAATGCAAAAAGAAACCACAATGAGATACCACCTCACTCTTGTCAGAATGGCTATCATCAATAAATCAACAAACAACAAATGCTGGTGAAGTTGTGGAGAAAACAGAACCCCCATGCGCTGTTGGTGGGATTGCAAATTGGTGCAGCCACTATGAAAAACAGTATAAAGGTTCCTCAAAAAATAAAAAAAAATAGAACTACCTTATGATCCAGCAATTCCATTCCGGGGTATTTATTCAAAGAAATATATGCACCCCTATGTTTATTGCAGCCCTACTCACAATAGCCAAGATGTGGAAACAACCAAAGTACCCATCAATAGATGAATGGATAAAGAAACTGTGGTACATTTATACAATGAAGTATTATTTGGTCATAAAAAAGAATGAAATTTTACCATTTGTAACAACATGAATAGACCTAGGGAATATCATGCTAAGTGAATGTCAGACTGAGAAAAACAAATACCATATGATCTCACTTATATGTGGAATCTAAAGAACAGAATAAAGGAATAAACAAAACAGAAATAGACAGAGATATAGGGAAAAAAACTGATGGTTGTTAGATGGGAGGGGATGGGGATGGGAAGAAGATGAATGCATTAGAAAGTACAAATTGGTAGTCATAATATAGTCATGGGGATATGAAATACAGTATTGGGAATATAATCAATAGTGTTGTAAAGATTATGTAGGGTGTCAGATGGGTATTGGACTTATGGGGGAGATCACTTCATAGACTGTGTAGATGCCTGACCAATGTGCTATACACCTAAAGCTGAAGTAGAATAAAAATGAATGTCATTTATAATTAAATATATAAGTATATAGTCATGGGATGCAAAGTACAGCATAAGGAATAGAGTCAATGGTACTGTAACAGATATATACGATGTCAGAGGGGTAGTAAATTGGGGGGGGTTATCACTTTGTGAGTGGCATAAATGTGTAATTATTATGTTGTTTTGTACACCTGAAACTAATAAAAAAATAGTAATGACTATGAATAAATAGGAAATGCTAATAATGACTATCTTTGGATAATAAATGTTTCTTCTTTTCAGAATGAGCATGTATTAGTTATAGTTAAAACCAAATTAACTCTATTTTTTAAATGAACAACAAAAAAGTGTAAATAAGGAAGAACAGAAACTAAGTACAGTGGTTTCATTATGAACACACACAGCAATATCTCATGAGTGATGGAAAATTGGAATGAGAAAGAAAGAAGTTGATTTTTCATGCCCAGTGAATTGACTTGAATTAATTAGAAATAATTAGTGATATTTTAAATTTAGGTATTTCCAGAAATGAAGTCAACTTGGTATAATGAGAGTTATTTTGAACATAGAATCAGATCTGGTTTCCATTCCTAGACTCATGAATTTTGATCAGTTAACATATTTACTGAACGTTAATTTTCTTACATGTAAAATATGGTAATACTGATTTATTTATTGATTTACTTGTGTTTACAATGAACCTGAAAAAAAGTGTAATATAAAGCAGTATATGAAGTTATTCATAATTAGACATAGTGTTTCTGCTGGTCCTGCTACTGGAAATATTAATAGTTTCTTCCTGTTTAGGACTCTTTCTGTGAAAACGATCACCCCCTACCCTGTACACCACTTGCTCCTGCCATGTCTCAAAGTGACTGACCTTCTCAAGGGCAATGAATAGATCATTTTCATCTTTGCATTTCTCTGGCTGATACATTGTAAATAGTGGGCACTTAATAAACGTTCAAATAAGAAGCTACATAAGTTAAAAATAACAACGTGGCATACCAAAGGAAAAGTGATGAAAATTCCCTATTTTACAGGGAGGATGACGCATTTGTGTTGAGTCAGAGAAGAAAGGATAAGGAATGAAGGTCATTGAACCAACAACACACAATTATTGGACACTCACTGTGTGTCAGGCCTTTGCGATAAGGATGAAAGGCTGGCACAGAATGGGAGCACCAGGTCACCTCAGCTTATAAGGGACAAGATCAAGCTCCAACAGTGAGAATTTCTTCCTCCTCCATTAATCATTGACGTGTTTCTTAGTGTTTTATTCCATAGAGAGAGAGAGAGAGCAAGTGACAGTGATGTGTTGATTGGCTCCAGCTTCCTCTATAGCAGTGGTCACCAAAATGGACAGTCTGATATGAACCCCTGGGCAACTCACTGGGTATAGGAAAAAAATACTTGAACTTGTATTAATATGTATCACATTGATTTTCATCTTTCTATTTTTGTGTATGTTTTAAAGTGTGCATAATATATTAGCATAGTGATGTATAGATGAAATTTAGAGAAATATACATATATTAAGGCAACTTTTTGTGTTTTACTGATGGGTGTGCTATTAAAAGACTTTAAAACCACTGCTCTGTAGTAGGTACCAATATGTGATAACTATGAGCAAGTTCTATAAACAGGGTCATTAAACTAGATATAAGCAAGAAAAACAACAACACTATACTGGAAGGCTTTAACTCTTCCATAAAATGTTATTTCAATTATATTGCACTGTAATTTTATTACATGTGAGAGAAATTATAAGGAAGACTAAGAAATAATTATCCTGGTTCTTTTTTTCTGGTGTTTCAGAAGCGACTCTAACTACAGCAAACAGAGTTTAAAGAGTGAACTATTTGTAAATGCCTTTCAGCTCATTGCTGGAAAATGCTAAATGATGCTGTACCAGCTTGACAAATAAGCATCACCACCGAAGTCACCCTCAGGAGAAGCAGTGGAGCAGCAGCAGAGTGTGCTAGGAGGTGATTAGGTAAAGATAGGGCTGTGGTTCTTAACCTGGCTGCACATCAGAATCATTTGGAAAAGTTAAAAAAAAATTAAAAATGAAGTGTGGCTCTTGCCTCAGAGATACTGATTTGATTATTCAGGTTTGATTAAGGCCTGGGGATCCGTAGTGTTCAAAAGCTTATCACAAGATTCAAATGTGCAACCAGAGGGGTGGAGTAAACTGGTGAAAAAACGTGGTTTGAGGACATGGATATCTAGGTCTGAATCTAATTTCACAATTTATTAGTTATGGAATATTAGAAATTCTTTTGTCATCTCTGAGTTCCAATTTTCTTTTCTGGAAAACAAGAATAGTAGTCATGATGGTCCTCTCCATCTCTCAAGTGTTGGAGTGAGGACTCTGGGATGCTGCTGTCGGTGACAGATCTTTCTAAGCTGGAAGCAGTGCATTGGTGGTAGGCAAGAGCCTTGTGCGGAGAGAGAGCACCTCCTGGTTCTTATCTAAAGTGGGTCTAACCAATGAAAGTGCTTTAAAGTCCTGTTCATTATTCAGATAATTTCTACATATTTGCATTCTCTTCAAGATGATTTTCTTATTACTATTTGGATGAAACTAGGCAATTTGGTAATAAATCTACCAAAATAATAATTTAGGTGCTTACAACTAATATTCATTCAGAACATTGAGTTGTCTCCATCCATATTCTCTAAATCCATTTACTGCCCTTACCGTAGGGTATTAATTTTGGAATAAAAATAAGAGATAGCACATCCCAGAGTATACTCCAACGTACAATAGTTTTAGGTGTTTTATAAGCATTTCTTTAAGAAAAGGGTTCCACAATAAAATATATTTGAAAGTTATAGTATCAATCAAAGTTAAATTATATAGTTCTTAGATTGCTGGACTTCATAGACCCTTTAATGTACTAAAGCTCATTGAGACTCTACAGGAGAGATGAGATACAGGTTGCAGAATTTCCCTAACTTATTTGACTACAGATCCTTTTTATGTGACACAGTCAGTAATGAGGCTAGTATTTTAAAATACATTTGGGAAAGACTGAGCCAAGGCAATGCTGCCATGATACGGAGGCCAAAACAGAAGACCAAAGATGTGCATGAATTGCCCCAGGTCAATTAGGTAGAGTTAGTGCTAGCTTTCTGGGACTTGAATCTAGTTATCCTATCTCTGAGTCCCTTGTCCCTTTGTCTACTGCTTCCCCTTTAAGAAAAAAACAAACAAACAAAAAACAACCATACAGACTTATTCTCTGTAAAAGATGTAAAAATTCTCTCACTGACAGTTTTTCTTTTTCCAAATGTCAAGCAAAGGTTATGGAAAAAAGAGACTAAGATTATAAAGTTTAAATCACAATGTGCCACGGGACTTTGACAATTAACAGCTCCCTATATGTTATTCCTATAGAGAAGATAGTCAGACGACCCTGGATGCAAAGTTTCTGGTATGATGTCGAAAAAGAAGAAACACAGCACATTTCTGTAATATAGGTGGCTCTATGTGTCTCCTTGGTAGGTCTGAATAAAACCAGTGTGTAAAAATATATGAAAGAATTTGAAAATTATCACTACTGTTAACTTCTGACCATCTCTCCCACGAAGTTCAAAGCCAAGAAGTACTCCATTCAGTCTGAGATTACAACATGAAGCTACTGGTACAATCCACAAAAATCAGATGTCATTGTCATTTGACAAAATGAGTGAAACAAAATTCTAGTGAATGATAAGTTCCAAGTAGCAGGAAAAAAATTTTAAATTATTATTTTGATAAAAAGAACATATGCTACACACCTGGTTGACCCATGAAACATCAGAGAGGTCTGACAAAGTCATCTTATTTGAAACATTAAGAGGCTTATTCCAAAGGTGACAGGCAAGATAATTTTTCCTTATAGTAGAATAAATGTAAAGGTCAGATGGGGGAACAACATTCTAAGAAATCAAAAAAAGTTTCACTAAAAGGGTAATCTATTGATCATTGACACTTGGAACGCACTTGCAGCCCCGGGTTCCTCCCAGGGCTATGCCTATCTGAGCGTCACTTGAAAAAAAAAAAGGGTAATCTATTTATAGAAGATAAATGGATGTATGGTAAAATTTACTGTAAGAGTGAGAGAAAATGTGTAAAACATCTTAAAAGACTGAGAACTGGAGAAAGCAGGGATAACTTTTCAAACAAATGTGAAAAAGGTATTATTGAGTTGTCAGAAAAGTCATGATGCATTTTTGCAACGAAAAACATAGACAAAATATGCCATGACTTTTCCGACAACCCAATAGTATTCACTTTTTCAAGGGACAGAGCTATGAATAAAGAATGAAATATATAGGGAAATATATTTTGATGTAATTTTAAGAAAAAAAATGCTAATGATGGTTACTATCTAATGGGTAACTTAGAGGAGGTATTAAATTCTCCATCCTTAGAGTTTTCTAGCAGGGGTGAGAGACTACTTCCTAGTTTTCTGTAGGATTCTGATGTTTCAAATGTGAGTTGGAATAAGATTATATCTAAGATGGAAACTTTTGGATTCTGAGATGTAAGAAATACTTAGGGGAAAAAAAATAGGACCCAATATATATGGTGTGATTCAGGTGGTGCCCAATACTGTAGTTATTTTAGTTGAAAAGCTTGAAAGAGTTACTACTAAGACTCTGAAAAAAAAAATGCTGTCACTGCAGGGCAGATGATGGGAAACCTCCTGAAGTTTAGTGATCTAGCCTGAAGAAATTAATGGAATTTCATTTTCAGTTTACTTACAGAACTATGAATGAATACTATATGGGGGAATTTCTCCTAGGAAATGAGAGAAGAGAATGGTGCAAATTGATTCAGAAAGAAAAATAGCTATTTCGAGAAAAAACACAGTGTGGTACACATGGTAAATCACAGAATCTAAATTATTTGTACTTCCTTTGAGGGAGAAGAATAGAAGAGGAGGAAGATAAAGAAGATATGAATGTAGTAGAATAGTAAAGGGAGGAGGAGGTGGGAAGAAATGACATGACAGCATTAATATTTTTGGGGTGAAGTAAGATAATTAGTTTTTTGGAGTGGCTTCCATCATATTTTTTTTCTTTAATCTCTCCCTCAGGGTCTTTTTTCTTTTCAAACATTTTAAAATGAATCACTTTCTTTGATTTCCAAATTCAGCCTGCAGTTGCCTTGGAAGTACTAATTATGTTTTCCTTACATAAGAGAGGCCTATTATTGTTGATGGTTCATTTTTTTTTAAACTATGCTTAAAAACTCAAAACAGTTAATAATTATGTCTCAGCTATTTTTGAAACCATTATAATGAATATCAAGAAAATGGTAATAAAAAATAGCATGATGCCTAAAAAATCCTTTGACAGAATTTAGACTTTGAGATTTTTTTTTTTAAGAATTTGAAAATAAAGCTAGAAATTTAAACAGAACCTGAAGAAATTGGCACACAACATCTAATATAATACAATAGCAACAGTTGAAGAAATACTGGAAGAGTTGCCTACAACCAAACTCTAGCAGAATGAGTCAAAGGTCAAATCGGTGACTATCTATGAAGTCATTATATTAGAATGAAACTGTCCTCTTTATTTCAATTTAGCACTATGTGGAGGATGCATATTTCAGTTTATTTTATTCCTAAGTCAATAAATAATAAAGTTTATATTCTTGAAATGAAGTTGTTAGGTCTTATACCCCCCAAAACAGTTTTCTGGTTTAGAGGACATAACTTTATAAGAATCAACTTTTATATGAAAGGCCAAAAACACACAAACCAACAGAAAACAAAAACAGCAAGCAAACAAAAAATAATTCAAAATGTCTCAAGAATGAAAATGTAGTAGAGCTATTATTTTTTAAATTTTTTTTAGTTCCAGGTGTACAAAATAATGTAATAGTTAGAGGTAGCTGCAATATTGCCATGGGAATATGAAAGACAGTTTGGGCAATAAAATCAATAATGTGGTAATGCTATTATACAGCATAGTGTCTACAGCTAACACTACTGTATTATGTACTTAAAATTTGCTAAGAGGATAGATCTTATGTTAAGTGTTCTTAGCATATACACACAAATAATAATAATAATAATAGTAATAACAATAATAGGGATGGGGGAAGCTTTGGGAGGTGATGGATATATTTATGGTTTCAATGGTGGTAATGGCTTCATGAATGTATACATTAAATATATGGGTGTTTTACAAGTCAGCCACACCTCAATAGAGTGGTTAAAAAAAAAGAAAACAAAACAGTAGTGACTTTAGGTAGCCAAAAAGGCAAAATCTCATAGTTGCAACTTTGACTGAACTCATTATGCCACATTTTTGCCCATCCAGTTTGACCATCCCTTTTCTTCTGACAGCGTTCCTTCCTGAGTAGTGGCTACTGCCTGGGGCATGGTAGGTGCTCAACATACTACATGTTCAATAAAGGAACTAATGAGTGACTGAAGGATGACTAAGGAAGGTATGAAAGAATGTCTGACAAATTCTAGAAAACAAATGCAAATAAAGACCATGCTTAGTGGTTACAAACATGAATGCAAGCCAGATGGCCTGGATTTGAAACCCAGTTCTCTCCATTGCTAACTACAAGTATATGACCTTGGCCAAGTTAGTGAATCTCTCTATAGCTCAGTTTCCGTTTGCTTACACAAAATAGACCATTGTGAGAAACATATGTTACATTACAGAAAAACACTTTTAAAAGTACATGGAAAATAGTAAATGCCAGATAAATGTTAGTTATTAAGACTATTATAAAGGCCTTATCCAGATAATTCCATACAAAGGTCATTGACAACTATGAAATTAGACAAATGGGACTAAAGACCAGCTGTCTACAAGCAGGGAAGGGGACACAATGAACTTTGAGGTTCAACCTACAAAACATGCACATGTCCTAGAAATTCCCATTCTGTTGAGACTCTATAGATTGATCCTTCCCAAACACCTCTCATGAAAGTGTTGGAGATAATGGCTCCTTGCAGAGATAGATGAAAGGCTCTATTTTATAAGGCCAGCCATATGACTAGATACCTTACGTGAGAGTTATCTTCTATTAAGTTTTAGTATTTGATTATTGTCCTGTAGATTTGGTATAAAAGAGTAATGGAGATGAAGCAGTTTTATTAAGGGCAATCCAAAATGTTTTGCTGCTTATAATTGCCTTATTTTGCTTTAGCTTATCAGATAACTCCATGTCTCAGAAAGGGTGGCCATGTTTTGGTGTCAATCATTTCCAGGGCTCCTGAAGCACGTGGGCAACTGGCAAATACAATCGCTGAAACCCTGTTTGACCGGAGAGGAGGAAAGGAGCCATCTACACATTTGACAGAACTCAGATTATGAATACTTGTTAGGGATTGTGTCTACACTGGTTGAACAAAGGACTACCAAGAGGAGAAGACATGTACGTATCAATAAGCCAGATAATGTTGCTCCCTTTGTTATGCAAAGCCCACCTCTCTAGCAGTCTGGCTTTAGCAGCCTCTCTGGCTAATAGGAGATGGATTACATTGGAAGGACAACATATCATCTCTGTGCCTTGTTTGTCTATGAAAATGGGTGAAAATTTAGATTTCTGTTTTTAAAATGTCAACAGATCAGATGCAATGGTACATGTACTTTTGAGATCTCTGACCGCAAAATCTGTTCTCCCTTCCTTTCTATTTTTGCCCATGGTCACTGCTATGGACTAAATTGTGGCCCCTCCCCACAAATTTATATGTTCAAGTTCTGACCCCAATATCACTGTATTTGGAGATAGGATATGTAGGAGGTAATTAAGGATATTAATTAAATGAGTTAAGGGTGGAGCAGTCATCAAATAGGACTGATGGCCTCATAAGAAGAGAGAGAGAGGTCTTTCTCTCTTAGCCACAAGCACAGTGGAAAGGCCATGTGAAGACACAGAAAGAAGACAGTTGCTTAAAAGCCAGGAAGCAAGACCTCTCCAGAAAATGAATGGGCCAGAACCTTGATCTTAAACTTCCCAGCATCCAGGACTGTGAGAAAATAATACCTCTGTTGTTTAAGCCACCTAGTCTATGGTATTTTGTTATGACAACCTGAATTGACTGAGGCAGTCATACTCTGCGAAACAAGAGCTTTATAATTGTACACATGATTTTGCTTGAGTCACACTCACCATTAGAAGTCTGTCTCCTACTTGCAACCTTCCATCCTTTTGTGCAGCTCCTCCATCTATAATTTTAGTTACATAAATGCTGTTGTCTCCAGGAATGTGCTGGTTCCCCACACCTCCTGCAATACTGAAGCCTAAACCTATGGGGGAGAAAGAGAAAAAGAAAAACCTTGTTTGGTTTTTTTTTTTTTTAAGAAAATGCAATTAGCCACAGTTCAACAGTCTAAGAAAATTAATCCTCAATTTCTTATAACACTAATAAATAACAGTAATGATTCTACTTCAATTGATTTTGTTCTTCTTTAAATATTTGAAGGCGTGGTGATTAATGCCCATGAGGTAAAGCTCTTGAAGTCAGTACCACGAGGACATTAGTTTTGTTCTTTTTCATGACTGTGCACCTAATTGTAGTTCCCTAGCTCATAGCTCTTAATGGCTGACTAGCCAGAGTGGAGGTCAGACAAAACGGTGTGGAAGGATTCTAGGTGAGCCAGGCAACACGCAGGTACGGTCCTGCTCACGTTGAGTCTGTGGGCTCATCTTCATTGTTGTTACTCTAGCATAGAGAACTGAAGTATTGCCAATCTTTTGGGTAGAGACCTAGATACTCTTGACATTTCAGGATGCAAAAGGACAGCTGTTAGAAAATTCCACAAATTCTGATATAAGAGCTATGAGGAAGACACTTTGGGCGTTCAAGTCATAATTTTAGCAAGAAGATAAGGAAAAGAAGTGAGATGCTTGCCCGCCCTGCTTTCTTCTCTGGCCATCTTTCATATTTTCACACTTCCTGGCACTTACTGTTATTAACTGATGTGAGGCTAGTCACACATAAAAAATGAGCTATCCCTGTACACATCCTAAAGAAGAAAGAAATAGACTATGTACTTTGACTTGATTATTTTTATAACAAACCACAGAATATCAGTTCATTTGAAATGGAAATTTTCTATTTTGAGAGATGAATTTTACTGTACTGTGGTTTACAAAACTTTTATTTATATAAAACTATGGAATGATAAGAATAGAATTATTAAAAATCATTATGAGGCCATTTTAATGAATGACTGTTAGACTCTTTAAAAGTATAATTTAAAAACTCACAAGTGAGATTAAATATACGTTCAGTATAATACTTGTAGCATATATTTTTATTGTATTTTAAAATAATTATGATAATCAACATGGAAATTGCTCAGAAAGATGGATATAAGTCAAATGTTTTTGTTACTAAAAACATAAAAAAATTTCTGTAACTTACTTGGCCTAAGAAATTTTTTTTTTTAAATCACACACCTAATCACCTAATTAAAAAACAAAACAAAATCACACACCTGTTTTATGATGGAACGATCATAAACGTTTTTGGCACTTTATCCAACAACAATGAAAAACACTTTTAAAAATACTCTATTTCACTATGTTTTTATTAAGTAAATAAATAGGGTTGGGCTATGTGCTCTTAAGATGGCATAAATGATTAGTTAATGGAAAAATAATGACATAGTAAATTATAAAGCAACACCTCTGAAATTACATTTGAAATGATTTTTTTTTAATTAACTATAATAGCTGTTAAAAAAATGGAAATGGATTTAAATTGATAAGGCAATTAAAATAAGTGTTATCTAGTTTCTACTAAAGTAGGTAATTATTCTTTTTTTAATATTTCAAAAATCATTTTCACACATGATTATTGTACTATGTACTATGTGCAAAATTCCATTTAAAAATCATTTACAAAAGGAAGTACAACACAGTATGTGTTGAGGGTTCTAGATGTATCACAAAAGCTAACAAAGGAGCAAGGTACAAAGTCAACCAAATCAGATGACTAGGCATCTTTACACAGTGTAATAACATGTTTTTGTAACTACCTGTGTTACATTGATACAAGATCCTCCCACTTTGTGCACTCCCAAACAGGTTTCACAAAACATAAATTTAACTTCACCAAATATTCTTATAATGCAGATGGCATTTTTGGTGCAAACTTTTTTCCAAACAGCATCTTATTTAACTCAGTGAAAGTCATATCACATATTACTTAATTTCTGCCCCAAATAATTTGATGCTGTTAGGTTTTACTTAAGTGGGAAAGAAAAACAAAAGTTTCATCCTTATTTTTTTTTCTTTGTGGGGTTTTGGTAATTATTCTTTATTGATGCTTTGGCTTCCATAGGTCTAAAGATGTATTCGTTTGCCTTCGATTAAAAAAAAAATTGTTTATCAAGCAAAAGATGACCAAGAGTAAATAAAATGCTCCCAATTGGTTTTTCTATGAAATTTAAAATACATATCAACTCATGTTTTCTAAAACTCTTACTTCATATTTATATATGATTACAGAGGAATTTAAGAAATATATTTACAAATGTTTCAGAGCCACATGCTAGGATCAATCTATTGTATTTATAATATTACAGAAGTTGGTCCAAACTGTGGAAAGAAAAGGTTAAAACAAATCCAAGGACTCTGATTTACATCTACTATGTCCACAGTAAATGCCACAGACAGTCTGAGTTACAGAAGAGCTAAGGAAACAAATTACCACTGTAAACAAGGTTAAGTCCAACAAAGCGAATAACTATGTAGTTGACATTTCAAGTTAAAGATTGTACCAAGATAATGAAATCACTGTGGATAATATCGACACAAATACATCACTAAAGAGAAAACAACTTTTTTTTTTCCCCTGAGATTAGGTTTAAGTAATTCTTTTTAACTCTGCTTAAGGTGAAGCAAAGTATTTTTAGTAAGATCCGGAGAATGTCTCTGAAGGTACAGAACTAAAAAAAAAAATCTACCTGATTTCTCTTACTTGGATGGAACATGAATACATTTAAAAATAATCAACATTTAATCAACAGTCAACCATATTCCAGCTATTTAATTCACCATACGTAAATGTGTAACTTATGTCTACATCCAGAATATAAGTTTATTTACAGGTGGTAATATCCATCTGTGTTTTATATATATATATAAGATTGAATCTGTCCTCATTCATTCATTCATTCATTCACTAACTCATTCATATAACTGTTCATTCAATGAACATCCCCTGAATGTATTATATTGTTCATTCAACAATACATGCTAAGCATTGTTGCCATTGACTTTGGTCAATATAATGTAAAGAAATGGCTTGACCAGAAACACTATAGAAATAATGATCCATGAGTGGGTTCATATGAGTGAGTGTGATTAAACCTAGCTGAAGCAATGTTCTAAATTCAGACGATTCCCGAGATTTTTGGAGGACTACTCTATGAAGACAAATGTGAGCTAGGACCCTGAGCTAAAAGAGTAAATCCTAATTATCAGTTTGGAGGCACTGGGTATCCTTTGCATACACTCTGTTAAAGCGGGGCAGGCTGTTTACATTACAGAGCCATTCTCTCCCCTCATTCATTAATATTCCCCTCCTTCATTCCACTCCAGATGCACTTGCAAGCTTGGTCATTCTAGAACACACCAGGCGCACTTTCACCTTAGGTCATCTGCTCTAGCTCTGCTCTTAGCATAGAATACACTTCCTTCAGAGCGTTGTTCAAATGTCAATTATTCTAGGAGACTGACCCTAACCTCCCTATTTAATACTGTCCCTAACCATACACCCCGTTTCCTTATCCTGCTTTACTTTTCATTTCCCTTAGCATTTGTTACCTTGTAATATACTATACAAATCATGTTTATATTTTATTTTATTTTTTTGTCTGTCTTGGTGAAAATATAAATCTCATGATTACAGGGATTTTTGTTGGTTTTATGCTATGCAATAGAACAAGGCTGGTTATATACAGTGGTACCTTGTTATTCATGGCTTTTCTTTCCATGGTTTCAATTATCCATGGTCAACCATCATCTGAGATAGTAAATGAAAAATTCCAGAAAGAAACAATTCATAAGTTTTAAAATGTGTACCGTTTTGAAATCTCGCACTGTCTCACTCCATCTGACTGGAACACAAACCACCCCTTGCTCCAGTGTATCCATACTGTATGTACAGTACATTAAGATATTAGAGAGACAGACCACATTCACACAACTTTTATTATAATATATTGTTATAATTGTTCTATTTTATTATTAGGTATTATTGTCAATTTTGTATTGTGCTGAATTTATAAATTAAACTTTATCATAAGTATGGATGTATACAAAAAACATAGTATATACAGGGTTCAGTACTATCCAGTTTCAGGCATCCACTGGGGGTTTTGGAATGTATCCCACGAGATAGGGGAGACTACTCTAGTGAACTCCTAAATATGTATTAAATTTAAAAATGAATGAACAAATATAAGAAGACAAGAAAAATCACATATCTCTGAGAAAGACTTCCCTTAAAGATGAAGCTGGTGGCTTTAATGAGTGAGGGATAGCTGAAGAAATGAGTACTGACAGTTGGAGTCGATAACTGTATTTGGCATTTACACTGCCTCAGGTGAACTCTGACTTGCAAAAGCACAGCTGGCTTTGCATTCTGATTCTTTCATCTACTAACTGTGTAAAACTCCTCATCTATAATGGGGGAATAAGTATATCTATGTTCTATTGTAATTGGCACATAATAGATGCTTGATAAATAAAAATTATCTGCTCTCAGGAGGCTCTCAAGTTGTTTTGTAAAACAGATACCTAAACAGCTTGACATAATTTAACTGGCTAGGATGATTTCTATAACGGTACTAGGGTTAAGGGAGCCCAGAGGGGAGCATGACTGACTTAGAGAAACAGGAGAGGAATCAACAAAAAGTTTAACTTTTGGGCTGCATCTTGAAGGTTAAGTTAGAATTGATAAGAGAGAATGCACGTTTCAAACCAACACAATCTCTGGATTCCAGACTGACTAAATGACTGAAGAGTCAGCTGCCCTGACAGGTTCCACAATGCTCATAAAATCCCAGCTCTACTGGGCTGGAAACTGAGACAGAGATGCCTGGCCGATACTCAAAATATATATTTATGATGAGATAAGCTAGAGTGGTCCCTAACAGGATAAATACAATAATACTCATAAAGATTCAAGTAAGGAACAATGAAAAAGCAAAAACACTGATTTGGGTGAAGTGACCAATTTAGATAAATGATCATTATTTTGAAAAGAAGTATCCATGATTAAAAAATAGCTCCGGATCATCATGTGATGGCAGACAAATCAATTATAAAATAAACTCAATGAAAAGAGTTGGTGGGTCTCACCAAAAATACTGACCATTTCAAGAATAATACTAGACATGCCTATAAACAAAGCAAACACAGAAAAATATAAGTATTAAAAATAACAGAAGGGAGTAAAATCAGTGCATATTTCAGTCCTCCAGCAAAGGGGAAGAAAGCATGTGGAATTTAAACACCTAATTCCCCAAGCAATTAAAAACTGACCTGTTTGATAAACACATGATGTGCAAACAGAGTTTTAAGTTTACATCTATCTGTTGAATAAAGCTTGGCCTCTCTTTCCATATTTCTTGCATGTTCCCAGAATGCAATTCCTCACCTTAACCCAGGAGATACACATAGGGAAGGGAATGTCTGAGCCTTGTTAAAACCTTTGATTTAACCTTTTTCCTCATAAAATGTTTTCCTCACCCTATTAAAAAAAGGAACACAGGGAACACAGTTCACCCTTTTCCCTTGTTGCCTACCTACGCTGAGGAGGAGGTGTCAGGGAGAGGTGGGGGACTGAGAGCAGAAGTCTTGGCAACATAGACTGATACTGTGCTTGGGAAGCTGAGAATAAAAACTCAAATGCTTAAAAGAGTCATATGATTACAATGTACCCATATATTCATCGTGGGCATACAGAACGAAACCCCATGATGTCTTATAACCATTCAATGACTTGGTTTAACTTTATTTTATGTGACTTGACTAGAAGAGCACGCTTGGAGCTTCTCCAAACAATTCAATATCAGGAAGCAGATTGCTTCTGTCAGAGTTTATCTAGGATCTACTAGGGAAGGTGTTCACCGCTTTACAGAAAACCCAAGTGGTAATTCAGTACATTTTGCATGGTTTTATTAAAGGAAACATAGAATCCATCTCGAACCCCGAGTAGCACTCTTTTAGAAAACACATATCCATACAGGCAACTTAACTTCTGAATGTGCATGCATTTCAGTTAAAGACAAAACAAAAAACTTCACTTGCAGGTCTGATTTACACATATAACAGACTACTTCACTTCTCTTCCCGTGTACAGACAAACTTTGCTTAAATAAATACCAGAAATTTACCTTTCATTTTAATTTGAGAGACTAAGTAATCTCATTGGCACTGTAGGTACGGTTAATTAAAAGCCAAAACTTTATTTTCTTACATTCTGATTTCTCCCTGGGTTCAAAAGACAGTTTGGGGGTAAAAGAAGTGGTTCTGTTTAAAATTTCCAAGGCATGGCTAAGTACACGCAATCCTGCTTAAAGAATGTCTCACAGATCACCCAATTAATGTACCACAGCCAACGTTCTAAACTTTTTTTTATGTACCTCTAATGCCCACTCACACTCTTAGTAAATCACTTGAATGCTCCTATTTTATTATGAAAAGTCCCCATATTTATGCCTATTCCTTCTGCTTTCCCTTTGTTCAAAGGAATAAGCATCATTCCTCTTTTCTAAACTTAAACCTTCCCCTCCACTCTAGGACTTGACTCATTATTCCTTTTTTCCCCCCACTACAATATTTAGTCTCCTACTGTCCATGCTTTTCTGCTGTTCTGGCTTTGACCATGCCTCTGTCCTCTCCTGTAAAGATCTTCTCTTGAACTTGCCACAGCCTCCTCACTGTTAAGAGCTGAAGCTTTTAAACAGTAAGCTATAGTTACTAACTCGGTTTCCTTATCACAGACACCCTTCTCATCCACCTGGTTCCATATTCCACAATCTATTCACATGGCATCTGTTACAGGTTGAATTATGTCCCTTCAGAAGATATGCTGAAGCCCTAAGCCCTCGTACCTGTGAATGTGACCTTATTTGGAAATAGGGTCCATGCAGATGTAATCAATTTAAGATGAGGTTCTACTGGATTAGTGTGGGCCCTAATCCAATGACTGGTGACTTGGGAAAAGAGGACATTTAGACACAGGAACACAGACACACAGGGAAGAATACATGTGATGGCAGAGGAGACATTGGGGCGATGCTTCTACAAACCAAGGAATACCAAGGATGGCCAGAAACCACCAACATCTAAGAGAGAGGCATGAAACAAACTCTCCTTCAGAACTCTCCAAAAGGAATCAATCTTGCTGACACCTAGATCACAGACTTCCAGGCTCCAGAACTGTAGGAGAACAAATTTCTGTTGTTTTAAGCCACACAGTGTGTGGTCATTTGTTATGGCAGCTCCAGGGAACAAATACAGCATCTTATTCTTATGGTCTGAGTGGTTGCACATGCATCTAGTTCTTTCATTCTAATAGAAATCACATTGGGATATATATATATAGTGTGTGTGTGTGTTAGCGTCACTCTCTCCCATAATGGAAATGAGTGAGGTACAAACCGGTTCCACCAAGCAAGAAGCCCAGACAGTCATCCAGAATTTCCCCCCAAAATGCCTGAAAATTTCTATTGGCCTTTGTTCTTTCCTCATTACACTCCTACCCTCCTAACAGAATACTGCCCCGCTCATTCTCTTATTTCTCTTCCTACTTCTCTCTTCATTTCATTTATCTTTACTTTATGGCTCTAAAACAGTGTTTCTCAGAATGTGGTCTGCACCCAGGTAGCATGAGCATCACATGGAAGCTTACTCCAAATGCAAATGTTGGGTCCCGTGCCAGATAACCCTGAATCAGAAACTCTGGGGATGCATGCTAAATTTGATGACCGCTTCTCTAAAATAATACTTATTCCCCAAGGCACATTCCATAGAATCCTATTCTCTCCATAGTTTCTTTCTTTTGGAGAATGATGTGTATAGTTTCAATTACCACTGCTTTGTTGGCAAGTGCCCAAACTTCTTGTACCTCCAAAAGTGTCTTGGGCTTAATTTTTCACCTTAAACTCACAAGCTTAAAAGAATCTCATAAAACCCGCTTCAAGACAGGCTTCCTTTCCTGTCTTGTGTGCTTTTCAATTAGATTAATATTTGATTAACTTGCAAGCACTTTGAATTTGACATTGCACTTATACGTCACTGAATCCCAGGGCTTATTATGATACTTGACAGAGAGTTGCTAGATGATATGGTAATATAGTATAACATAGCAGTTGTTATGTTTTATCAGTGTATATATTTAAATGTAATTATATTAGTCCTCTCCACTGCTGCTTCACTAAATCAAGTGCTTATTCAGTCATGCCTGCTTTATTGTAAAATGCTCATGATTTATATTACCTGATTTCAGTTTTTTCCTGCCTGATTCTCCAACCCATTCTGCAAATATATATATATATATATATATATATATATATATATATATATATATATATATATATTCCAGGCTCTTTTCCCCCTAAAATTCTATATTTGTTATGTGGCTCTATTACTTATTACTTGAAATGTTCTGTCACTGTTCATTTTCTACAGGAATTCTTTATAACCTCTATTCACCATTCCTTACTTCGCTGCTACTAAGCTTCCTCCAGGCAAGCTGATCTTGCTGTGGTGATTTTTATATTATGATGCCTGTTCCCTACATCTGAAATGCCTTCATCACTTTAATTTCCAAGATCACTCAAGTCTAACCTACTATGGGGGTTCATTTCTAAGTTGAACTCCAGAAGAACCAATTATGTGTATCAGCCTTTTCACTTCTGTTTAAATAGAATGAGTTAACTCATTTAACAAACTTACTGATGTCACTTGTGTGCCAAATACTGGCCTAAACATTGTGGCTATATCCATGAATTAGAGAGCTACGATTCTTTTCTAGTGGAGGGTAAGACAAATAAAGAGGCAATAAAAACCCAGTGTGGTAAGTGTTGATAAAAGAGGAGCAGGGTCTATGGGCCTTCATGGGTGGCTGGCCTCTTTGGGGTTGGGGTGGTGTCACAGAAGGCTAACTGTAGGTTCTGATAGCCAACCAGAGACCTGGAAGATGAAAGTGAACCATGAAAAAGAAGGGAATGAGGAAAGAACATCCCTGAAGAGGGAAATGTGCATTCAAAGGCCCAGAGTTGAGAGATGACATGGATTGAGAACCTGAAAATAGTTCAGGTGAAAGCAGTAAGTCATCTTAGGCAGAATACAGGTTCCATGAGGAGAGGCACCATCTCTCTTATACCCAGCAATTTACATGTAGTTCCTGATACTGTGCTTAATAAATATTTTAGGATAAATGAATGACTGGAGGTAGGAGGACAGTTTCTCCACTGAATTAGGAGGGGAGGAAAAAAGGATGATGTAGATCAAGGTTAAGAATATAGGTTTAATGGCAGGACAATAGAGGAGTTCTCATTTTCAATTTACTCTGCTAATAAGAAACTGTCATCATCAGGCAAGAATGAGGAAAATAGTGACATCACAGGTTTGAAGAACGTGCAGACGTTTTTAAGGCATCATTAGGGAAAATGGAAGAGATAATTGATTATTGAAATGCAGAAAAGCTGCAAGGAATTGTTGATTGCCTAGTTAGGGTTTAGCATCTATTACTATTCTAGTAATTTTTTTTTTCCTTCAGCAATTCTCAGCACAGGTATAAGTGCAGAAATTATAAATAGTTAAAGTAAATCACTTTACAAATTAACCTTCAATGTTCATTTATCTTCTCTCTTCAACTAAATTGCGTGATCCTAGAAAGTAGGGGTTTCATAAAATAGACCATGTTGAGCACAGTGCTGGCATACAGTAATTGTTCAATAAATATTTGCAGAATGAACTAATGATTGATTTGTTCAAAGCCAAATAACTACATGGCATAGGCGTAATTTTAAATGTCAAACACTCCACATTGACAGAGATGTGCGTACTTTAGCCAACTGCTTTAGAAGGAATAATAATGCTTTCATTTATGTTATGAACAAAGTAGATACTCCAAAACTAATTTTTTAATTTAATTAATGAATTAAATAAAGATCACTGTTAGCTTTTTTATCTGGGATTTTTCTTGTTTGTTGAGATAGGCCTGTAATGATATAAATTTCCCTCTTATTACTGCTTTTGCTGCATCCCAATCATTTTGATAGGATGTGTTTTCATTCTTATTTGTTCCTGTGTATCTTTTGATCTCTCCTCTTATTTCTTCTTTGACCCAGTCATTCTTTAAAAGTATGTTGTTTAATCTCCACCTATTTGTAGTTTTTCCTGCTTTCTTTTTGCAGTTGATCTCCAATTTCAAAGCCTTGTGATCAAAGAATATGCTTGGTGTGATTTCAATCTTCTTAAATTTGCTGAGGCTAGTTTTATATCTCAACATATAGTCTATTCTTGAGAATGATTCATGTACACTAGAAAAGAATGTAAAGTCTGAAGTCTAGGATGAAGTGCTCTATAAATGTCAATTATGTCCATTTCATCTGATGTGTAATTTAGAGCTGATATTTTTTATTTCCTGTTTGGATGATCTATTCGTAGCTGTCAATGATGTATTTAGATCCCCTGCTATAATTGTGTTTTCGTCAATTTCTCCCTTTAGTTCTGTTAGTAGTTTCTTTGTATATTTTGGTGCTCCCTAATTGGAGGCATGTATATTGATAACTGGTTTTTTTTGGTGTATTATCCCATTTATCATAATTTAATTAATGAATTAAATATAAATCACTGAATCCTGTTCCCATAAGCATGCTTTAATGAACAGTGCAAGACAGAGCTCAAGATGGGAAAATAATGTGGTGAGTTACTTCATTCAGTCACTAAAAGACACTCAGCTCCAGGCTATACTAGTTTTCTAGGGCTGCTGGAACAAAGTACCCCAAGCTGGGTGACTTAAACAACTGACATTTATTGTCTGACAATTATGGAGGCTAGAAGTCCAGATCAAGGCATCAGCAGGGGCATTTTCTTCTGAGGGCTGTGAAGGAAAATCCGTGTCAGGCTTCTCAACTAGCTCCTGGTGGTTTGCAGGCAATAATTGGCATTCCATGGTTTAAGGACACATTATCCCAACTCTGCCTCCATCTTCACATGATGCTCTCCCTGCATGTGTGTCTGTCTCTGTGTCCAACTCTCCCCTTTTTATAAGAGTACCCATCATGTTGGATTAGGGCCCATATTAAAGACCTGATGTTAAGTTGATCATTAGCAAAAAACCCTATTTTTAATTACGGTCATGTTCATAGGTCCTGGGAGTTAAGACTTCAAAATCTTCTTGGGGGACACAACTCAACTCATGACACTAGTACTGGGAAAGATAAGTATGAATAGGTCACAGTTCCTGTCTTTAAGGAGCGCATAGATTAGGGTGGAAGAAATGACAAGGAAACAGAGGATAAGCCAGTGCTTAGAGGAAAGGTGGATAGTCACGTCAAGGAAAACTTCTTGGAGATAGTGGCAGCTGAGCTGAGCTCTGTTGAATGGCTAGAAGATGAGCGGCAACAAGAAATTCTAAGCAGAAGGGAGTAGCTTGTAGAAAGATACAAACAGCTTTGATCATTGATCATTATGGTCAAAAGAGCAAATGGGGTTTGGAAGAGATACTGAGAACTGAAGTTGGAGAAAAAGGTTCATGAAAGTCCAGAGGTGTTGTGTTAAAGAGTTTGGACCTTATATTAATGGCGATGAGAAGCCTTTGAAGAATTTCAAGCAGGGGAATGACAAGATCAGATTTGGTCTCTCCCAATTTACCTCATTAGGGTTTGGTGTTGTTTAAAAAAATAAATTATATTCTTGTGGTTGGGAGGATGTGTGGGTTTTTTTGTTTTTTTTTTTTTTTTTAGTAAACACACTTTAGTTTACTGAAGGGTGTATATCAGAATGAAATTTTTGATATAAGCACTCATTTCTAGTGATAGAAAAGTAAATAGTAACACAATTCATTATAGCATTCATAAGATTTCTTTTTTTAATGATAAAGCATTTTTTTCTGTTCTCACATTTTTGCCTTTTTTCTTTACTATATTTAGTTATTGCTCATTAAAATTCACTTTGGGGAAACTTTTTCCCCCCAAATCCTATCTTCATGATTTACTTTGAGATATTAGCTTTTCCTGGACATTCCTCTCCGAAATTACCTGTTTGCCACAGCCTACTCATAAAGCTAAACGTTAAAATATAAAATATAACATCAATGGGCATTTGTGATATGCTAAAGAGCTAACCCTAAATTCATACATTCATTTATAAGCATATTGTAATTCACCAAATATTTCAAATGGGCATTTTCAGCAGGAGTTTGGCTTAACTATTTCACTTGATCATTATTATGACACTTCTTTGTAAAAGAGCTAATTGTAAAATCTGGATTCAGCATGGCTCCTAAGAAAGAGTGAGAATTATGTAATTGAGATAATTACACAAGTACCTCTTTCTGCAAGGTGATTTTGCTCACTATAAAACAATGTAGCACTTACTTTGGCTCAGATTGATGAAGTGGCTAACCAGTATTTGTTGTATAATTTCAGATATGCCAAAGAAGATGTTTGAAACCACCGAGTAACAGACACTCTCTTAATACATTATATACAACAAGTGATAATATCTTCAATTATACAGCAATGGAACTAAGGTACTCTGCTTTGTCAAAATTCTGTTTCATTGGAACTAAAGATCTTTTATATCAAGTCATTTAATTCCTACAACAATTAATTCTATGTTATACAATATATCCAGTTGCACAAAGCATGCAGCACGTGCCTATAATCTTATACTTCCACCCAAGTAGGTTTAACTTTTCCAAAGAAATGCTACTGTATATTTAAAGCTCTTTAAGGATTGCTTAACAATCCTGAGAAAGAACAAAGCAGGAGGCAACAAACTTTCTGATTTCAAGCTATACTATAAAAATATAGTATTCAAAACAGTATGGTACTGGCACAAAAACAGACAGGATAATGGAACAGAATTGAGAGCCCAGAAATAAACCAAAGCATATACAGTCAAGTAATGTTTGACAAGGGAGCGAAGATCACTCAATGAAGAAAAGACAATCTCTTCATAAACAGCGTTGGGGAAGTCAGATATTCATATACAAAAGAATGAAACTAGACCCCTATCTTACACCATTCACAAAAAAATTAACTTGAAGTAGATTAAAGACTTAAATGTCAGTCCTGAAACCATGAAACACCTAGAAGAAAACATAGGAGATGAAAAGCTTTTTGACATGGGTCTTGGCAAAAACTCAGGGGTCTTGGAATTTTTGGATATGATGGCTAAAGCACAAGCCACAAAATAAATAAATAAATAAATAAATAAATAAATAGGACTATGCAAACTAAAAAGCTTATTCACAGCAAAAGAAACAATCAACAAAGTGCAAAAACAACCTACAGAATGGGAAAAAATTATTTGCAAAATATAGATTTGTTGAGCTAATATACAAAATATATGAAGGACTCATACCACTCAATAGCAAAAAACCACAAATCATCCAATGAAAAATGAGCAAGAACATGAATAGCCATTTTTCCAAAGAAGATATACATATGGCCAACAGGTACATGAAAAGATACTCGACATAACTAGGCATTAGGGAAATGCATATCAAAACCACAGTGAGATATCACCTCACACATGTTAGAATGGCAATGACCAAAAAGACAAGAGATAACATGCTGGTGAGGATGCAGAGAAAAGGGGACCATGTGCACTGTTGACAGGATTGCAAATTGTTGCATCCACTATGGAAAACAGTATGGAAGTGCCTCAATAAACTAAAAATAGAACTACTTTATGATTCAGCAATTCTATCTCTGGGAACATACACAAAGGAAACAAAAACACTAACTCGAAAAGATATCTGTACCCTCATATTAACAGCAGCATTATTTACAATCTATAAGACATGGAAACAACCTAAGTGTCCATTGATGGGTTAATGGGTAAAGAAGTTGTGGTATATATGTATAAAACAGAACATTATTCAGTCATAAAGAAATAAGGAAATCCTGACATTTGTGACAACATGGACAGACCTTGAGGGCATTATGCTAAGTGAAATAAATCAGACAAGAGAAAGGCAAATACTTCATGATCTCACTTACATGTAGAATCTATAAAACAAAAGACTCACAGAAAAAGAGATAAGATTTGCAGGAACCAGAGGAAGGCAGAGGTTTGGAGGAGGAAAAATTGGAGGAATGTGGTCAAAATGTACAAACTTCCAGTCATAAGAAAATTAAGTAATTTACAGTGTGATGACTACAGATAACACTACTGTATAATATATACAAAAGCTGTTAAGAGAATAAATCCTAAGAGTTCTTGTCACAAGGGTAATTTTTTTTCTTTTTCTTTCTATTATATCTATATGAGTTGATGAGTGCTAACTCAACTTATGTGATAATCATTTCAGAATACATGTAAGTTAAACAATTTTGCTGTATACCTTAAACATATATAGTGATGTATGTTCATTATAGCTCAATAAAACTTAAAAAAAGACATGCCATACTTTAGAAGATAAATAATAAGTGGATATTTGGACCAAGTCATGTATTCTCAATAGGTCTGTTTTCTAATATGTAAGATATAATAATATATGCCATGATCACTATGCGGTGTAGTAGAAAGATTAAAGGCACAAACCTTGGTTTTATCATTTAAAAGCTGTGTGACTCTGTAAGAAGTTATTTTCTCAGTATCAGTTTTATCAGGAGGATAGTATTAATAGTTACCTCATAATATCACAGTGATAATTAATTACGATAATGTATGAAAAGGAACTAGTACATAGGATAAGCACTAGGATTCACAGAATATTCAATCCTTTGCCTTCCTTTTCAAGATTGTAATGAGAGTCAAATGTGATAATTCTTTATAAACTATAAATCACATACTTATATAAACTTTAGGTATTATTAATATATGAAGTATGATAAAAATACTAGAATATAAAATGAGTTATCAGACACATAACCATGAGATCACTGTCACTCAACATCATCTTATATTTTATTTCCCAAACTCTCTTAAAATACTGTCATTCATCATTAGAAATGGATTTTTCCCATGGAAGAAAATGAGACTAATTACAGATCTGTGTTCTAATCCCTTACTCTTATATCACCTTCTCAGTGCACCCTCTCCAGTTATTCTACACATTGCTAAATTGTGAGTTTTTTTATCTTGCTAAGAGTCTCTATCAGTGTTATTATGCACATGTTCATAATATGAAATTTAATGAATAATATTTACACATTCAGAGCTGTGCTGGCATTGATAGCACAATTTCAAATGCACTGGAACTATGACTATATCTCAATGAATGACACAACTAGCTCATACCTTTTGAATACATAGGTTCAATAATTTGGGGATGTGGGTCTATTTCAGAAAGCTGTTGGCAGATGATGATTTCAAGAAAATTTTGTTTAATCACTGTTCTAGAACATTCCTCACTCTCCAAAGGCTCATGAAATACTTTTTATAAGTATATTGGAGAAGATTGGTGAAACAGCTACACAATAATACCTATGACAAAACGGGTAATGCGATAGGAGCCTTAAGTGTTTTAAGAGAAATGGAAGAGAGAAAAAATAATTTTTAAAAAAGCTTGACAAGTGAAGTCAGGTGAATTCATACCATACTATCAAAAAGATTAGAAGTTGAACAGGTGAGAGTATTTAAAGGAGTCCCAAGGAGCGGAAGAGAGAAAGATTGGGACTTTGGGGAAACAAGTACATCAAGTCAGTATTGGAGAGAATTATAATTTCAAATTGGTAGAAGCAGCAAAGACATCTAACCATTGGATTTTAAAGAGATGCATGTAAAAAAGTGTGTAAATAAGCACAGCCTTCTCAAATATTTTATCTGAATAATGCATTAATTTCATAAAGCAGAGTCTTCTCTCCAACAAGTTCACAGAAGATTATAAGCAAATAAAGGAAATAAAGAGGAATAATTCACTCACAGAGGATTTTAAAGACACATTATATAGAAATTAAACCAGTCACAATTAGAAAGAAGTTCTTTATTACACTTTTAAGTGAAGATCAATCTAAATTTCCCTTTTCTAATTATCACACTGAGGTCAAATACTTGAAAAACATCCTACATATTATGTATATCATCAAAGTAAAGTTTCCAAATCCATGCCTTGAGTAAAAAGAGATGCTAATTTCATGCAGATCTTTTAGTTTCAATTATCCAGCTAGCAATTTTAGAATAATGTCAATGGAATAACTGACATGGCCCCTGGTGGTCTAGTACTTCATATGAAGATTACATCATCTACCAGAAAGTAACTCTTTAAATTGTCCTGTAGGTACTGAGGAAAGGACCACCACATTCACTCAGTGGTCCCTTTCACCTTAAAGAAGGGAACTGAAAATACAGGTAACAACAACTAAAATTTATTTAGTGTTTACTATATATCAGACACTAGCCTAAGCCACTTTAGCACCTTACATATTATCTTTCAGTCCTTTAAAAATGCCATTCCATTAGCCTCTGACCTCTATTGTTTTTGATGAGAAGTCAGTAATAATTATCATGGTTCTCCTATATGTAATGTGTTTCCTTTCTCTGGCTGCTTTTCTTTATCTGGTTTTCTGCAGTGTCTCTGTGTCCCTGTGTTCTGTTGTTGTTATAGTACACTTTATTTGTTTGTACTTATCCTATTTGGAGTTTAGTGAGCTCTTTGGATCTGTGTGTTGATATTTTTGATTAAATATGGAAAAAAAAATAGTCAATATTCTTTCTTTTCTCATTCATTTTCTCTCTCCTCTCCTTATTGGACTCCAGTTACACATATGTTAAACTACTTAGTATTGTCTATACGTCAATATTGTCTATAGTCAATATTGTCTATAGACTGTTCATTTTTTTCAGTCTTTTTTTCTCTTTGTTTTAGTTATGTTTAAATCCCTAAGTTCATAATACTAGTAGTAATAATAAAAATGATAATAATGCAACTAATTGGTCATCTGTTGAGGATGATGGGGAACCAATTCATTATATTGTAAACTGTGTAAATAATATGAACGAATCAATCATTTATCCTACCTTTTCTATGTAAACTCTATAACTGTAATAGATCAGAAGTGCCTCTTAATAAAATTCCAGATAATAAAAGAAAACAAATTGATAGAATTACATTTTCATTTTTTACCTCTAATGAAACACTATATTTAAGAATGAATATTAATAGCTGCTAACATTTAAAAAGACTGAAATTTAGCAACATTAAAAAAGAGTGAAATTTAGTAACATTAAAAGAGTGAAATAAAATAGTATGTTTAAAAGTGAACATTAATAGCTAACATTAAAAAAGAATGAAATTTAGTATACTTGCTTCCTTATAAAAGAGCATACCATCACTTATAGTCTTGCCAAAGGGATCCCACATGACTGATTATACCTCTGAATCAAGCTGACAATTTGTTGAAAATACAGAGAGAGAGAAATAGAGAGAGAGGTGTTGAATGATATCATGAATATATCAGAGATGTGGACTGGAAATTTCAATCCGTCAAATGTCTTGGGTTCTTCAGCAGAACAACTATTGGGTTGTTGGAAAAGTCATGACAAATTTTTGCAATGAAAAACATAGAAAAAATATGTCATGACTTTTCCGACAATCCAATATAAGGAAAATAAAGTGATGGAGTGGGATTCTATAGATGAAAAGAGACTTACAAGACATAGTAAGCAGAAAAAAAAAAAAAAGGACAAAACTAAAACAGAGTGTCTAGGGATGTATAAAACAAATATTAATGGGTGATAAAAACAAAGAAATGTAAGGATGTGATTACTATACCAGAGCTGCCAAAAAAATGTATACAAGTGGATGCTTTAGCCAACGTTGCTCAAGCAGTAGTTCGCTGTAATCAGAAGTGTCTGGATGCTGATGGTAACCACTTTGAGCACCTCTTGTAATTGCAGAAGTCAAACGTGACTTGTACTCATCTTTTGTTATTGGTATATATTTAGTATTGCAATTTTAATACAGTTTTTTTCCTCTCTTAAAATGTGTATACAGTTTTTTGGCACCCTCTGTATATCAGTGTGAAAAAGAAAAAAAACAAAAGTACTCTTCATTCAGAAGCTTCTATCCCTCCCAGCCGGAAATAAAACAAGCTGAAAGGCAACTAAAAAGATGAAATCACTGTCAAGGACAGGCACATAAGGAAAGTGGTTTTATTTTTAATGTTTTGAAGTCACAAGAGTTATTTCTGCAACTGTGCTGCTTGGCTATTTTTCTTTTTTTCATTCCCAGTGTTTGTCTTTCATGCCTTATGGGCAAGGACATTTGTATTGCTATCTGCATGGCCCCTCCAATAATGTCTCCCATTTCAACTCCCTCTGGGCAGCTTCCCTGCATATAAAGACCATAAATTATAATTGTTACCATTAAAGGACTGTGTGGGCAGCTCTGTTTGTTACATTTTCAAAGCCTTAATGTACTACAGCCAATTACAGGGGAGATTAGAGGTTGACTTCTCACAATGGATACTAAGTCAAGTGTCCCTAGTGTTAAGAGAGCTGGGTCTCTGTACTTCCGCCCTCAATCAGTCAGCCTTGGGCAGCGAGGTGTCCTGAATCAGCAAATGGGTATTGAGAATCACTTGACATACAGAAAGAGGGACTGTAAGAGATGAGTATTTAATTCTAGAACATAGATAATATGAGCTGCTATTCGTGGAATGTCTACTATATGCTGACACCTTTACATCGGCTATGATCCTACTTAAACTGGGAAACCACATGTTGACATTAGTATTATTATTCTCAACTTACCGTAAAAGCTGCTGAGACTCAGAGAATTTCTGTGTTTATAGCTATCTACTACTCAGAATCACATACAGGAATTGAACCTAGCCTGACATCCACGCCTGTACTTTTTCCAATCTGCTATGCTGACGAAGCAAAAATGGTTCCAGTCTGTTATGAGGTATTATCTTTTCTCTCCAAGAGTTCATGTTTCAACCTAGTCTTGACAAAAGAGCTGATCCTGGCTGTGCTGCTGTCGTCGTTCTCAAGAGAAAGCGCTGACAGGTTTGAAACTTCCACCAGCCTGGTCCTTAACCAGCTGCTATTGGGAGAATGTTCCTCTGTCAGCAGCAACTGCTTAGGAAATATGAGTGCGTGACAGCGCCTGCAGGTGGAATCCCAGGTAGAGAAATCACTGCCATCCAGAGACCTTGGACATGTGGTAACATCAATTCAGGGGAATAAGCTAAATAGTAGATAAAAAACTTTGAACCTATCAATAGGTGATTTATATTTCTTCTCTTTGGTATTTGCTCTCAACTGTGTATACAACCACTTCTTACCAAATACATCAGGGAATAGGCGACTTGGAATACAGTACAGGCAACATTTCAGGTGAAATATACTTTCAAGTTTCATCACTGTTATACCCAGGGATGCTCTGCTGTGAGGTTACAGATACTTGAAAGAAATAGCAATATTCACAAGTGAAGCTTGTTAAAAATATCCAGGGCATCCTTTCCTTGGATCCTAAACCACCAAAATCAAATAAGCAACCAAAATGGCTAACGCATCCACTCTTTAGCAACAGAATTAAGTCCCTGTTATGAAAGATTTGTAGGGAGGACAACAACATCATAAAACACACCCAAACTCAACATCACTTAGTCTTTTTGACATTAATTTCTGCAAAATGTGCTGGGTGAGCAGAACCACAGGAAGGATTGCTGTACACAAAAGCCTTTGAAAAATAACAAGCTCTCTGCAACGGAAACAAAAGCTCCCATGGGGCCAGGCAAATAAAAGGAGTCAGCTGCTAGCAGGAGAGGAAAAGCCTATTCTTCATTCTCCTTTTCTCCAAAGGAAACCGAAATCTAAGTGAAGGATCATTTTGCATTATCGTCTGAATTCCGAGCAAAATCAGACGTATCTTTTGAATACTGAAATGATGGTCCTGGTTGACATACTACAATATTTTAGAGACTGAAAAACTAGCGTAAGAAGTTGCACAGGAAACAGCATCAGGAATATGTCTTTTGGGGGGATGGAGAGTGGGAAGTAGGCTCCCCGACATGCTTTTAGAAGAACACATCTGGGAGTTAAAGATAGTTTATTGGACAAGATGCTTTGCAAATGTGGTGACCAAAACGTTAATGCAAATCCCCAAGGAGCAAGAGCAAATAGGTCTCTTGTTGCTTTTGGAGCAGCTCATGAGGCAATGAGAGGGAACATGATGTGGAAGCACAAGCTCTTATTTGAAGAGGCACGTGCCTTCTTTTAAAAAATGAAGTTGTTTTGAGAATTGAAGGAGCTAACAGATTATCTTTCCCTTTCTTTAAACTGCTACCAAGTCAGTCTGCAGCTATCCATGGTGTTTGGGGGAGGCAAAAACCGGAAGATTCAGTGAGTTCTTTCACTGCAAGTAAAGCTGTCAAGAGTCTGCTGAAAACTAAAATCCTTCAACATACTGAACCACCAAGAAAAAGGATGGCTTCCTAAATTTAGTGTTCAATCAGTTACTTCCTGAACATTTTGCTAAAGGATATTAATTGGTAACACTTTCTTAGCTATCATATTCGGAGGTCCCCCAAATTGTTGTGCTGTTATTTGGTAAGAACAGTAATAATGACACATATCAAGCAACCGTTGCTTCATTTAATCCTCACAATGAACTATAAAATAAGGTAGATTGTATTACCTCTGTTAATAAAACAGAAAACTGAAGGGCTTAGAGATATTTGCAGACTTCACACAAGTTGACACACTCCTAAGTAGACAAGGTAGGATTTGAATCCAGGTCTGACTTCCTGGCCTGTGCTTTCTTCTATGTGACAGTGTATATTTTTCAGAGGTTTTAAATCATGAGAAAGATCTGTATTCCTCACTCTCTGAAATGCCAAAACTGAATCAAACTCTCCGAATTGTAGTTAAAAAACCTTAGAAATTTTACATCTAGCTAAAGATCCTTATCCGTTCTTAATTCAGTTTGAGGGGCAACCGGAAAGATACAGCTCTTCAGCTTAGCAGCTTCACAAGTAAGTAAAGACTACTGAACTCTTTGTCATTCACATGGCCTTTTAGTTGTAGGTTGTTGATGGGTTGGCTGGTTGGTGGTTGCAAATTAAGCTTCCATGGGTAAACACTCTCATTTTGACAGTAAGTTTTAAAAGAAAGAGAGGGGAGGACAGGGTTGGGTTAGAGAGAAGAGAAAAACAAAACAAACACCAGATTTTTTTTGTATTGGTTAAACTTAATAAAAGGACTTCCAGGAGAAATTAAAATGAGAGCCTGGTTTGAAGAGTGAGCTACATGGATTATATAAAGGTATGTTTGCATGAGGGGGGTCTAGAAAGAGAAGACATAATAGGGACACCAAGGCAGGCATGGCACAGGTATAAGAAACGAGCCCCACTGACATTGATTTTGTGGCTCATATTATAGTACCATAGAGTTGAAGGAACAAAGACTTTTATCTCTCAGGACTCTCACCCAAGTCTTCTGACTCATGCTTATCTGTCCAATGATACCTTATGCATCTTTTGCCCCACTCTCTATGTTCTGGCCAGCGTTTTGTTCTTTACCTACCAAATTCTTTTCCACCTCAGGGCTTTTCCATCTGCTAGTCTTTCTGCCTGGAGTGTTCACTTCTTATACTTCATAAGGAAACTATATACTTAAGGAAACCTTATACTTAATGACTCAGTTTAATGACCACCTCTTAAAAAAGACCTTTGGCCTCCCTGTTAATTTCTACCATTGCCTACTGTTCTTATCCTTCATAGCACATAGTTAGTATTTACGTATGGGTGCCCATGTGTGCATTTGTCTCCTTGTATATTAGTTTACTTTCTGTCCCCCCACCCAAACCAAAGAAATAAGTGCTGCGAGAACAGAAATGGTGTCTTTTCCACTCACCAATGTCAGTTGTGTAATCTTGGGTAAGTAACTTAAACTTTCTTAGATTTAGTTTCTTGAATGATAAAATCGGGTAATAATGATATCTACCTTATAAAATTGTTTGGAAGAAAAAAATAATATGAAATAGAATCTTAAATACAACTCTTCCTATTGTTTTGAAAAAAATTCCAAAAATATTCTGACATTCAGAATTAAATACAGAATCAAGTTCACACGTGACTTGAAATGGGGGCGATCCCAAATTGGTTTTGTCAATCTTAGGGATGCTTCCCTTCATCTTGAGTTTAGAGAGATGGACTCTCTCTGGGTTGATTCAGAGCTCTTGACATATGACTCCTGGATTTTGAGGATAAAAAAATGTAGATAGTTGCCTCCACCTGAAAATGTCAAGTGAGAGATTGCACCTAGGTTTGTTCCACCTGGGAGCAGAGTGGGTTGGGTGCTGCAGTAGGAGGGAGCAGAAATTTCTTGGCCAACAGGGAAAAGTGCATATTTCCCATGAATTAGATATGGGTCCAGAGGTGGGAGGCTGGTCAGGTTTCCTCATGAAAAAGGCCCTATTCAAGTGTTCTAGCTACATCAACATAGAGGGGTCGACCACTGATCACCCAGGGCTGAGGGAGCGAGCTCAATATGGCCATGCAGAGGAAGTCTTGCTTCCATCCAAAGGACCACAGGCTTGAGTTGACCAGCAGGAGGCGATCCGAGGAGCCCGCAAAAGCCCCAGGAAGGAGAAAGCACGAGAGACGACACATGTGCCATCCTCAGGGTATTAAAACCAGATTACAATGATCTCACACCATAAAACTCTATCCTTTCCCCACCATCACTTGCTCTGTTCAAGAAAGGTGAAGGAAAACACATATAGGAAGCAAAGGTGTTGAGCAAAGAGGCAAACCATTGCAGAACTTTTGGTCTGAAGCAAGATGGAGCTGCGGAAGGGGCAACATTTCACAGAAATCATACAAGAGCTCAGAGTTTTTATTTTACATTTACCTGCATGGAAGTTATGGAATCGTTACTTAGTAGTAGACTTTAAATTATTATTAGAAGTGACATGCCTGAGATTCTATCAAAGACAGGGGTGAGTTTATCCTGAAAGGGGTTTGTGGGAGGGCAGAGGGAGAAAAATAAAGTTGGTTTATTCTTTTACCTTACTAAATCCAGTCCATTCAACGAACTGGATATGAATGTATACAAAATACTTCACACAGTCTTGGAGTTTAACAAACGGTAAAGATCTAAGTGTTCAGTGTACAGTAGGTGCTTGATATATATGATTTCTCTGCTCTTTCATTTCAATGACAGATTCTTCCCAAAACATAGCATACACTGGAATAATTCTGAAGCTCTTCCTTGAATATTCCACTGAACACTTCACACCATAACTTTCACTGAGTCTTCTACGAAATAAAAACCTAGATGTGAGTCAGTCTTTCCTCAATATGATTTTGGATAGGAAGCTTGATAAGGTTCTGGGAAGCTTCCTCATCTAAAGGTTAAAATGCAAGTGCATAAGAATTTGTACCTAGGATGCTATATCCACCACCCCGCAGGTGACAACAAGCATCAGAGAGCAAGGGAGTCAGCAGCTGAGTCCAGGTTAGTCACAGATACAATGACTGGCCTATCTGGCAGCTGCAATGGAGCATGAATGAGGTGGTTTTTGTTTTTTGGGGGGGAGGGTGGTTTTTACAGAGTTATCTAAAGTGATTGCATCTGTGAATAAATTGTCTCATACACATAGTCTCCAACTAATCAAATGCAAGCTCCGTTTTCTCTGCCTCCCACCCTCTGACAGACTCATAGAGGTGAACAGGACTGAAGAGATGACCTAACTGAAGCTCCGCTCGAGAACAAGGGCCTTCGAGACTCTGCCTGGACCCTCGTGGTAACAGAAAGCTCACCACACATTGCGAGGCCCTGTGCTCTAATTCTTATTATCCTTAAGCTTCTCTTTTCACTCAGCCAAGGTCAACTACACAACAATACCTACTCTCCCTGGTTCTGCCTTCTATATCGACAATCTTTCCTATTACAGCTCTTTTAAGTATTTTTCTCATTTATTCAACAAACATTTATTGGGCACTTACTCTGTGAGAGCTGCTGTTGTAGGTACCTGGGGGCACAACAATAAACAAAGCCATGTATTCTGCTTTCCTGGGGCTTCTATTCTGGTTTAAACAAACGGCTAAATTCTCAGCATAATGCCTGGTGGTGATACATGCTATGAAGAGATCTAAAGCAAGCCCTGAATATAGTGAGGGGGAAAAAAAACCACCAAAAAAACAAAAACAAAAACATGTGAATATCAGGGGGAAGAGTGTTCCAGATAGAAAGAACAGCAAGTACAAAGGCCCTAGGCAGAAACTGGCTTAGGACTTTGGAGCAACAGCAAAAAAAGCCCATAGGACTGAAGTGTCATGGGTCAAGGGAGATTGATAGGAGATGCAGTCAAAGAGGCAGCCAGGGGGTTGTGGAGTATCCGGAGTTGGATGAAGTGGGAAGGGAAGCTAGTGGATAGCTCAAAGCAGAATGTGGAATGGATATAATCTAACTTATGTTTAAAAGTCATTCTGGCTGTTGTGTGGAGAATAACAGATTGTAGACGAGGCAGTAACAGAGAATAATAACAGCAGAAGAGGCAAAGTGGTGACAGAGACTAGTTTGAATATTATTACAGTAGCCTCAGCCAGAGATGATGGTGGTTTTGATTACAGCAGCAAGAGAAGTGTTGGTGAAAGGCGACTTGATTCAAGACTTCTTTTCAGGGGAGAGCTGACAGAACTCGCTAATGAATTGAGTGTAGAGTACAGGAAAAAGAAATCAAGGATAACTCCTACATTTTTGTCCTAAGCAACTGGGTGTCATTTAATGAGCTAGAGAAGACTCCAGGAAGAACTGGTTTCGGAAAATAAAATTGAGTTGTGTTTTGTATACTTGTATGTTAATCTTGAAATGCCTAGTAGATATGAAGCATGAGGATGACTGTATTAAATCTATAGTATATTAATTAAATTTAACACCATAGGATCAGATGAGATGACCCAGGAGGAGAGGTGGCTGGAGAAATAAGGAAGTGCCAGCATTGAGTCCTAAGGAACTCTCGGCTTTAGAGGGTAAAGAAAGAAAATGTTTGAAAACCTCTATAATTTCCTTTCCTCAACTTACATTCTTGTATATCTGCACAGATAAATTTTGAGAGCGTATTATTGGAAAACCAAAATAGCTTTTTCCTGGAAAAACATCTGATATGTTTCATGAAAATGAAATGTTATTGCTAGGGCTTGAAAAGTAAGGTAGAAAAAAGAAGCCAGAAGCCTCAAACTATTTTTTAAAACATTATCCAATGGATCAAATGTTCCACTCTAACAGCTGTCCCGCCTAATCCTGTCACTGATATTCACTCAAAGGCATCATGAATACAAATGGCAGAAGCAAACAGTTGAAGCTTTTCACAATCAGTTATTCTATATTTTCTGGTTCTGTTCTTAACAGCTATGTTTTTATTCCTGAGAAACTGTATTGAATTTACAACTCATGTCCAGAATGATTTTTGCTTCTCTTCAGTTTTCTAAAATTGCAGGAGTTTTCTTAAGAAAAGTTCCAAGAGGAGGTTTCAGATAAAAGTTTTGAAAGTTGTGAATTCTAAAAATGAGAAGCCATACCACTAAGTTAATGAGCAAAGTCACCACGCATGATTTCTCATGGAGCGGGTCACAGCACCTTCTGTGAATGAAAAGAGACTAATTTTCAAGTGCTGAAGGGAAGAGTTAGAAAGGAGCAATTCAATCTCATCAACCAGTTGGTGAGTTGCCAAACACTCCACTGTCATATTTGGCTTCCAAGGATGCATCCAAAGAAAAACCCTTCTGAAGGCTGATCTAAGGGAACCATTGGGAAATGATCACCGCCAGTCTTGCTGGGGCCATCTGAAAATCTTGTTGCCAGTAATGATCTAGAGTAGAAATGTGCATGACAGATAATCAAGCAAATGAATACACTGCTGAGTTATTTAAAGCAGTGAAGAATCCAGGTGATAGGGGACCTAAAATATTTTTTTATTAGTTCATATAAATGCAGAACCTTAACACGTTAGCTTCCTATTAAACAAATAAAAAAAAAGATCAACTTTATTTTATTTTAAATTCAGGCACAGGGGGAAGATACTTCTGAAAATTAAGCACCTTTTGTCCTAATATTTCTCCTTAAAAAAAAAAAAGGAACCATACACTGCTTCCATTTATCATAAAATCAAAGCACAAACAACTGGGAAAGAATAGAGTATCAAAGAAAAAACAGTGGAAATTTCTGAAGACAAAATCCATCAAACAAAGTGTAGTTTCTTTTTTAAGAAAAAAAACAAAAAACAGGTTTGACAGACAGGGAAAATGATAGCTTTGATTCATCCTGGTCCAAGTGAGGCTGTTCAGACTGTATGTGTAAGTACGGATTTAAATGTAAAACACTGTAGTTCAAAGCAGTACTGACTGAAGGGTTGTACTTTTAAAGGCTCTAATAAAAATTATATCATGGACATTGAAGGAAAGAGGAATGTCTTGTTCATTTCAGTATTCTCTGGCCCTTGGTCAGAGATATTAAACTAGATGTTTGTTGAATGAACTGAAGTGAATCCACTTAGCATTTCTCTTTCGAGCCAAACATTTTTCAGGGTATACTCATATACTAAGTGGTGTTTCCTTCCACTTCCTCATGTATTTTGACACTTTTAGATTTACAAATATTAATGTTAGGCTATCTTATGGCTGGTTATCATTTTATTATACATAGTACTTTTCAGTCTTTATAGCCAGAAAATAAATGACAACTTTTTTAAAACTGTGAATTCTATTTGGCTGGTAGTATTAACATTGCCACGATATTTCCCTTTGCATATCTTTGCTCATCCTCCTATTTCTAAACTTTGTGTGTTTCCTCTAAAATTATTTTTTAAATTGTTTTAAAATATGTAATATGTTTACATGATCGAAAATCCAAAAGGTACAAAGAGTACACAGACAAAAAGTAAGTTTTCCTCCTGCACAGTGTCTCTCACTTGGGCACCCAGCAGTTTCTTTTCTAGATATGTTCTAAGTATATACAAGTATATTGTTTATATTCATTTATCTTTTATGCAAATGATTAAACAGTATATATATATTGTATGACTCATGTACATCGTTTAACAACATCTGTGAAATTTTGTTCCCTATCATTATATCAGTATGTACAGAGCTCCTTTTTTTTCCCCCATACAGTGGGATAGTATTATATGGATGTACTGAAATTTTTGTAGCCATTTTTCTTATGTCATTTAGATTGTCATGGGGGGGAGGGGAAGTAGGATACTACAGATATTTTTAGAATTAACTTTGTTATTTCACACATATACATGTTCATTTACACGGTGAATTTCTAGAAGTAGAATCACTATGCCAAATAGTTTGAGCAAAGAATAGGTTGGACGGACAGGGAAAATGATAGTTGTGATTCACCTTGGTCCAAGTGAGACTGTTCAGACTGTATATATAAGTATGGGTTTAAATGCAAAACATTATGAGTAATTTTCATCATCATACAAAGGTATGATAGGTTTGTTGGGAATATCTGCTTCACTCCATGGCTTTCTTTTTTAATGAGGAAATGTTCCTAATTTTAATATAGTTCAATTTACCCATTTCTGCCTTTATAGTTGTATGCTTTATTTTTTAATAAAATAAAAAATTAAAAAAATTGATTGTTACCTTATTTCTGTTTAGATTATGAAGTAGGGAATCCAACTTTATTTTTTTTAGGTAGCTGCTCAGTTTTCCCCATGTGACTTATTAAACAGTCGATCTTTTTCCATTTACTCCAAATGCCATCTTTATCATATACTAAATTTCTGTTTCTTGTCCACTTTCAGATTTTTGTAGTCTTTTCTTTTGACATACTCTCTTACCTTTTAAATATTATAGCTTTATAATATTTTTAAATATCTGGTAGGCTAGGACTTATCTCATTGTTCTTCTTTTTTTCTGATTTTCTTGGCTATTCTTGCTTACTAGTTTTTCTATACGAACTTTAGAATAAACCTTTCTTATTTAAAATTTTTCATTGGTAATTTTGCTTTAAAATTTTAGTGTAAAAGTGAAAATTGACAATTTTTGATGTTGCATCTTTCTTTCCAATGACATACTATGGTGTTCTCTTGTTATATGTTCTGTTTCTTTTTTTAGCTGAGCCATCCTGCCACTTGTTGGCAGCTCAGCAGAAGCTCAGCTCTGGCCGGGACTCGAGCCGCTGTTGCTCAGAGCTTGCATTCTTGAGCGAGCTCTTAACCAACTGAGCCACTCGGCCAGCCCTCTTATATGTTCTTTAGTAGCCTTTTAAAGTTGCTTATGTAAATCTCACATGTTTATTTTTAAGTATTTACAATCTCTGATGCTATTATAAAGATATATTTTCTCCCATTATATCTTTTAATTGGCTATGGAGTCTATATATGTGCATATACTTTTATGCTATTGATTTCTGTATATTAATTTTATAACTAGCCATTTTATTGCATTCTTTAATTGTTTGAAATCATTTTTGGATGATTTCCTTTGGTTTATCACCACAAATAAAGATACATTTTTTACCTTTTCAATTCATAATCAACTTATATCTAAAACAATGTAAATCATAGTTGTAATAAGGACATATTTTAAGCAAGTTTGCATAGCTACAATATATTTTTTGAATCTTTGGCTGGGCTAGACACCTTGAGCCACCAGCTTTTTTTCTCAAAGCCCTGTAGCTCCTGTTTAGTAAAGCTTTAAAATATTCTTCTCTCTGTTTATTTATTTAAGTTTGTGCTCACAATGATTATCTTAAGCTTTGCTCTTTGCCACTAATCTCATGATGTCTATTTTTTTCTTACTGTTTACAATATACATTTATAGGTTTTGCAATGGTGGTATTAGGCCCTTTATTGGGTTCTGCAGGTCTGATTTTTATTTTTCAGCTCAGTCTATAATTTTATCATTTTGTTTCTCATCAGTTGTTTCACTGAATTTATTTTTTAAAGTTATTTTTATAGTATGAATCATGAGTAGTTCCTTTCTGTTCCTTGAATTTTAGGTTGTCTTTTTCCTTTCTTTCTTCTTTTTCTGCAGGTTATGAGGACCAAAAGGTTAATAGCATGAGTTCTGGTGCCTGACATCCATAGTTAGTATCCTTGCTCTGACACCATTTGTGTGATTTCAGGCATGTTAATGAACCTTTACATCTGCATATGTAATAAAAGTACCTCATGGAGAGTCTTACAAGGACTGAAAGAGATAGGTACATAAACACTTGGGGGGGGGGAACAGCAATGCGTAACATACAGTAAGTGCTTAATAAATTAGATTATGATGCTGCTGCTTCTTTCTGGTTTTGACTGTTATGTTTACAGAGTTACTAAATGTTTTTCATCCTGCTGATGCTTGGGCAGCTCAACCAGAAACTGTTTGTTCTTATATAATATTTGTGACTATTTTACCCTTTTTTTTGTCCTTATAATCATTTTGCTTTTGCTTCAAAGTTACAGTGGGGGTAGGGGAGAGGGATCTGCATATTTTCTTTTGTAATCACTTTCTGCACCTGAGGCAATAGCTGAAGACGGGGTTGGAAGAGAGATCAGTAGAGGCTGAGGTCAAGTGTGCCATTTTTTCTTAGAACACCAAGATTCTGCTGTCCTTTGAGATTCTTATTCAATGTCCAATGTCAAGGTCCATCTACCATAGTTGGGTAATTTCTCCAATTCATGTTATGGCTACAGAAGCTTATCTTTCATCAGAGAACATCAGCATTACTGTTCACTTTCCTGAGTTTAGATTCTCACAACAGCAAGTTCCAACCACTCTTTGAGAAAAGATAAGGCCACCAGCTCAGTGTACTCTTCTGCAGATTTGTGGTATCGGTAAGAAGTCTCAGGATCTTGTCAATCACCAAGGTAGTTTCAGGAAGGGAAAGGGAGTGGAGACGCACCTGGCCTTTCTAAGCCTCCCTGCCGCTCTTCCTTTCCTTCATCACAGTCATTTAAGTGTATTACATTAAATTGCGCTTCATTCCTTCTTTCATCATTGTTAGCAAACATTTTTGTTGTTGTTGTTACTGGTTTTCCTTATGTTTTATCATTTTGTGAGTTATTGGAGGAGAGAATGTCTATGAGTAGATAAGATTAACCTGCTCTCATAACCTGGACACCTCTTCATTAGCAGTGCATACATTCTTCCTGGTGGAAACTCCCTATAGGCAGGATTTTTATCTTTATCTATTATTTTTAAACCCAGTCTTTCCTTATATATGTGGGATTCACTTTCATATCTATGTGTGATGAAACAAAATTCCATCTTGTTTCTAAGAATGCCATCTATCTACCTTCAGGTTACCTGTAATTGACACAAATGAAGAAAAGGTGGCTACTCATATGAGGAACTGTTGAATTACTATTAAGAATGATATCAATACCACTGGATGCTAGGCCCAGTTCAACAATATTACCTTTAATAGAAATAAATATAAATTTATAAATTTAATGTATATTAAAATCAATTACCCTAAAATAAATATATTTGATAACTAGTAATTTATATGAAATATTTAACTATCCATAATTTTTATATAAACCAACAAAGGCATCTGAAAAACAAAGCTAACACAATTTTATATTATATGAACATAAGCAGAGTACGCAGCTCATGTTCAGAATTCTGCTCACTATGGTCTGTACTTACAAGCTTATCAAAGGATCTCTAGGTACAATTTTGTGTATTTTTATTTGGGTGAAATATTGCTGAAGTTGAGAAAATTCATAGGATGGAAACAGTAAAATAAAGGGTCTGAAAATCATGATGTATCAAGAATGGTTAATAGGGTGGCGTTCCTTAGTCTAAAAAAGAGAGGCCTAAAACAAGACTTGAGAGTAGCATAGAGAACACAGAAATGTGTGAAGGGCTCTCCTATGAAGATTTGTTCATCATAGCTGGACAGGGAAGAAATAATATTAATGGACAATTCTTAAAGGAATACCAGCTTACAGCTCAATTATAGGAAAAATACGTCCAATGATTGGGGCCAGGGGTCTGCAAACTTTTGAGATGGAAGAGCTGCCAGGGATCAGCAAACTGCGGCTCGCGGGCCACATGCAGCTCTGGGTACGTACATGTGGCTCTGACGTAAAATTGAAAATGAAAATAAAACTATCATAGTTTCATTTATAAAAATTTTAAAGGATATTATTCACATAATGGTGATTATGTAAAAGTATATTTATGGTTCTCGAGTAATTTTTAAATTGTTGTGAGGGACAGGATTGGTTCTTCCAGCTGTTAGCACACTTTTGAGACACAGCGTACCCAAAGAGCCGCATGTGCTCACGAGCCGCAGTTTGCCGACCCCTGAATGGGGCAGTCTCCCAAGTGAAAAAGCTGTTTCTTCCCAGAGCATTAGAGCAGAAGTTGAAATCTTGGTCAAGGCTTCCTTGTAAATCCTATGTATATACAGTAATACCTCGGTTTGCGAGCATAATTCGTTCCAGAACTAAACTACTCCTGTTGCAAGACATCGCTCGTTTACCAAGTTAAAATGTATTATTACATTGATGCAACAGTTATAGTGGTAACAAGTAATGGCACAAGCCACTATTACTATTGTACCAACCTAACAGAAATGTTTGCTCATCTTGCAGAACACTCTCAAACCAAGTTACTCGCAATTCAAGGTTTTACTGTATTTACCCAGTGGTATC
The DNA here is from genome assembly GCF_001890085.2 of Hipposideros armiger. NCBI lineage: Eukaryota > Metazoa > Chordata > Mammalia > Chiroptera > Hipposideridae > Hipposideros > Hipposideros armiger. Next base: position 3,782,026 of record NW_017731429.1, on the reverse strand, counting down.
ATAAGTTTCTATGCATACATACATTTCATACACTATATTGGAACTACTATCTCTCCTTAAGGGCACACAATGTCTTTATCCCCAACTTCTAGCCCCATAGTCAGAAGGTACTCAATCAATGGTTTGTTAAATACATGAGTGACTGTATTTTGAGACATTAAAATATTTGACACCTAAGAATTCTTGCTCATCAAAGTTATGATTTTTTAAAATTTTAAACTGTTACCATATTCAGTTGATTCAAATGAATGGATCTATGAAGGTTAAACTTTCCCATATGACTCAACTACTTAGGAACACTCAACACATATTTTTAGATTCGTGGGAAGCAATTATTGAACTCTTTTTCATAAGACGAATGGCCTTTTTGGAAAAAATTATATTGTATATGTCTTATTCACTCACAACAAAAAGGCACTGACTCACCTAGAAAAATGTGCCTCATGTGTTTCCTTTGTTAATTTTACTCTTCCTTTTTCTTATCTGCTCTCCTTTTAGCCTTGACTGATAATTCTCACCTTTCCTAATATCTCATTGTGCAGATTTCCAACTTTCAGTAGGCTCTTGGTGGGACCTCATAATTGGCCAACCCATAGTATATTCCATATTTAAACATCCCTATGTTGGCTTTCATTATGGACATTAAAAATAAAGATTTTCTTTTATCTTTCCTATTGACTTTTCTATAAGGGATAAAAGGTCCAAGATATCTAGATGCAATTGGATTATGTGCAGAGACAAAATCCATATAGTACAAGGTTTTTGACTGACAGCTAATGGAATTAGGAGTTCTGGTCCATAAATAAAAAATACTGCAAACTTTAATTTTATTGAATCTCAGTGTTCCACAAAAGGAGGAGAATTTCATGTACACTGTTTAATGAGTTGGGGGGAGCCAAAATGTAAACCTGTTTACATTAGGGGATCATGACAAATTTAGCCTGAAGCCAGTGCCAGCCAGCAGAGGAGGACTGTGTTGTTTCAGGGCAGGTGAATGCCATGGTTCTAAGATGGTGTTTGGGTTAAAAGCCAAATTTCTTTTTTTTGTTGTTGTTTTTAATTGGGGAATTGGGGGATGGGAACAGCGCTGGGGAATTGGGGAAGGGGAACAGACAAGTTGCTGTCATTTTGTTCTTCAGTCTAGTTGTGGAGGACGTCGCCTCACCCGCCCAAGTTGGCACCATCATTGCACTCTTCCCGGGCAAGGCAGATTGGTCACCGGCTTCTGGACGGCTGCTCACTGCGGCTGCTGGCTGCTCACGCTGGCTGCTGGCTACACATGGTAGCCCATGGCAACCCACTGCCACAGGGGCTGCAGCCTACGCCGTTGCTGGCAACTCACGGCAGCCCAGCCCCAGGTTGAGCTGTTGTTTAGCATCTTAGCTGTGGAGGGCTGTGTCACTGGCCCTCATATGTGGGATCTGAACTGGGGCCCTCTGGTGTCCCAAGCCAGTTGTTAACCATCACGCCACTCAAACCAAACTTCTTTATTCAGTCATTCCTTTGATTTAGCACTTAGAACTTCCTGGCTTAATGAATGTTTTTGAAATAAAATGTTTATTGAGTGAATGGATGGTTATTTTCTGCACTTACTTGCTTATTAAAAAAGTAAACAAGGAAGAAGAACAATTTAAAATTATTAGCTCTCTAGATGTACCAGGTATCACATTTAATCCTTACAATAACCAAGGCAGCTACTTAATATGACTATTTAACAGTTAGGTAAAGCAAAGATTTAAAATTAGGTGCTGGTCAAAATCCTAAAGTCGTTTCATAATATTGCTTTGCTGCTGATCATAAATCAGAAAGATTTATAGATGTGGTATTTACCATGGCAACATATTTTCTATTAAAACTTTAAAAAATGCTGCACAGGTAAATATTTACCTCAGCAAATATTCACAGCTAGGTAAACAGTGTTTGCTGTGTGAATTATAAAGCTTTTGAACATCAAAACCAAAACTATATGCAGTACGATGCATTTTTTAATCTGAAGTTTTCATGGTAAAAATCATTTTGACTTTAAACATTTGTTCAAGGAGCCACTGATCATAAATTCTGTTTAAAAATATGAGCTAGCTTTAAGCAGCAAAAAAGTAAACTAAAAACAAAACAAAACAAAAACACAACGGCCACATGTTAGCCCCCAAGGGCAAATGAGAAGCATGGCTTCCTTTCTTAATTTACAAAAAGATTTAGCAAATATAATCAATTGTCTTACCCCTCCATAATGTTATAATGTACAGAACTGTGGTGATTACAGGAGAAATATCTGTAGTTTGTTTTTTCACGAACAAATCATTTGTTACCAGATCTCAGGAGAGAACATTTTTTGCAGATATCATTATGAAGACTGAACAAATATTAGCTTAAAGAAAGAGGCTTTCAATCCACAGGTACATATCTTTTTATCCAGTAAAAATCAGGAACTAACCATGTACATATGCAAGAAATTCTATAGGAAAGTGCCTGGGAACAAGGTGAACTCATCAAACATGTTGCCCTTTGTCTAATTTCAAAAAAGAATTTGTTCTTTGCGGGGAGAGAGGGTGGTGATTTAGCCACAATTTATTTCCAAGACTATTTTCCCGGCTTCACACAAACAGGCTTTTTTTTTTTTTTTACTCTGAATATTATATTTCAATAAAAGGTTGCACTATGCATGCACTCAAGCAAATCCCCTTATGTCCTCAAGGGAACAATTTTGGTAAATCAAAAAGACTGAAAACAGTTTAGCACTGAGAGGAAAAATGTCATGTTTTGAGACCACATGCCGAACAGCTGAATTTGCCTTTTGTTCTTATTAAGAGCCCAACCATTGTTCAAAGGGGCCCTTCACCACAAATAGATCTACCTACCACTTAGAATTCAGAGCCTGGGATGTGGTCCGGAATAAAGAGAAAACTGTGCCTTGCGTTCAGAGACACATTTGCACATGCATTAAAAAATTGAAAATACATTATAATTTATCCCACAGCAAGAAGGGGGGAATGCATGATTTCCCTTGATGCCATAAGTGGGGGGACGCCAGCAATCAAAATAGTTGCATAACCTTTGAGTTTAGTTTTTACACAGTGGCCTGATGAATGGCTGTGGTATAACACCTATATTCTGGACAATGGAAAACTTCGCAAAACCTATACGTTCCCATTTATCGTAGTCAGGTGATAGAGGTAGTCCAACTTGTGAAAAAAACACTATCAGCAAAGCTAACCAGGGACAGAAGGGATCAAAAGAATTTCAATGCAGGCAATCTCTGTACTGTGTGTAAGAGCAGTACACTCAATTTTCAATTAAAATCTTACTTCATTTAGCGTTCATTGAGCACTTATTATGTGCTCAATACCTGCAGCTCTAGGTCTATGGACCAAAAATCACGTTGTAGAATAGTGAGATTGTCAAATGGCTGCTTCTGAAAGCTGTTAGATGAGTTCCTCATATCAACACTGAGAAAGTTCACTCTGGTCATATTAGTGTCAGAGAGAGAAAAGACAAGAGCAGATGGAAGAACAAGGGGAGATTAGAGAAAGAAAATGAGAACGCAGATGTCAACAAGCTGGTAAACTTCATTCAAGTTAGATATTTGAGAAATTGTCTGCAATATCTGATACATGTCAAGTTGATATTCCACCAACTAGACAATATATGTGTTATGCACGCTATTAATAAAAAATAATACAACAATTCTCAATAATTAAGAAATTGGTTTTTGGTTAATTGGACAGTTAAACTAAGTGCTAGATGCTTTAGACACTGTTTTTTCCCCAGTATCTTGAACAGACTTTCTGTAAAGTCTGAAAAAAAGGGACCAACACAGGGCTGCCTTCATAAGGGGCTCCTCGCAGCAGTGAAATGAGTCAGCTTCTATCTTGGCCATTTCTCTTCTGTTTTGCCATAATACAGAGATGGTCATGATTTGTCTTGGACTCTTCTCTATCTCTTTACCTCAGTTCCTCCCATTACTACCCAGGCTTTTGTCACAGACTCAAAGTAGGACTTGTGTTTACGAAATGCTTCCAATTTAGCTACAGGCCAGGGTAGAAATCATAACACTGTGTCTTAAGTGTTAGAATTAGGAGCATGTTAATCTTCTTAATTTGCTTTGCTGATAGCTATCTTTCTTATACTATATGGGTTGCTTAGCTGGCCTGGTAACAAAAGAAAAAGAAAGAATACAGCATTTTAAGAAGGAATAAAGCATCTTAGAAGTTCTTAGAAGTGAAATATTGTTTCTGATTGGGTCAACTAGTGATAGCTTTGTGGAGGAGGTAGACTTGAACTGTCTTGGCTTGTGGAGGACAGATGATGTCAGCAGGCAGTGGTCACCGTGCTAAGGGAAGGCATTCCAAAGTGGAAAATGGGATGAGCAAATGCCTAGAGGCAGGAGAGGAAGGCATGTGTCTAAGACATTGTACATAGTCCAGCTTACCGGGGTGAGGAGATGCATGAGTGAGAAGAGAGAAGAGAAGGCTAGAAGTGAATTATGTCACTGGAAAAGAGGAAGATCATAGGTGGCGTGAAATGCTAGGACATGAAATGAAGATTTTTACCTGCTGACAATGAAGAACCACTAGAGACTTTTGAGCAGAGGAGAACGATGAATAGATATGTGATTTTTGGAAGATTTATCTAGGAGAGGTATGCAAGCATGGAAGGGAGGCATTGGCAATGTAGTCTCATACAGGAGATCAGACAAAATATAGTAAAAATACCAGCACCGTATAATGGTAGTAGCAGTTTTAAAGAGAAAACTAAGTTATGTTGGTGGTAGCTTCCACAGGACATGATGCCTAATTTAATAAAGGCAGCAAAGAAGAGAGAAGAATCTAAAGGACTTGGAGTTTTTTAATGTGGGTGACTAGAACAATTTTTAACATAAACAGAGAGGTCAGAAGCAGGAGAAGATTGCAACAATGAGGGGTATGTGGTAGAAACTAGAATTAAGGAGCCACCATGAGGTCAATTTTCAACATGCTTGGAGGTATTTCTACACATGGAGTCTAGTGAAATATATGCTCAAACTAGGAAAACTAAGGGAAAATACGTACATAGAAACATACATGAACACTTTCATAAAACAGATTCATATGCCACATCATAACTCAGACCTGTTAGAAATAAATTTCTACCAAGCTAGAGAGAAAAACACAGCTGCATTTATGAAATATGTGCATATACAATGCTAACACCAATACATTTTTTACATATGTATGTGCATATGCATGAAGAAATCTGAGTTAACATAAAAAACATATTTTGGCTCCATCTGAATTGCTACATATTAAAAAATTACCTTTCAATTCATTAATTCAGGAAATATTAAGACTTTAAAGCACTAGATTGTGTAAAATAATGTGGGAGGTGCTATTAAAACACTGGAATGAGTATATGCTTTGCTGCTTTTCTTTATTCAACATTTAGCCAATTATGATAATAATAAGGGTAAATATATTACAGACATATTGAGAACTTACAGTTCTTATTCTGAACATAACCTTATGAATTAGGTACTCAAATTATATCCATTTTACAGATGAGGAAGGTGAAGCACAAAGTGTCTAAGATACTTGCTCTAGGTCTCATAGGTTCTTAAAGTTATCCAGGAACTTCACCACTTTCACCACCTGTGTCTTCTCTACAGACTGACTTATACACATTATAAATGGCCACTGGTATAGTGACTTTTACAGTCGGTTTATTTTATAGTTATTGTGACTTCTTGTCCAAAGCAGAGAGCTATACTCTTCACTGCATTTTCAGTTTGCACCGATACAAACCTCTGCCTCTATAACTGTAGTAAACATGTACGTGAAGAAATGATAACAGATGATGTTTAAAAATATTTTTAAAAATAATAAAGGAGAGTTGCTGAAATTTGTTGCTAGATAGACTTTACCACTCTTTCAGTTTTTATTAAAGAATAAGGTGGCTGAAATAAAGCCACAGCAAGTCTACCTTTGGATGCTAGTAAAGCTACTATGGCTTTAACATTTTCACTTTTAGAAGTTGGCCTGAAGCTTGCTATATTATCCTTAAGCAACAAGAACATCTCAAAAGAAGGTATCTCGTTTCTTATACAAGTTTAGGCACCTTGGGCTTAGGCCACAGAAACGATAGCCTGCACATTTTAATTACCTAGCTGCTTACGAGTTATGACTTAGAGCGTTCTTGGGAAAGTCGCTAGAAAGACTTTTATTGTGACCTATTTCCTGGGAAACCACATGTATACTACAGATTTTCTTCCTGGCATATTTTTGGTTGCTTGGCAAGTCTAAATGGATTTGCCTAATCACTGCTTCCTGTACATGATTATCCAATTTTTTTTCCCCTCAACTGACTGCCCACACACAGACACCCCAGCTGCTTGCAATGACCAAACCTATAACTGTGAGGTTAGGACAATTTTTATGTATTGTTAAGAAAAGACATTCTAAATCAGTATTGCATATTACTCAAATATTCATTACTGAACTACATGGCCATAAATCAGCAGCCAGATGATGCCAGTTGAATATTGGGAAGATTAGCACTGCTATAAAGACAGAACTGCATACACCACAGGTCATCTCAGAATTAGTCACTTGTATCATAGATAGAAGAAACACAAGGTATAGAACTGGAAAACCGTAAACTTAATTCTGCCACAAATTACTGTTTCAAAGAATCGCTTAATATTTTATCAATACAATAAGAAGGAATAACATTGTTTACCTCATGTCACATGTAAAAATAAACAAACAAACAAAACCAAAAACAATCCCCAAATAAAAATAGTCTGGGCTTTAAGAATGTCTATAAAATAGACTTAATAAATGCTTATAACTGTTCAAATAGCTGAGGCAGCTATATTCATGATTTTTATATTAAAGATTATTGCTAAAAAGGGGGAAAGTTAATTATTCAGCTATTTCCCCAAATCTAGATATTTTACAAAATTTAAGGGGAAATTCAGACTATTAATTTGATAGGATTTCCAAACAGATGCTCTCTAGCTCTGCCTCATTGAGATCTCCTTTTCACATGCATAACATCCCAACATTCCAAAAGTAAATTCCTAAACTTTCCCCACAGACATCCCTCCACAGTCTTCCCCTTGTCACAAATGACAGCATAATCCATTCAATTGTTCATTTAGAAAATGGCCTTACCGTTGACACATACCAAATCTAGGTAATCAATAAGTAGCATCAACTAAATCTCCAAAATATAGCTTGGATCCATCCACCTTTCTCTACCTTCTTCATTCAAGTAACCCCTAAATGATTTCTGCTCCCATTCTTGCCCCTTTTAATGCATTTTCTTCACAGTGGCTGAATGATCTTCTAATAATGATAAATTTGATCATGTCACTCTCTTGCTGAAAATTTTGCTATATACTTCTCATTTCACTTGAAATAAGAACACAAATTTTTAAATATGGTCCAAAAATCTATACGTGATCTGGCCTCTGCTTCCTTTGACAAAATCATTCCATGTCATTCATTATTCTATAATTAAATTTCCCTTACAATTGACTTCTTTTAGTTCCTAGGTGGTTATCACAATTTTCCCTGTGCTAGGGCTTTCATGCACACATGCTTCGACTTCCATCTGGATGTTCTTCTCCACTCTTTATCTGGCTAACTTCTATTTTTATTTATATTTCATGGTTTCACTTAAGTGGAACTTCCTCAGAGACGTCTCCTTTGACCCACTATTTAATCGGCACCTCCTTATAACCTTTTTCTGTTCATTCATATTACCTTTCCCAATTTATATTATAGGCGTTTTCTCCATCAGAGTGTAATTTCCTTGAGCAAGAACTATTTACATTTTCTTTGTGAATCCCCATTGTCTGGCTTTGTGCCAAGTCCATAATAAATATTTACTAAATATTTGCTGAATCATTGAAGGACCAAATTAATGAGCGCATCAGGTTGGCTCTGTATCATACACACACACCCGAGGCTGGTTACCTTAGTTAACTAGTGTTGATGCTTATTATAGTGGCCACACACTCAACAAAGGGCAGATAAGGACCTGTGGGCACAAGTTAAATTTTAAATTCTCTGGAGCAGTTTGGCTCTCTTGGTTGAGGTGAACCGCATCTTCCTTTTTGCCTGATTGGAATCACAGTTCAAGCTCCATCACAGAGCTGATTTAATTCTGCCTTGCGTTAAAGTTAGTTGACTGCATGTCTCTTTCTCCCATTGGTACTTCCTGATTCTCCTGTCAGAGTCACACCTGGTTCATTTTCATCCTCCACAACGTGTAAGAGTTTCCATAGAATGAGTTAAGCATTGGTAAATATTTCTTTCAAATATATCATCATTGAAAATAAAGAATTATAAGGTGCTAAGTGAAGTTAAGATTGCCAGGTATCATCAGATTTGGTAGCGAATCCAATTTTAATGATTCAATTCACTCTCATTCAGAACTTCTGCATTCAAGAGGCGTTAAGAATTTAAACAACAACTTAAAAAGTTTCTTTCCCAGTAAATCAACAAACTTTATATAGAGAATCAAACCCCCATCAGTGACTTTTGTATGGCAACAGTGTGAAACAGCTTAATTGGCCCAGCGGAATCCCAGCAGAACAAACAGGCCCACCATACCTCTCTACAGGGATTTGGCAGGAGCCTGCTTCCAGGGAGCTAAGTTAGTTCTAACCATGTCCTTGTTCTCCTTGCAGCAGACCAGGCCCAGCTGTAACCCCGTTGCCCCTACGCGTGCACTTTTATTGGGTTATTGCCTGGTATTACTGGGTATTACTGTTCATCTGTCCCCACTTCCATGTCCCAGGGCAGTTCCTGCTCCACTCCAGGATCAAAGGAGAAAACAGTTCAGAGCCAAATAAACCAGCCAGAGGGGGCCCCGGTATCAAAGGGAAAGATCCAAAAAAAATGTGTTCCTGATAAAATTAAAGAGTTCTCTCTATGGATCCTCTAGAGCAGCGGCTCTCAACCTTCCTAATGCCACAACCCCTTAATACGGTTCCTCATGTTGTGGTGACCCCTAGCCATAAAATTATTTTCATTGCTACTCTATAACTGTCATTTTGCTACTGTTATGAAACATAATGTAAGTATCTTTTTGTTTTCTGATGGTCTTAGGCGACCCCTGTGAAAGGGTTGTTCGACCCCCAAAGGGGTCGCGACCCACAGGTTGAGAACCGCTGCTCTAGGGCCTTTAAGTGCTTGGCTGAGCAGCTGGGGGATCACCAAGTGACTCAGCTAGCAGGAGACCTACTAATGAATGGTGATGCTTTGCTTAGTGCTTAAACCTAGTATTTGCCTTAGGACTGTACTGAGTAATTCCTGGTAATTGAACTGTAGAAAGATCTACACATTATTTATGTTATTTATATATAGAATATCTTTTTAATAGAAATAGTGTGATGCTCATTTTATATAGCTTTAAAGCACCTTGCAAATATAATTTTAGTAAACATGTAGGCTAGAAAGTCCTTTCTTTCCCACCACCAGACACTTTGGTACAGAAATGCCATACTTATTTTTTTCCAGATTTAATTTTGTGATTTTAGTGCATTTGAATTTAGCCCATGATGAATCTCTGAGTATTTTCATTACAGTGCCAAACAATTGTTACAGAGGCTAAAATCATATGTAGCAAAGAGTACCACAAATAACATGCATATATAGCTAATATTTTTCGGACAGTCAATTTGTGCCAGCCACTATTCTAAACACTTTATGTGAATTGACTCATCCAACCCCCACAGCATCTCTCGGGGCAAGTGCTATCATTATTCACATTTTGTAGGTGAGAAAATGAAGGCTCAGTGACTTTAAGCAATACACCCAATGTCAAAGAGCCAGTGCAGTGAGCTGCAGAATGTGAAAAATGATATAAATGGAGGCATTTCAAAATACAGTCAGAGCCACCATCCCAGAGGAATTGCCTTGCATGTCTTTCTCCTCAAACCTTTGGCAAAATAACCTGTGGACTTGGCCAAACCAACACTGTACTGCAAACAACAGTTTGTAAAGCTAATAGGAAAGCAGACATCCTGACTATGAGGACTGCAAATTAAGGACATTCTTTAGAATTAGCACCACCATGTATAGCTAGGAAATAGCTTAGCTTACTTGTACTACAGAAAACCCTTTCTTGGCTAATTAGCACCAATAGAAATTCCTTCCTTCTATTCATGTAATTACTTCCCCTCCCTTTCTCATAAACCCCTTGACTTCCCCACATAATTGGAACACTATTTGGGTTTCTGTCTGAATCAGTGCTTCCCGGAAGTGCAATTCTTTTTGATCTCAAATAAACACTTGCAGCCTCTCATTTTGCCTTTTTATTTTTAGGTTAATAAGAGCTCGGGTTCAAGCCTAGCATTTGGCTCTGGAGTCTGCACTTTCAACCAGCAAGCTCTGCGGCTCACCACGTGCCAGATTTTAGTTAACTGCTTAATTCTCATAAAGCCCCTAGGATAGATGCTACCAATATGATTCCCATTTAATAAGGAGGGGATTGGTCTGACCAACGTCACTCTGCTAGTAAGTGGCAAAATCAGGCTTTTAAATCCAGTCCTGCCTGACTCTTCTATCTGATATCTTAAATACCACCCACTACTGCCTCCCAGAGAAGGTTGTGTGCTTGTTATTTTTAATCACATATAGCATTCGAGATTAAACAGATTTTTAAAGGAAAGAGAAATTATTTCCTAAAAGAGTATAGTAACTATCCACTCATAATCTTCTAAAATATTTAAAATGCATAGACCAGTAATTATATTTTTTTAAAATATGTGAAATGCTAATATTAAATGTCATCATTCTGAAGAGTAGAGCTGACAGGACTATTCTTAAAAATTAATATGATTGTTCATCTCACTGTTTATGTGATTCCCTGAAGAGGTAATTACCTCTCAAGAGAGGTAATTTTTGTGAATATTTCAAAAAAATAAATTTTAACTTATTTTGACTATTGCAAGTATAAAATGTAATTTAGTACTGATTATGACTTAAAATATTACAAAATCAAAACAAATCACGACAGTGTTTTAAAAATATGATGACTGTTATCTCAGGATGCTTTAGTTATTATCAATAGTATTTTTTCCAAATGAAGGGGTAACCATTTATACCCGAAAAATTAGAAAGTATTAATATGCTGGTCAAGCCATGATAATCCAGTAAGATGTAAAATTCATAGAAAAAATATAAATGGTTGTTGTTATTATTGTTTATAAGGACATTCCTATATAAATCTATCTTTTCCTTCTCTGAGCCCATACTAGAGTTTTGGTTTCTTTTACCCTCTGTAATAACCACTACCGCAGGATTTCAGATCTCTTGGTAGACACTCAATGTTGGAGGGTAAATGAAAAGAGTACATAGTAGGTTATGGCATAAACTTTAGCCAAATGGTTTGTCTCTGGTGTCCTATTGTCAATCATTTAAGGTTTTATTACCTTTAGGCCCTTTGAACAGTTTGATTTCCACAACAGTCTCCAAAATGGGTCGTCTTCTCCGCACGTACAGCCGAACGATCGACCCCGCCTCTTTGAGGGCTTCCACTGCTTTACTGTGGGAAACCTCAGACACATCGACCTCATTCACCCGCAAGATACAATCATTGACCCTGAAAGGGAGGAAAAGGTGCAAAGGTCAGAAGAGACTAGGAGGATTTCTGAAAGAATATTATTATGTCATCTAACTTTCAGAAGTGGGGGAGCAAAGAATACAAGCGATTTTAAACTGCTTACATTTGGAAAGATTTCAAATGAAGGAAATTAAAAAAAAATAAAATAAAAATCTTCAACTCCTCAGCTTCCCCAGGCTTCCCTACACTGACTACTAGTCAAGTCCCATCCTGAACTCCAGTCCACTCTGACTCGGATTGCATCACGAGTGATGATGTTAGAAGGATACATATTTTAAGGTATCAGCCAGTTACATCATCATTTTGATTGGTTTTAATTGGTTGGACTGAGGGTTGTGGTTTGAGTGGTTCTCAGAACTTACTACTATGGATTATACAGACATATCAAACAGAACTTTATAGATTAATTTTTTTTGAATTCTTAATCTACTAATTATAAAAATAATATGTAATCATTTTAGAAAATCTGAAAAATATAACAAAGAAGAAGAAAAAATATACATGACTCCGTCACCTTAAATAAACCTTAGTTTTCTAGCAAATTATCTTCTAGTGTTTTTTTGTTTGTTTTCTCAGATTCATTTCACAATATTACATGTATTAGAGTTCAGGTTTCACAAAATGAAACAAAACAAAACAAAACTTCAGATAATAATCCTTGCCCAAGGCACTTGCCTTGATACTAAGAATTATGGTAAGTTCTACATTAACTTTCATTTGTGCCATTTTCTCATGAGAAAGAATAATTTGACTTTTCCATAAAGTTTTTCAGGGTAGTTCATAGTTATGTGGCCATGGACTTCAAATCCCTTTTAATATTCATGATAATAATTAGTGGTAATATTAGTAATGATTAAGAGTATGGGTCTTGAGACTAAAAATATTTTTTCCCTCACTGTGCATATCCCTTTCAGGACTTCCTGTCTCATTTCACTGTGTTGCTCAGAATAAAAACTAAGGGGCTACTTGTGCTTGACGCCTCTTCCCCACCACCACACATTCAGCTCTACCCACAAAGCATATCTGCAATCCATCCAAGTTTCCTCATTTCCACTGCTAGCATCCTGGCTAGAATCAACATCGCCTCTCATCTGAATTATATCCACAGCCTCCCACCTACACAGCCTGGATCCTCTCTTGTCACCTTTCAATCCAGTCTCCACACAGGGGCCAGGGTAAAGTGAACATGGTTGGTTGCTTATCTAACCTTCCATTCCCAGACCTTCTTCCACACCGTGCCCTGTTTTATTCAGGAGATCTAGTCCTCAGCAAGTATTTGTTAAATGAATGGAAGAATAATAAGCTTAAATTCAATAACTGGGTCTTCCACTTCCTAAATTCATAAACACTGGCAGTTTTCTTCATCTCGCTAAACCTCCATATTCTCATCTGTAAAATAGACATTATAGTAATACCTACTATAAAGACTTTTGGGGAAGATTAAATGAGATAATGTACATATAAGTTCTTAGCACTGACCCTGGTGTATAATAAACACCCAATAAGTGATTGTTATTCATAGCAGTGCAAATTTGTTGATCTGTAATATTCTGAACTAGTGGATTCTTTCCATAATCTTGGAGAATAAGATTTATTATCCACGTTATAGAAATAAGAGGAGTTCCAAGTGGTTAAGTTCTTTGTATAAATTGGGTAGAGATTAGATAATGATCTCAGGTCTTCCTATTTCAAAATTTGGGCTCTTTCCTCTTAGGACAACATACAGTAAGTCCTCAATGTCGTCATTAAGTTCTGTGACTTTAAGGGAAATGACATATAACAAAATGAGTTTTACCTTAGGCTAATTAATATAAACAAAAGTTAAGTTCCAATGGCATCTCATCAACACTGTATTGACATTAAATGAAACAATGTTATTTGAGGACCTGCTATACAATCTAATGTGATGAACAGTTTTGTGTGAATTGTGCACATCTGTTCAAAATTGTAACATGGTAATAGAGACATTATACAGAAAGTATGGAAAGAATTTCCTATCATTTTTGTCTATTAACTTTTCTATAATACCTGTTTGAGGATTTGAGTTAGAGGAACACTTATCTCAATGAGATCCCTTATTAGCTTCAAAATCCTGAAATGGAACATTTAACTTACTAAGGTTTAGTGATGTCATTTCATTATAACAGATGCTGTAGCTTTAATAGGTTTACACATACATTTCCTCTCTGATTGACCAAAAAAAAAAAAATCACAGAAAACTACCAATTAAAATAGTTTTGAGAATGTAGGCATCACGGGTGCCAGCCTCCCGCAGCAGCTGGTCCTTTGAGAGTGGGTAATTTTGTCATCTCATGATAATGCAAAAACATAATGTTTACCATCACCCTATGCTCAGAATATTAACCATATCTTAAAACACTGCTGGCTGTAAAAGGGAGTGGATGACATTAAAAAAAAAATTCTGAATGCTGTATCTCTTCAAACTAGAGTACATTTTTTTCCTTTTGTATACAGTGGAAACCTTAATTGTCGACTGCTGCAGTGAGGAAATCACAGCCTAAATCAGATGGTTTTTCCTGAATGCATGGATGAAGTAGGCAGCGTTAGTGCACTGGAAAGAGCATTGGACTAACAGTCAGAAGATTGGGATTTGAGTCCCAGCTGTGTATCAGCTGTGTGACCATAGTAAAGTCACTCCATCTCTTTAAATTTCAGTTTCCCATGGAAAGAGAGCAGGCATACCCAGAGTTAGTGAGAGGAGTAACCAGATAGATAATGTATATGGATGTATGTGTAAACTGTCACACGCTGCCCATCTGAGAGTTATAGCTATTGACAGGTGAGTCAATGATGCTGTGAACAAGTTTTTTGTTATAACAAAAACTCAGACACAACGGTTTAGTGGTTACCAGAGGGTCGAGGGGAGGAGGGTGGAAGAATAGGGTAAAGTGGGCCAAATATACGGTGATGACATTGAGTTGTGAATACACAATGCAATATATAGAAGATGTATTATAGAACTGTACACTTGAAACCTATATAATCTTACCAACCAATGTCATCCCAATAAATTTAATATAAATTAAAAAAAATGAGTAGCAAGACAAAACTAAAAGGATTTGTTGAAAGGTGAACAGAGTGGAAATTGAAATATTTAGAGTGCCTACTATGTGCTATACCATTTTAGTCACTTCACTTATTCTCTTGTACTTAAATCAGATCAAATATGAAACAATAATTCTCATTTCGCAGACAATGAAATTTTATAGACAAGGTCACAATGTTGGTGAGGGCATGGACATGATTCCTACCTGGGCTTGTCTTTTTCTGGAGCCTATCCTGGCACTAAGTTACTCAGAATTAATTGTTTTAAATAAAAAAAAAAATGGGAGTGTGAGGGGAGCAGTTTATATTCAAATTCTTAAAATAAGAAGGGAAGACTAGCAAGCCAACCTAGGGCACTCAACTTCGATTCCTCCCAGTTACCTGAAATAGCACTTCAGCATTGGTTAGAGGGTCATAGCTATTAACAATTAATTTGATTTCTCTACCAGAAGATAAGCTTTGTGAGTAAAGTCAGCACTTAATATTCATTTTGAAACATATAAATACGTTACTAGCTCCAAACTCAAATAATACTTTGTTCCAGTAAAAGGTGCAGCCTTTATCATATTTCTGAGCCATTGTATTAGAAAGCCATTTACATAAAAATTTCCTCTCTAGTCTACCCAAGCAGTTAAGTTGATAGTTTCACTTGTTCAGCATTTGCTCTTTTAGATATAAGTTTACAATATTTTTTTTGTGGACTAAAATTGTCCACAAGATTAAGAGATTAAATTTAATCTTTTCCTAGTCTCATTTCCTTTGGCCATTCTGGTACATTTCCATGCAGGAAATATTTTAGAAACAAAAAGGACATTTCATCATCATCATGTTCATGGAATCACATCTAAATGTTGCACTAAACAATTTAGTGTTCTGGAACATGATATAGTATCACTGAAAGGTCAAATACTACTTAACAAATTATTTGTTCCATTTTGAAGATATCATTTAAAATAACATTTAATATTTACTTTGATAGGTATTAAAGTGTTCTGTTGTAAAATAAGATTTGTGATTTTATACATTTTTAAGGATATTAATTCATTAAAAAATAATCACCAGATGCTTGTGTTAAATTTTAAAAATTCCTGTTCATTATGCATTAAAAAATATTGGAAGGAAAAGTAAAATTTCAGCTCTGGTTCCTTGTGGATGTAGAGATTATGGCTATTTTTAAAAACATATTTCTACTTTTGTGTTTCTTCCAGAAGTTTCATATGGGCATATATCACAGCAGAGAACCTAAGAACATGGGCCTAGGAGCTTTGATCACACTGAGTTACAATCGGGATGTTGTCCCAGCTCAACTTAGAAGCTCTGTGACTTGAGGCAACTCACTTGGCATCTCAAAGCTTCAGTTTCTTCATATGAAACTAGGGATAACAAGATTGCTGTATAAATAAAATCAAATAATACATGTGAAACACTTAGCACAGTGCCTGACCAACAGTAAAGTATTATAGTCTTGAAAAAGAGACAAGAACATTTGCAGAAGAAAGGAGTTGAAAAGACTATAGTGGAGGGGGAAAAAAAAAAGAAGCTAAAGAGAGAGAGAGAGAAAGAGCTATAACCAAGATACTGAAAGAATTTTTGAAATTTTGTATGAGAAAGGGCGGGAGAGATGTAATGGATGGGATTTGGGGGAAGAAAAATGTAAATATAAGGCTTTCAGTGAGTTTAAGGAGTATAACTTAATTTCCCTTTCATCTTCCTCCTCCCCTATCACCAAGAAAACAGTCAGTTATTCTGATACAAACTACAACTTTCTGGAAGCCTTGGCGAAAGCTTCTAAAGATCAGCACACTTGGCAGAATTCCCACCCACTCATGGTTACTCTGTCCTGGCCCCTCGCTGCCCATCTAACCACACCCAACCACACCTAGACCCCTCAAGGCTTGATTCAAAAGGTTTTAGATCCCAGGGTCTAAAACTTAACTTTGCAGCAGCTATTGGTTATGACTGGGTGTCCCCTAAGTGGCTTATCCTTTATTGTCCCCACTTACTACGACTCTCTTTGGTCAAAGAGGTGAATGAATTACATACCGAAGGGCCACAGCATGGAGAAACCTGATCAATGTTTAATGTGCTGGATGAAATGCAATAATGCATTATCAAATAGAAAACACTAACTGGAGAATTACACTACATGCACTTAAAGAGAACAATCAATCACCTAAACAATTAGAATCTGTTTAAAATAAATAACTCCGTAGATTTTATGTGAACCACAATGACAGCTCTCAAGAGTAAGGTAGCAAAAATGTCTTCTTTTTCTTTCATTCCTAGAGTCACTAAAGGGAAGTTAAGAAAAAAATAATAACACTCAAAACATAATGAAAAGGCAGGTGCTTTATGCTAGCAAGCAGAGAAAAAGGAAAAACCAATACAACACACACACACACACACACACACACACACACACACTCATGCACGCAAACGCACACATGCTCGAGCACACAAACAGAGGCTTACCCAAATGGCTTCAAATCATTATGAACTTTTCTAAACCTACATAATTATGCCTATCTTTTCTCTGCCTGTGCCACTCAGGGAGCACATGCAAATAAATGTTCACTGGGGATCTGTAAAGTCTATTGATAGCTAAGGTCCCTCCTTGTTGAAACTTCTCATCTTGAAAATCCATTTATTTCACTGACCTCATTTGGTGCTATTAGTCCATTAACACTGATAAGAAAATAAAAATCAGCATCATTGAACAGTTTAACTCCAGCAAAAGAAAAAGGATTAATGTTTTGGAAGCATCAGCTATGTGCTGATGTAGTAATGTGTATGGGGCCCTTTTTTTCTAATAAACATTCACATGGTTGCAGGAGGAGTGACAAGTTCATACAGCTTATTGTGGATCATGTGTCAAGTGTGGGCAGTCCCTGTTCTGGGAAATCTGGAACTGAAATCATGAGTTTCAGAGGTGTGGCCTGAACAGAAGTAATAGAAGCCTGAGAGCTTAATACTGAGGGTTGTTTTCTTCCGTGTTGACTACAAAATGGCAAATGCTTATTTGCAAGAAGATGAGGAATAAGCAGATATAGATAAAGAAGCAGGGGCTTTAGACAGAGGGAGGAATCCTGCTGGACTTCCCACAGGGCTTCGGCCCATGGCTTGTGCTTCCTAGGGCTTAACTGTCCAATTTATCCTTGAATTTGAGAAGACACTCCAAGTATCTTTCTAATTCATTCTCCTTTTTGATTAAGTAAGCTCAGGTGGCTTTTCATTACTTGCCAACCTTCATTATAGACTGATTTTGTGACCAGCACTTTACATGTGCTATCTCCCTTCGCGCATTCCTATTTTTCTTTTGATACTCAATTCAAATGTATTTTATTTTCTGGGAAGTCATCCTTGGCTCAAGTGGCTAGTCCAGTGTCCCTTACCAGGTAGCAATGCAGAATATTAATAGGGTAGCTAGACTTAGCAAATAAAAGTATAGGACATCCAGTCAGTTAAATTTGGGTTTCAGAAAAAGAAATTATTATTTCAATACTTTTTTAGTGCATGTATATTTCATACCATGTTTGGCACATACTTATATTAAAAACTTGTATTTTTCAAATTTAACTTGGTGTACTGTGTGTATAAAAATATAGTACAGTAAAACCTCGGATTGTGAGTAACGTGGTTTGCAAGTGTTCTGCAAGATGAGCAAACATTTCTAATACATTTTAACTTGGTAAATGAGCGATGTCTTGCAATACGAGTAGTTTGTTTCCAAAATGAATTATGCTTGCAGACCAAGGTATTACTGTATCTATAAAAGCACTAAGCTATGCTTGTTACACTGAACTGCAGTCTTCGGTTTATTCAAATGGCATAATGTTTGGCACATGGTGGGAGGTATTTTCACTGTGTACTATGTATATATTCTTTAATCTAAATAGAAACATTGAAACATAGATATTGCTTCCTTTATTCTGCAATAGAAAGTGAAGCTCAAATTGTTCTATGATGATGGTAAGTGGTGTTCAGGTAATCTCACAACTCATGTACTGCACCATCCATACCTTTCTGGTTAAAAATAATATTGGGACTTATCTAAGGACCAACCCAATTTCTGACATCAGTAGGGTCAAGGATCATACTGGAAAGCAGTAAAGCCAGGCCAAATAACAAATCTAGATCAATGGCTCTCAAACTTTAGAGTGCATTAGGGTGCATTACTTGGAGGGCTTATTAAACCACAGATTGCTGGGCTCCGCTCCCAGGGTTTCTGATTCGGTAGGTCTGCAGCAGGAGAGAGGATTCAGATTTCTAATAAGTTCCTAGGTGATGATGGGGATGCTGATCTGGCCACACTCTGAAAAGCACTGCTCTAGGCTTTGAAGGGTCACTCTACCTGGCTTGTGTGTGGTTCATTCTAAAACGACAGGTGTACTCAGTCTTATGTAGAACCAACCAACTGTGACAAAAGTCCTGAGCTCTGAATCTGGATTCAATCCTCTCAATATTATAGCTTTTCATTATTCGGAATGAAGTCCCCAAGGGAATCTGGACCAGGAGACTACACCATATGAGACTGTGCATATGCGAGCCATTTTCCATCCCTTGTTTTATATCTGAGACTGTTTTCTTTCAACACAGGCCAACTGATAGCCACGGCGTTCTAAATTTTAAGCCCTAAATAGGGCTGGTGCTCTTGTCTCTAGTTCTGGGTGAGCGTAACTTGGGTTTAGGATCCAGAGACTCCCTCTCCTACAGTGAATACACTGGTTTTCTCTCTTCACTTACCATTTCATTCCCCTTATATAAAATGCTTGCAGGACTCTGCAGCTGTCATCTGGGAAAGATCACAGCTTTCCACATGGGGGAAGGAATATCTATTTCAACATTAGTGATTGGTCTTTCAGCACTTTCCCAGAAAAGCAGAAAGACCAGTAACCAATCTCGAGCCAGGTAAATTAGTGAGTGCAACACAGGAAAGAGGCAATGAGTGCGGATTTCCTAGGAAGGGGATCACAGGGGTGGAGGTTCCTGAGCCCACTCAATCCAGTACTCTGTCCACAGACAGGAGTGCATGTCAACTTTCATAAAACGAGGTCCTACTACATCACAACTGGATTACTGCAGTAGCTTTCCAGCTGGTTTTCCTGCTGCCAGGTTAACGAGTCAGTCTCCACTTCATCCTGACACACAACCCCAGCTCAGCCAGAACTTCCTAAAGCAACCCAACCATCATTTCCTCCCCCCTCAAAATTCATCAAGTTACTTATGTAAAATAAAAGCTGTGTTTTATACACGTGGTATATTGAGTTAAATTTGAATAGTGTGTGGTATACAGTTGTCACTTAAGAATGAATGAGCATCATGGGAAGCCTCTAAATCTGGCCTCTTTTTTATACCTCTCAAAGTCCTGCTCCAGCCCACCTACATCCTCACTGTCCTGAGAACATAATGAGCTCACTCCTGCCTCTGCATTTTGTTCCATCGTGCTTTCTGCCTCCCAAATGCCCAACCAAAACCAGTCTCATTCAAGGACAAGCTCACACCCTATAGCCTCATGAAATGTCCCCTAATCTCTCAAAGTCCTCCTTGCCCATAATGCTTGAAGTGCACATACATGGTGGGTTCTCATAAACTGGTACAGCCACTATGGAAAACAGTATGGGGGTTTCTCAGAAAATTAAAATACAACTATCATATGATCCAGCAATTCCACTTTTGTGTATTTTTCCAAAGACAACAAAAACACTAATTTAGAAAAGTATATGCACTCCTATGTTCATTGCAGCATTATTTACAATAGCTAAGATACAGAATAACCTGTGTCCACTGATGCATGTATGAAGAAGATGATACACACACACACACACACATACACACACACACACACACACTCACACACACACACACACACGTTGGTATCCCTTTAGAACTTAAAAGTGAATACTACACGTTAAGAATTATATTTTATGGGGATGAAGGGGAAGAGATGAGACAATACAAACAGGTAACTACAATATGGCCTCAGGGATAGAAAAGACAGTCTGGGAATATAATCAATAATGTTGTAAATATTTTTTAGGGGGCTAGATGGACTCATGTCTTGTTAGGGAGACCACTTCATAGTTGGTGTAGAGGCCTGACCACCACACTGTATATCTGAAGCTGATGTTGAATAATAATATATGCCAACTATAATTATATATACATATAGTCACAGGTCATGGAGTAGAGAGTGGGAATGGAGTCAATGGAATTGTAATAGATAAGCATGATATCGAGGGTGGGTGGGCAGTAGATGGGGGGATGTTACTTTGTGAGGTTAAAAAGGATAACTATTGCATTGTTCTGTACACCTGAAACTAAAAAAATTAAAAAAAATACATTTTAAAATGTTTGATTTGATTCCCTGTTTTCCTATACTCAAATCTACTCTAATCCTACAAATTGAAGTAGATCAGTATATATGAAATTCATAATTATGGACTTTCTTATTGAATTTGATTTGACTTTATGATATTGATGACCATTTTAGTGAGCAGTTGAAAACCTCAAAGAGGCTGGTAGGGTGGGAGGAATACTAAGTTATAAATGAGATGCGAGTTCTAATCTTGGTTCTGCCACCTTTCACTTAAGTCATTTTTTTTTTCATCTCTGCTTAACTTGAGTTCAATGTTTTCAAATTTTCTTCTAGCTCTGGTGTTTTATAAATCTAAGTTCAAGGTCAGCCTGGCAACTCTCTCTACTTGGGAGTCTGGAATACACCTCAAATGGAACAGAGTGCCAAATTATCCTTATCTCCTCTTCATGGACATCTCAGTACTTCACTTTTTATTTTCTATTGGGGTAAATCATTCTATCAAAACAAGAAAACATACAAACAAACATGAGGAATTCTCCTTATCCCATCCACACATCCAATCTTTGACATAATTTTTTAGATTTAGACTTTTCCTTTATCCCCACTTATCCTAAGATCTGGACCTTAATGTCAATCACCTAGATTCTGGGAAAGAAAAAAAAAATGTAACTAGTCTTCTTGCCTCTAGCTTTGCCTCTTATTTATAATCCATCCTCCAGTTAATTGGCAGAATGATGTTAGTGAAAAATATAACTGATTGCTTTTAATAGCTTATTTAATAGCCTGCCATTACTTTCCATTTCCTACAGCAGATTGTCACACATTTTTCAATATCTAAGCAAAGAAACTCTTTTTGCAAATGAAATCTTACTCAGAAGCCATATAATATATATATATATATATATATATATATATATATATATATTTATAATTGTTTATATAGAACAAAGGCAGAGATTCTGTGATTTCTGCAGCAAGGAGGGAAGAAAGTCAGGGCACAGTCTATTGGAAAGTCCTCATTTGTGACCCCTCAGAAGGCTCTGAGGAATCCAGACTCCAGGCACTGTATGTGACTGAGCAGGGCCCAGTGAGGACTGGACGAAACCCGGGGCAAGCCCTTTCTCCAAGCCAAGTGCCCTGATGATGACCTGTGTCTCCCTACCTGGGTATCTTTTTCTAATTCACATAAAGGCCCCCTAAAGTCCTACGGCCCATTGCTCACAGGGCTCTATGGAATACAGACTGAATCCACCTGCCTCTTTTGATAAAGTTCAAAGACCATAGCCCATAAGTCTTTCTATAATCTGGTAGAATCCCCAGCCCTGTCTCTTGCTATATCATTATAGTTCCTTCAAACACCATGCAGGCTCACAATCCAGGCCTGTCCCTCTGCCTGGAATAGCCACCTCCAGACCCCACATTTATCTGAGTACCTTACCCATTTTTCAAGACTAATGCCCATTCTGAAGTCTTTGCTGTTTAATCGGGGAGATAGAAAACCAAATGATTAAAATTCAGTGTGATAAGTGCTATGACAAGAGAAATATAGGGTGTCACAGGAGTATAGAATGGGAGAATCTCATCTAGTTTAGGGAGGTCAAGGGACACTTCTTGGAACAACTGAGGGAGCTGAGATCTGAAGGCCTAATAGAAGCTAACCAGGTTCATAAAGAGAAGAAGGGCCCCAGGGACCGCATAATGGCTGGGGAGGTAAGGGACTGAGATCAAGTCTTAAAGGCCCTTGTAAGGCATGTTAAGGAATTGGACTTGAACCTAAAAACAAAAAAAAAGTCATTGTAGTGTTGAAAACTGGAATAGTGTTTCAGAAAGAGTTCTATTGGTAGAGTGTGGAGATGTGGAGACTTGGTTAGATTTTTGGGGTGGAGTTATAGTAAAAGAAAAAAAAAGGCAAGAATTGTCATTAGAAGCCATATATATATAATCACTATATAATTGTGATAAAAGAGAGGGTAGCCTGGGTTAGACTAGTGGCAGTAGCAATCAAGATAGAGAGAAAGGGAGAAAGGAATAGATGAGGGAGGCAAATTAGAATCCACTAGATATGCTAATGTATTGGAGGTGGGAAGTGAGGAAAAGGAGGAATCATTTTGTTTGAATGTTTATCTCAACCTATAAATCATGAGTCACCTGAGAGGAGCAATCCTATCTTATTCATTTTTGTATCTTTAGTGCCTATTATGTCGCCTGGCACAGAGTTGGCACTGAATGTATGTTTGATAAATAAATAAATGTTAGGGGTTGGCCGAGTGGCTCAGCTGGTTAAGAGCTCGCTTGGGAGCACCAACTCTGAGCAGCAGGGCTATGCTTCTGATCCCGCATTGAGGGCCAGTGACACTGTCCTCTACAGCTAAGATGATGAACAACAGCTCGACCTGGAGCTGGGCTGCTGTGAGTCACCGGTGACGGTGTAGGCTGCAGCAGGGCTGCAGTGGGCTGCCGTGAGCTACGTGAGTGGCCAGCAGCCAGTGTGAGCGGCCGGCAGCCGCTGTGAGTGGCTTACCATTGACCAGCAACCGATTGCCTCGCCCGGGAAGAGCACTAAGATCATACCAACATGGGCCAGTGAAGCGACCTCCTCCACAGCTAGACTTAAGAACAAAAACAGCAATTTGTCTACCTATCTGTTCCCCTTCCCCAATTCCCCAACGCTGTTCCCCTCCCCCAATTCCCCAATAAAATCTTAAAAATAAATAAATTAATTAAAATAAATAAATAAATAAATGTTAGAAGTGGGAGAGTTAGTCCATGACATTTTTGTTGCCAGGTCCAGGCCTTTTCTGCACCCTTTGCAGTGACTTTGTCCCATGAGAATGCTGTCTTCTCATGTCATCTCATTTCTCCTATTATAAATATAATAAACTCAAATTTAATCACTCTAAGAAACAGGCTATCACTCACAGGCATATTTGCATTAAAAATAATTATTAAAAAATTAAAAAAAAAAGACCTCTAGTGAGAGGGCAAGGTGTGAACAAGAGCCACTGGTCATCAGTGATAAGATCTCAAATGATGCATTTAACCAATATTTACTGAACATCTGCTACATAATACCAGGTATTGTGTAGACACTGAGGGCATGATGGGGAAGGAGAAAGATGCTGATGGTCCCTGATGTTGGCGATGGGGAGGAGATTTACAAGAAGGCCCCAAATTACATCACAGGGTCAGCTGCCCAGGTCATTTACATAGGAGACTGACTAGTTCTAGTTTCAGCATGCCTTTCAGCCTTTAGAATTTAGGTTTTCATTGAAGGTTTTACTTATTATTCTTATAATTATTTCAATTCTTAGAGCTCAATTTTCATGGAAAGAGAAGAATTAAACCATAAGCAAGGAATTCAGGTATACCATGTGGTAAACTGCTTGTAACCTTGCCTCTTCATTTGAACTGTTCTTCATTTACCATGAAAAGAAAAGGTGTGCCTGAAGGGTTCCCCTATTGGAAGTGTTCAGCATCTTATGAGTCAGTTGACATTCGGTGCACTTCTACTTATACAGAACAAATACATAGTATTTGATGGTAAGTGATTTCAGCAGTTCATGAGATGTAGAAAGTGTTTAAGAGGAAATTTTTAATACCTTAAAATTGTAAACATTAAATCTCACAGTGAGTAAATACATTGGTTGTTATAGGGAAACAATTTTCAGCATTTGTACAGTTCAGTAAGAAATAGGATACTCTATAACTTAATTCATTTGTTTTCTTATTGATTATCTCTCTCCCCTAGAATGTAAGTTCCATACATGAAGACATTTTGTCTCTAATTTTCTCTTTTTTATCACCACTGGCTGCCACAGCTCCTCACACAATAAAGCACCACCATCCACTCAGTTTTCCTTGTTCCTTTACTTCCCTTACCCTCCATCTCCAATCCATTGGCAAGATCGATTGCTTCTTACTCCAAAATGTACCGCAATCCATCAATTTCTCTCCATTTCCAAGACTGCCACTCAGTCTCACTCACTGCCACGTCTACCTGGACACACAGGTTCACAGGTTCTACCCCTGTTCTCTACAATCCATTTCTCCATGGAAGCCAGAGTGCCTAAGTTTTTTTTTTTTTTAAGATTTTTATTGGGGTATTGGGGGGAAGGGAACAATGCTGGGGAATTGGAGGAAGGGGAACAGACAAGTTGCTGTCATTTTGTTCTTCAGTCTAGTTGTGGAGGACGTTGCTTCACTGGCCCAAGTTGGCACCATCATTGCGCTCTTCCCGGGCGAGGCAGATCAGTCGCCGGCTTCTGGACGGCCGCTCACTGCGGTGGCCGCTCACGCTGGCTGCTGGCTACACACGGTAGCCCATGGCAACCCACTGCCACAGGGGCTGCAGCCTATGCCGACTCATGGCAACCCAGCTCCAGGTTGAGCTGTTGTTCAGCATCTTAGCTGTGGAGGGCAGTGTCACTGGCCCTCATATGTAGGATCCGAACCGGGGCCCTCTGGCGTCCCAAGCCAGTTCTTAATCATCGCGCCACTCGGCTGGCCCCAGAGTGCCTAAGTTTTTAAATTTAAATCAGATGGTGTCACTCACCCCTTTCTTAAGCCCTCCAAGCTCTTCCTATATCATGTAAAATAAAATCCAAGCCCCTTACTTGCCTAATCTGCCTTACCTGGCTCCCACTTCTTCCTGTGCTATCATCTTCTACCACTCTCCCCCTTAACCCCTTCATAAAAGTCACACACACCACACTTCTATTTCTAATATGTACCTAGCTCTGCGTTAGGAAACTTGTACTTACTGTTCCCTCAACTTTAAAAGTTTTTTTCCCTCATTTCTGGTTGACGAGCTCCTTTTTGTCATTAAGATCTTAACTCAAATGCCACCTCCTTAGAGAAGCCCACCTTGATCACCCAACTAAAGTACCTGTGAGGTGCTCATCCTACACCACTCTGCTTCATTCTCTTCATAGCACTCATTACTTGTGATATTTTCTATATGTGTTTATCTTCTGCCCAACAGACAAAAACATAAGCTCCTTAGAGCAGGAATCTTATCTGTCTTGTTGACCATTTTAAACTTAGTGCCTAGGACAGGACCAAGCCCATAGCAGACAGTCAATAAATAGTTGAAACAAATCAGTGAATGAACGAAGGGATAAATGAATAATAGAGCTATCTAGTTTGGATTGGGTTTGTCAATAATAAAGTATAGACAGTCTTGCTGCCCAAATTTGAATTCTGATAGCTCTAGCTGGAAGACCACCTTAAATTCAAACCCATACTTACTGGAACTACTTAGTACTGGCAAAGATTGTGAGCAATTCTCTATATAGCAGCTAATGCTAAACTGCCTGAAGGTACTAATTTTCAAGGGTAGATGATTAGTAATGCTGTTTTCTGACCTTTTCTGATCTACAATAACCAGCTGTTATTGTTTATGTGGTTTTGTAATACCTGGCCCCTCATCTTTTCCTAAGCTAATTTATATTTCATATAATAAATTCAAATTAATTTTGGATGAAAACTTATGACTCATTTTGGGACACTGGTGATACTTTTTGATTTCATAAAACCAGAGCTGGAGCTCCCTGATTTAATGGTTGAGCTGCTGTTTACGAATGGTATGCTCTGTCTCTCACAGTTGTCTCAGCTGGGGAGGTAACATTCAGGGCTCTGGGGATGCTAGCCTGCGGGGTTAGAGGCACCAAGGACTCCTCTGTCATAAACATCTTCTTGCTTTCAGTAATTGGGTTTCATTTGGATTCATAACTTTCTCTTTGAAATACAAAACATAAGCAAGAACAAAAAACACAAAAACCCACTGGTGTCTGCCATCTGCACATTATGTAGAACTGTCCATGTAGACAATGGGACTTTGTTTCAGAGCACAGGTAGACCAGGAGACTCTATGAGGGGTAATTTCATCGAATAACTTATTAGAGGAGGCTAGAGGCAACAGGGCAGCAGAAGAGAGTAGCTTCCAGAGATAAAGGAGATCAGAAAGGCATCCAAAAATAAAAATCATACATTTCCTCAGACTACTGTGGCCACAAATATAGTAAACTCTGAGAATAGTAAGTGTTTATAAAATATTGTAACAATATTTTGTCTTATTCTTAAAGCCTAGAAATATGCCAGGCAGGTCTATTTGCTATGTTTTCAAATGAAAAATCTAAGGATTAGACAAGTTAAGCAACTTACTTAAATTCATGCAGCAGATAAGAGACAGAAATCAAAATTACACGTGTTTCTTGGCTCTTGGTCTTATTTTCTTGCCATTTATCACTGCAGTTTATGCTGTTGTCACTTGCTCTTTCTGTTACAATTATCCGGCTAAACCTCAATCCTGACTGAACCCAATCCTCCATCTTCCTCGTTGCTTTTCCCAGAGCAGCTGAACACTGAAGCACTGGACAAAGTCCATGGATGATAGGAGTCACTATAAATTCATGATCTCTAAACACTCTAGTCAGCTTGCTAGTCCTCATTCTGCAATGACAGTCATGAAAGCATCACTTCCAGCACATAAATGTGTTTCATACTTCTGAGAGGAAAAATAAGTCATGTGATAGAAGTCCCTGAATTTATCAGGCCAGATTTATATACCTAACTACATACAAACTCATGCTCTCCCCCACCTCCTTCTATAAGGAAGTGTCCCTTCTGATAGCAAAGGTCCATGAATTCATATTTTCTTAAAGACCTCACTTGATCACTGAATCTCTTTATGTACTGCAACTTCAAACCCAGTCTCTCTACTTAACATTTTTTAGACATTCAAACACGCTCCGGTATCTCCTGTCTTTAAAAAGCTTTCCATGAACTTGACACCTCAACTGTCCTCTTTCCTTTTTACACACCAAATTTATCATAAGAACTGTTTACACAGTCTCTCTTTCTTCTTTCCCAATATCTCTTTATCCCATTCTAATCTGAGTCCCCTCCTAATGCCCCTACTGAGAAAAACAGGACATTTTTTCCCCCCGCTAAATTCACCACTGGTTTTGGTCAAATCTAACGCACACTCTTTAGTACTCATCTTAGCTGATCTCACAATGTTAAGGCCAGTTGCTCATTTCCTCCTTGAAGTACTTTTCTCTGGGCTTCTGAGACTCTCTTGCTTTTCTACCTACCACTCTGGTGACTTATTTTTAAATTCCCATCTTAGTTCCACTCTAATCTATGTATCCTCATACTTACAAAACAAAAGCAAGAACAAATGACAACCAAGCTATGCTGTTTTGCATGTTTTAAGTTCACATCAAACTGTTTCATCATAAGTTTAAATAGTAATACAAGATATAACTTCTGGCCTACTGTGAATTGTAAAATTTTATTTTAACAGTTATGTCATTGTTTCACATATTTATAGGGGACTATAAATATACGAGGTGTGATCAAAATATACAGCGAATGTTTAAATTAAAAAAAATTATTACAATAAAACACACATTGCCATTCATCCCCCTCAAAGTACTCCCCCACACTTCGAAGTCCTCTTCTGTGAGTCTTCAGTTGCGCTGTTATAGTTACCTCGATGTCCTGAATCATTTGACTTTGGGGAAGAGCCAGAAGTCACACGGTGCCAGATCCGGTGAATAAGGTGGATGAGGACACACCATAATATTTTTATTTGACATAAATTGCCATATACCGTGTGATGCCATGTGACATGGAGCGTTTCATGATGGAGGATGATTTACAGCACACTTTAAAACACACTTTTTCTCTCACTTTTAGCTCACACCTGACTGATTGCACCAAACAAGTTGAAACTTGTCACACACTGTTACTAAGGTTTGACACGCTGCTTCCTATATTGAAGATCCCTGCCTTTCCATTGGATGGCACTCGGCAGTAGCACTCAGCGTAAGATTTCATCACACCTTGTATACTGATTTGAAATCTATGCTCACCAATTTAAAATATAAATTAAGATCTTTTTGATCAGTTGGAAATTTTAAATTGTTTCTTCTTTCTCTTTGAACTTATGTTTTTATTTCACTTCCTCAGCGTCTTATGCTAACATATTTTATGTTAGAATACCTTACATGTGTGACTGTAACATGCTTATATGAAACAGAAGTGCATATACAAACATAAATCCTATGATTGCTTTTCCCCAAACTGCCTATGATATGGCTCTAAATATTCAAATTTTTCATCTGGACTGAATTTTCACAATGATTATTAATTGTACACATTGGTCGAAATAACCTAAATATATTATAAAATTCAACTGATAAGCCTAAAACAATAAAAAGTACTTGTATTGGGGATTTGTTTCTTAATGGGGTGACTACAGCTTTTTAAAATTAGCTCATGTTTCCACTGATGCATGTGAATTAAGGGTAAAATTTCAAATTTCTACAAATGTAAATGCTGAGAAAATTTGTTCATATAAACAAGTAGATGAAAATGGGAAGAGAATTTTGAATTCCTTTCAAGTTATATGCCCCAAATCCTGTGATCTATCATTAAATCTATTTTAATAATCTACTTGACGACAATTACTTTTCAATTGTATTAAGAACAAAGAATGGAAAACAACATGACTTATAGAAAAGATTAATTACCCATTAATTACAGTCATTGACACTCTGATCCTGGGCACCAATACTTCCAATTGTTATTTACTCCCAGTAGTAAAATGGTACTGTTAAATAAGTAGTAAAATAGTACTAAATAGAAAGTAATAGTAAATGGTAAATGGAGCCATAGTAGGATTTGGGATGGGTAAGACATATACCTATCATTTGTAAAATGAAGAAGATTAATTATAAGTGGAAAAATGGGAAAGAAGAATTAGTATGAAGCTGCAGGCTACTACTCAGTAAGGTCAAATTAAGGCCTGGAAGTTGAGTCTCATAAATTTATCCATGTACTCCTAGGTGTATGCATTACAGAATTTAAAAATCTCTGGTCTAATCTACATCAAAATGTTTGAAATAATTCAAGACTTAGTCCTATGTCCTCTTCTCTTTTTATTTTATATGTTTTCAAGGGAATCTCTTAAATTCCTTGGCTTTAAAGATTCACAATTGTATCTGTAGCCAGATCTCTCAGAGTTCCCAATCTGTATGTTCAACTGCCTATTAGATATTTCCATTTGAATTCCTCATAGGCTTCTTAAACTTAACTTCCAAAACAGAAGCTATCTTCCATCTTTGCATCTTCACCAGGCTTTTCCGATTGTTAAGCTCCATAGCTCAAAGTCATCCTTTGGTAATTCTACTATTATAGATACTGATTTCTATGAAACCAAGGATATTGTACACCCAGCACCTGATATGGGGCTCAGGAGAGAGAAGGCACTGATGCTTTATTTATAGAAATGCCACTTCCCCTCATACTTCACTCCAATTAATCATTAAGCTTTATCAAGTTTACCCCTTAGGTATATTTCAAAATCTGTCCATTTCTCTTAGCGTTTTACTCTAAGCTCTCCTCATTTACCACCTGAATTGCTGCAATAGCTTCTTAATCTTCACTCCCTGCATGTATTCTTGTCAGCCAACCCAGACTCCCACAGCAATCAGAATGATCTTTATAGATAACAATTTATTTCAGCCATTTTCTCATTGAAACACTGAAAGTTTCATGTTGCTTTTAGAAGGATAAAGAACAAATTACTTACTATAGTACCCAAGGTTCTGTCCGCCTGATTTCTCATGCTCACCTCTCCATTTTCATCTTGTGCCTGTCCATCTTCTGTCACCAGCTCTAATCCCAGTTGCCTCTTCCCTATTCTACCTCAGGCCTTTGGGCATGTTCTCTCTGCCTGAAGAGGCCTCCACCATTTTCACTTGGTTTACACACACCCTTTTAGGCCTTATCTTAAATCTGTTCCCCACAAGGCTCCCTCCCCTTCCATAACCTAGACTAGATTAGGTCACGTTATTATAGACTTTCACAGTTTACAGATTTTCTTTCCATAGTACTCATTTTGACTCTAAATTTATTACTATACTGAACTGAAAACTCCACAAAGACACAGAATCTGTTTTTGTTTGTTTATTTGTTTTCCTGCTGTATTCCCAGCTCCCAGTGTCTGATACACAGCAGGATACTCAGTAAATATTTATAGGACAAATAGATTAAAAAAAAAAGTCTGAGAGAAAAATGAAAGACTTGGTGTCAATTTAATAAATACTTGCTTTACTCCTTATGTTTGTCACTTCTATTAATTTCCCAACTTCATTTACTTGTCACAGGAGTAGATGACAGTGAAATCAGCTCACTCATGGTGCCTTATCTCACTACATTGAAAATCCTGAGATTATCTCCTCTCACTCCTTACACCTTGCTCATCCGCCTTTTTACCTCAGACAGATTTGTATGTTTGATGGGCTGATCCAAGTGCCAGAGAAGTGGGAGTGTAGAGGACATAGGTTTATGGCACATAAAGCAGCTCTGGCACTCTCATACCCAGCCCGATAGATTAATCAGTGGATGCCTTTCAATGAAGCTCTAAAATATGTGATTTTACAATAATATGTTAAAGAGCTTATTTGTGTTCTAACACAGATGTGAACAGAAGAAGCAGTTAATAATTTATTCTTTTATTCATTGATTTCTGAAAGAAAGCATTGCTTTTTTCCTTTCTAATGGTCTGCCACTAACTTTAATCAAATATTACTAAATTAGACTGTAGTACTTAAAGAAGTTAATGGAGGGTAGAGTAGAAAATAAATAATATCAAGGTTTTAATTAGTGTAGGGTATTGTGGATTAAAAATTAGGGCCCTAGTCTCCATTTTCTGAATACTAGACAAACTTGCATAACTAAATATGATTTGGGCTGACTTCAGATAATACACAGGTCTTTACAAACCAATTATAGGTCACTTGCTTGAGGTTGACTTGTAAATTGTCTTAGAGCATTGGGGTAAACACCAGTACTAACAGTTAATACTTCTTTGGAAGCTTGTTTTTGTCTCTAGTGAAAACTGTTATTCTTAATTTATTCATCTGTAATGTAAAAGCAACATTCTGCTCTATGATAAAAAAAAAAAGTGATAAGGCGTACTGGAGCCAGTTTTCAAACATTTCAAACCCAGAAATGTATAACAACTAACCTGCAGATAATTAATCTGTTTTCTTTTTCTAATATAATTTAGATTTTTAAACCCCTTCCCACAAAGTTGTTCATTACAATGTAATAAACAACTTAAATGTCCAAAGATCAGGTAAAAGTTAAGTAATGTTATACCTATATGACATGAAACTATGCAGCTATTTAAGCTAACATTTGCAAAGAATTTTTTATTGTAGGCAATGTCTATGTTGTAATATTAAATGAAAAAGACAGAAAAAGTTCAACTACATAAAAACATGTGCTGAATATGGAGGAACATAACAAATGGATTTTTTTGGTGATGGGATTCTGAATGATTCTAATTCACTTTGTAAATGTCTATATTTCCCAAATTATCTACAATGAACATGCAGTACTTTCTAATCAGAGAACTATATTACCTTCAAAAACACAATTATTTAATCTTTATCATCCTTCATATAGAGTTGCTCAGTGACTAGACTTCCAATCCACAACAATCGGTCATTTCCCGAAAAGCTGAAAGAATCGGAGTGTCACTTAGGTATGTTTGCATTTTTAATTTTTAACACTATGACATGGGGTGTTGGTAGGAATCTGCATTCATAGATTTTTAAGTACATGTTCAGTTACTCATCTGAAGATAATGGCAGCCATGTGTTGTGGTGGAAGGAACATGGCTTTTGGAATCACACAGACTGGGTCAGAATTTTGGCCCAGTCACTTGTAACTTAACCTCTTTAAGCCTCCATAAACTCATGGAAATAAGCTTAATAAATGGCAGCTCTTATTAGTCCTAAGTGTCTATTATGGGTAAAAGACATGTTAGATATTATAGGAAATGAAATAATGAATAAATAACACGATATTTCAGACACAGAGACCGGTGGGGTTTTAAGGGGGCTTAGAGAGTCCCATGTTTCCTTTCTTTAGGTATAGTTGTCAAGAAAATAACTGTCATTTAAAGCAAATAAATGAGTTATCATTAAGACAAAGGAAAACTTATTTTCTGTAAATTGGGTTGAAGGCAAAAGTTAGTACTGTAAAACTTAATATGAGAAGTCCTAAAAGCCAAGAACTCTACCAATAACATACATATTCTATTCATTTTATTTTTACTGGGCCTCAGTGAGTATATTTCCCTTATTGTACCTGCCAGTCAACTTTTAAAGGATTAATGTTAAGCATCTACACCATCCATGAAGTATTCTCCCTAATAAGACATGTGCCCATCTGACACCACTGCATTATATACCTGAAGCTGAAGCTGAATAATGTTGTATGTTCACTATAAGTTAATATATATATATAGTCACAGGATTTGGAGTACAGTATAGAGAACAGAGTCAGTGGAATTGTAATAGATATATACGACATCAGAGGGACAACAGATTGGGGGAGGGAGACTATCACTTTGTGAGGGGTGAACTGTCTAACTAGTACATTTTTTTGTACACCTGAAACTAATTAAAAAGAACAACTGTAGTACAAAAAAAAAAAAGAAAAGAAAAGAAAAGGATTAATGTTCACTCCTGAGCACTTCATGGGGAGTCCACAAGGCCTAGTGGAGGTAACCACTTAGGGTCTGCTCCCCTCTTCCCAGAACAGACATCTCTGGAATTCCCTTACTCAGCCCACTTCAAGAGCTGTGTGGACCTCTTGCTCAAGCTTAAGTTCCTAAGGGTTGATGGGGAAGCTTTATGTACAACCTGAGGCTCAAATTTGGTCAAAGGGCAACTATTTGCAGAGAATGTGGATGAGGCTTGGATATGCGAGTGTTACAGGCATGGTGCCCACGCCCCTCATGGTGCAGGAGGAGCCAAGAGTAGGAAGGGGAGGTGGAGTGGGGCTGAGGACGCGGTCCTGCTCTCCCTGCCCTGAAATTCCTGATGTGGAAGTCTAACAATTCTAAATTCCAACCTGGCTTTCCAGCCTCAGCTTGCTCTAGGAAGCTAAAGTGCAACGTACAGAGGTGCATGGGTGTGGGGTGTGGGAGGGTGGAGGCATATCTGTGAGTAAAGTTTGCCTGGCTTGGATGGGGCAGCATGAAACCTCACTCAGGAGACGATTATATGTAAGTCTCCATTTTACTATTGCCACAGCCCCTGCATAAGAGCTGAATGAATATTAAGTATCTCTAATATCTTTATGACTTTGGCATGTGACTATTAAGCCTATTTGCAATGACCTGAGGCATGCACAAAACTTACCACATTATTAGGCCTTTCTAAAATAATGATACAATTTATAATCATTCAGAAAAACATTCTTGAAAATAATTGGTATTACCATTGAACGAGAAATCAGATCATTTGAGGGTCATTCCCCCTTCTCCCAAACCATTTTGTTTTGGTCTAGTTTCCAAAGAGCTATTTGCTAAAATCAATATCAAATATAGTTTCAAAATATTAAAATGATATCATGCCTTCTTGGGAGACGATTAGAAATAAATAATAACAAATGACTTATCAGCATTTAAAATTGTGATCAGCTCTTTGCTATAGGAATGTAATGAAGATTGAATCTTCTCAGAGCTACAGATTTAATCAAAATGAAGGGTTGATTTGCTGGCCATGATAATAACATTCCCAAATGTCTCAGACTGTCAACAAAAGTCAAACAATCAGAATTTAATTTTAAGATTGAAAATTCCCAAAGATCCTCTAGCATAATCTTTTATGGAGAAAGATGCTAAGGTTAAAAAGGCTGTGTGACCTCCTCAAGTTCTCAGAGCCAGTTAGTGGCAGGGATCCCCATGTCTCTCTCTTTTCTTCACAAGGGCAGTGCATCTTGTTAACTTTCAGTCTGAACTGGAAGTTTGAGTCTAGACCTACAAATAATGCCAGGAATTGGTCCATACGCAAAGCAGGAGCTATGATTAAATCAGAATATTTATATCCTCATGTAGCCAATCTTAAGGGATATGAACCATTATATTTCTGCCTTAATAATCCTTTTGTTCTTTTGCCAGGAATCAACATAGTCTTTTCTTCCTTAAGTATATTTGGATAACTGGACCTTATAAAACTTGGTCTGAATTAATCCTCCTAAATTTTAATGTACTTTGGTGATTTTTTTTGGCTTTTGAAAATATAAAACTTACCAGATCATTTTTATAAATGGTTGATATTTTAGCAGCTGGGACATGGGTTAAATATCTGCTAGTTTGTCTAGAAAATGGGAGCATGGTGTGATATATATCTGTTTTTAAGATTACTTAGACCATACAGGAATGGAGCCCAAAGAAAAAACATTATCTACTTAGTGAACATATTCAAGGACTTACCTAAATAATGGAACTTCTAATGAATTGTATCTATAACTTGACAGCAATATGAGGAATTTGTGTGCTTTCTGAAACTAGAAAAAAAATATTCTCAAATTTGTAAAGAAGAATGAATATTTTATGCCAGAAAAAAATGACTGGACTTTTTTTTAAACAGATTCATTGAGATATAATTCACATACTTTAAAATTTACCCTTTTTAAAGTGTACAATTCAGTGATTTTTTAGCCTATTCAGAGTTGTGCAATCATTAGCACTATCTTATTTTAGAACATTTTCATCATGCCCCAAAGAAATCCCATACTCATTACCAGCCCCTGGCAACCACTAATCTTCTACTTTCTATCTATATGGATTTCTCTATTCTGGTCATTTCATAGAAATAAAACTGTACAATATGTGACCTTTTGTATCTAGCTCTTTTCATTTAGAACACTACTAATGTAGCTTGCATCAATACTTAACTCCTTTTCATGGCAGAAAAATATTCCATTGTATGCATATATCACTATTTATCCATTCATTTATGAATGGACATTTAGGTTGTTTATACATTATGGCTAATATAAATAATGTTGCTATGGACATTCATGTACATGTTTTTTTGTGTGTGGACATACGTTTTCAATTATCTTTGAATATATACCTAGGAGTAGAATTGTCATTCATGTGATAACGCTTTTAAATTTTGAGGAACTGTTTTCTAAAGTGTTTTCCAAAGTGGCTGCATCATTTTATCTTCTTACCAGTACTGCATGGGTGTTGTGATATCTCCACATCCTGGCTAACATTTGTTATTACCTATCTTTTAGATGATAGCCATCAGATTGGGTGTGAAGCAGTATTTCATTGTAGTTTTGGTTTGTTGTTCCCTAATCAATAATGATGTTGAACATCTTTATATGTGCTCATTGGCCATTTGTGTATCTTCTTTAAAGAGACAGCTATTCAAATCTGTGATAGGCTGAATAACGGCCCCCAAAGAAGTCCAAGTCCTAATCTCTGACCTGTGAATATGTAACACTATAGGTCAAAGAGACTTTTCAAAGAGTTGTGGTTAAATGAAGAAGGTTGAGGTGGGGAGATTATCCTGGATTATCTATAGGGTGAGTCAAATGTAATCATAGGAGTCCTTATAAGAA
This sequence comes from Hipposideros armiger, assembly GCF_001890085.2. Taxonomy (NCBI): domain Eukaryota; kingdom Metazoa; phylum Chordata; class Mammalia; order Chiroptera; family Hipposideridae; genus Hipposideros; species Hipposideros armiger. Next base: position 3,745,590 of record NW_017731429.1, on the reverse strand, counting down.
GGATGCAGTGGAGTTATCATCAGAGAAAAGATATGACGGCAGAAGCAAAGGGTGGACTGATGCTCTTTGAAGAAGGTGGAAAACTTTATGAGCCAAGGAATTCAGGTGGCTTCGAGAAGACGAGGAAATGGGTTCTCCCATAGGTCCCCTGGAGCCTCCCTGTCAAGATCTTGAGTTTATTCCAGTGGGTCCAACTTTGGATTCTGACCTCCAGAATTAAGATAATAAATTGGTGTTATTTTAAGTCACTAAGTTTGTAGTAATGTGTTACAGCAGCAATAGGAAACTAATACAAAATCCTTTGCTGGTTTTAAAATTATGTTATTTGCCTTTTTATTGTTGAGTTGTATAGGTTCTTTAGATATTCTGGAATATAAGTCCCTTATCAGATATATTATTGCAAATATTTTCTTCCATTCTGTGTTTTTTTGTTTTTTTTTTTAACTTTCTTGATGGTGTACTTTGAAGTGGAAACGTTTTTAATTTTTTTTTTTTTTAAGATTTTTATTGGGGAATTGGGGGGATGGGAACAGCGCTGGGGAATTGTGGGAAGGGGAACAGACAAGTTGCTATCCTTCTGTTCTTCAGTCTAGTTGTGGAGGACGCTGCTTCACTGGCCCAAGTTGGTACCATCATTGCGCTCTTCCCCGGCGAGGCAGATCAGCCGCCGGCTTCTGGATGGCCACTCACGGTGGCTGCTGGCTGCTCACGCTGGCTGCTGTCTACACACTGTAGCCCATGGCAATCCACTGCCACAGGGGCTGCAGCCTATGCCGTCGCCAGTGACTCACGGCAGCCCAAATCCAGGTTGAGCTGTGGTTCAGCATCTTAGCTGTAGAGGGCAGTGTCACTGGCCCTCATATGTGGGATCCGAACCGGGGCCCTCTGGCGTCGAAAGCCAGTTCTTAACCAAGGCGCCAGTTGGCCAACCCGAAAAGTTTTTAATTTTGACGAAGTCTAATTTATCTGTTGTTTTCTTTTGTTCTTATGCTTTTGGTGTCAAATTAAGAAACCAATGCCTAATCTAGGGTTATGAAGATTTACTCCTTTGTTTTCTTCTAAGAGTTTTGTAGTTTAGCTCTTACATGTAGGTCTGTGATCCACATTGAGTTAATTTCTGTGTATGGTAAGAGGTAGGGTCCCAACTTAATTCTTCTGCATGTTCATATCCAGAAGTCTTGGCACAATTTGTTTAAAAAAGGTGAGGGAGTAGCATGTTTCCCATAAAGCTACTTCATTTAACCCATAGAGGGGGTTTCTCTTTCTAGATACATAAAAGTTGACCAAAATAGAAAAAACTATTGGAGATGCCTTTCCAGCTATGAAAGACTGTACATGGGTACCTGCTGTTCTACCAGATGCAAGCTGAAAGTAGTCATTTTGTTTAGTAATTTTCTTGTGTAGTTCTAAATTATTGGGAACTTGTCATTACCAGTTATCACAGAACCACTTGCTAAGTGATTTTTTGTTTTGTTTTTTCTTGTCTACAGCAGGATGTCAACACATTTAGAGCTGATAATATTGATAGAGGAAATTGAAGGACAAAGGGCTGTTCCCTGTCACCCCTTTTCATTTTTTGTGAGCAGAGATGAAAGGAAATAATCCATAAGAGTGAGTCCACTGAGATCCCAACCATACTTCTTCCTAAGGAGGGTGCTGGTGTGATTCGTACTGGATAATGAAGTCTCCCATCTCATGAAGATCTCATTCATGTCAACCGTTGGGCTTATGTGCTACTTAAGCCTCAAAACAATAATGAAACAAAAGTTCACTTGGCCTTGAGACATTCAATGCTATCATTGAATGGAAAATTTAGCATAATCATAGTCATTTGGTGCAATAATCTGTTGGGTTATGGTGGAAATTGACAGGTTGGACATGGTGACTCATGAGGTTTTTGTTTGCAATCATTCAAACTCATGGAAGCATGGAGAGGTGCTTCAAGAATTTAGCAATCTCTTACACTGTTTCACTAACTGGAAATCTTTTATTTCCTTAAACAACCTGAAAGTAGGGCTTGGGCATAACTTTCAGACTGTGATGGTTGGAAGTTGCTCCCTTTTTTTCTGCTTGGTGCTTTTCATTTGCACAGAAAATGTTTTAAGTTTGTCTTCTCCGTTTCCAAGTTGTACGGTGTGTTCAGTCCCTGATGATCATACATCATTTTTCTTTTACTTTTTTTTCTTTCCTTTTGTCCCTTTTCATTCCCGTCCTCTCTCTTTCTCTTCATGTTCTTATTTTAAAATCACTAGCAAGTTAATGGATATAAATTAATAAAAACACAAAAGTGAACTGCCAAATGATAGCCAAAAGGACAATGTGGTAGTTCATATTCAGGGGTTGTGTCATTGAAACATTGGTTCTTGACCTCTCAACTTTGGTCAGTGTAGTCAAACCTCAGTGTGAGGTTTCATAAGGAAAAAGCCAATCTTACCTGTAAACAGACACAGAAGGAACAAATGAAGCAGTGGACTTAGAGAAAACTTGTTTTTTTTCCATCTTGTCTGGAAGTAGAAATGATTGTGGTGAGGGCTAAGAGATTAAATTGTGTCACTTGTCAGGAAATTGGCAAGCAGCCATCTTTTCTGCCTGCTACTACATGCTGTTTTTGTGCTATGGATGGGTTTAATAAATGCACTGCTGTGTAAAATGTCATTGCGGCATCACCAAGCGGAGGCTGTCATGTGATAGCTCTTCTCCAGGATGACAGATCATTATTGGTCCTCAGCAATTCAGGGACTTGAAGCCACACAGAGGGTATTTTTATGGTTCAGATACAAAAGTAGAAATAAAAATCATTCTTTAAAGCATGGAAATATCTCTGTTTTGCTTTGGAAGAAAACCTAATGTTCTTTCCAAAATGTTCTTACTTTAAAGATAGATAATGCTATCAAACTTTAATGACTACTTCTAGAAGAAAAATTACAAATAGCTAGTAATATTTTTAAAAAGCTCAATATTATTGTTAATCAAATAGATGCAAAGCAAAGAAATATACCATTGTTTGCCTTAGTAAATAATCCAAAATTATATTTGAGCAAGCATATACTATGCTGACAACCTATCAGCATTTTGACTCCAGTGTAAAAAAAGCAACGTGCTATTTTTTGTGTAGTTTTTGTCTACTCTTCTGCATTTCATACATATTCCAAAAGCACAATTATTTTATCCATAAACAGGATACACATGGGGCTATACTTTAAAAAACGTTGCATGGGGAAATGACTGCTGTCCAAAGAAATTCATCTAAACAACCACATGCTCTCTCGCCTGCCTCTTAACCCTCATCTCCCTAAAACTCCAGCTCCGACTCACATCTCCAGCCATCAGATGTAACAACACATCTCAGCTGGTCCCTGTCTCTGCTGTCCCTTCCTTTGGGGAACTGGTTTCTTCCCTATTTCTGACCTTGCCCAACCCTTTTTTCTGATTGCTTTTTCCTCTTGCTTCCAGGTGTGTGAAGGGCCTGAGGCCATAAGGCCTGATCAGTGTTTCTGAAGCGTCGAGTTTGGAAGTGCGGGCAGAGGCCTCAATGGGCAAGCCAGTCTCCAGCCTAGCCATAAGTGAACCTTCAGGGTCCAGAATTCCAGAGTGTCCAAATTACTGTATTACGCTGCATATAATGCACACTGTTTTGCCCAAATTTGTGAGGGAAAAATAAGGATGCACATTATAGATGGGTAGTACTAATTTCATATCTATATAAATGTTTTTAATGTTTTTATGTATGTTTATGAGTTAAAAGCACAACTCTAGAATTCAATAATGATATCCATATGAAAAATAATATCCTGGAATATGATAATTGTTTTTGTTGAACTCACAGTAAACTTGCAACGATGGAGTTCTTGACCTTTTATGATGTGCAAATATAGTAAATTTTTTATTGGTACATAAAATTTCTTGTACCTTGTATCTGTTCTTGTGTTTTGTAATTATTTGTTACATAAAATTTCTTATACCATAATATGTTTTTAAAAATGCAAAAATTCCTTTGCAATACAAAAAGCAAGTGCCTAAATGTAAACAAATAAAATTTTGAATAAGAAAATTAAAATGAAAGAGTTTTCCCCTGAAAGTTTGGGCCAAAAACGTGGGTGCGCATTACACAAGGGAGCTCATTATACACGGCAAAATACGGTAGTTTTTTATTGCTGTGTGACAAGTTACCACAAATTTAACAGCTTAAAACAACAGATATTTATTATCGCAGAGTTTTAGTGGGTCAGGAATCTGAGCTCAGCTTAGTGGGGTTCTCTACTCTGGGTCCCACAAGGCTGCCATCACCTGGACTGTGTTCCTTTTGGGAGCTTGGGAGTCCTCTTCCTAGCTTGTGTGGCTATTGGAAGATTCAGCTGTATGACTGACAGCTCCCATCATGCTAGCTGTGGACTGGGGGCTACGATGAGCTCCCACAGATGCCCTCAGATGCCCTCAGATCCTTGCCATGTGGCCCTTTCCATAGGTCTTCTCGCAACATGGTAGTTTGCCCTGTCCAGGCCAGCAAGACAATCTCTTTATCTGTAAAGTGCTCACTGGATTAGGTCAGGCCAAGACAGGATCAGGTCCCTTTTAATTAACTCAAAGTCAACTGATCAATAACATCTGTGAAATCCCTTTTGCCAAATAAAGTAATATTACCACAGGAGTAATATGCCATAACACCCACGGGTCCTGCCCACACTCAAGAGGGAGGAATTATACAAGGATGTGGGTCATTGGGGATTATTTTAGAATTCTGTCTACCATAATTGTTCCTTCCTGACTGTCATGGACTTGGAGCTCAAGTTCAACGTTCAGTTAAATGGTTAGTTCTGCAGGCTGAGTTGTATTGAGGGCCTCTGAATTTTACACAAATCCCTTATACTCACTATTATTTCATTTAATCCTTACTACAGCTTCCTGCGATATATGCTCCTATCTCCAATTTACCAGTGAGGGAACTGGAGCATAGGGAGCTTAGAAAGAGACCCAAGGTCAAATAGCTAGAAGGCAGAACTTGAAACCCAGGTCCTCTGACTCTAAATAATATGCCCTTTCTCCTACATCACTATTCTGTAGCAACCACTGAAACCTGAGCTGAGTTTGAAGCCTGACCTAATTAGAGAGAAAATTACTTCTCACCTCATCTCTGGCGGCAGTATAATTTAGAACTCAAAGATATAAACAAAAGAGCCAGACTGCCTGGGTTCAAATTCTGGCTCCAACATTGACTGGCAGTACAATCTTGTGCAATTAATCTTCCAATTTGTCTGTTTTCTTACCTGCAGAATGGGGGTAATAAAAGCCGGGGTCTCACCAAGTCATTGTACACTTGACATGAGCTCATGCTGGAGAAGTACTTGGCATTCTGAAGCACTACATTGGTCTTGGCTATGAGTATTGATCTGATTATTATATTTCCACTAATGTAGAGTGCAGATTACTACTCTCCTTGGAGCAGACCGTTACCTCACTTTTTCTGGGCTTTAGCTTATTCTGCAAATTTTAGTATTACTTGTCAAAAATATAATTTATCATGGAAAGGATACATTTTTAAAAATTTAAGAGTCTCTTAACTCACAGGAAAAGATTTGTCAAGTAAAAGAAAACTATGTTTAACCTATGGGCTGATTTTTTTTAAACGAGGGAAACATAGCAGGTTCAGTTGACTGAATTATAAACTTGAGAATAGAAACAGAACATTTCTTAGTATACATATTTTTAAGTGGGTTTTAATCCCATGTTATGACCAAGAGAAAAAGAATTGTGAACGATATGAACAGGAAACTTAGGGAAAGACACAGAGGATGAAAGGAGACTAAAAGAAAGATGGAAAGGAGGGGAGAAAAGGTAACAGGACAGCACAGAGAAAAAGAGAAAGAGAGGAAAGACTACTGAGAGGTAGAGAGGACAGGTAAGGAAAAGGGGAAAATGCTGCTAAAATTTATTGAGCACCTACTATCTGCCTGACACAGCTAGGGACTTAGGTTATCTCACTGAATCCTCAGAACTGAATGAGGTAAATGCTCCTCTCACCACTCTACAGATGAGACAATAGTGACTAAAAGAGTTCGACTTTCAAAGACCAATTATGTTTCTATACAAACATTAGAAACTGTATTTCCAGAGCTGATTGCAATGTGCTGCTCCCCTATACATAAGGACTAATGGTGAGATAAAAATTACTCCACACAGCTTGTTGACCCAGCTTCAGGGTTCCTATTACACTGAGAAAGACTCTTTGGGTGGGCGTGGGTAGTACTGCCTCTTAACACTACCTTAGAACATTAATTACTTGGGTCAAGAAATTTGGATTCTAGGTAAAGCAGAGCCCCAAATGATTTATGCCTCAGGGTAAGTCACTCTTCTGAGCCTCAGTTTCCTCATCTGTAAAATGTATTCATTGAATTAGATAAATTGCCAAATTCTAAAAAAAACCCTATATTTAATATCATGCTGCCATATTTTCAATAGACTGTTAGTTTTGAACTCTTAGATGTCCCCATGGCATTCAAGTTTATGGCAGGAAGCAGTAAGGTGAGAAATAATCTCAGCAGTAGTAGCAAGGATCTATCAAGATGAAGTGGAAACCCACTCAATAGCTGTTTTCACACAGGGAAAAGGCTGTGATGTGGATTGGGGAGTAGGTATAATGTATTTGGTTGCTCCAGTTAGGTCCACCATATAGAGTTTTTCAGGCTGTTCCCTGCACAAACATAGGAGGCGATATTCACATAAACAGTCGTAGGCCATGGTTCTGGCTTCCAGAAGCCAAAACAAAGATCAGTGGGTAGAGGTTAGAATAAAGAAAACTGTGCCTCAGAAGAAAAACAACAAATTTTGTGATATTTAGAGTTGCCCCTCAACATCGTGAAAACGTTACCTTTGGGAGTTTTTAGGCAGAGACCACATGATATAGGGCGTTCTACTAATGAATGAGAGTTTAGAGAGTACATAAGTGACAGTACAGGTTAGTTTCTGGATGTAATCAGAGCTAGCTGTGATCTTCTTAACGTCTTTAAACCTTAATTTCCTGAGTCCATATTATTATGGTCATGCTGTTGTCAGTATACAGAAGCTTCTGTGTCTGTGTTTAGCTACATTTTATACATTTTATTCACGTCTGTCTATCAATCATCTATCTATCTATCTATCTATCTATCATCTATCTATCTATCTATCTTCTACCTTAGCATGATGCCCCACATAAGATAAAAGCTCAAAAAGTGTAGGTTATCACTATGTTTATTGTCTTTACAACTACTGAATGAGGCTTGCGGCACAGCAGAACTTCCTTTTAGCTCTGCGGGCATACTATTGCCACCCATGCTCGCAGGCAAAAAATGGTGACACTTTCAGATATGCTGCTTTGCATTCTTAATTGTAGCACAAACATGCAACATAAAGTCCATTCTCATCTCAAGCATAAAGCCAGAATTTGGCTAAGAAATGGAAGTTGTTCTGCTTCTAGGCAGAGAGTGGTAAGAAATAATGATTGTGGCCCATCAATTTCTGAATTATCCTCTAACAGCTCTTTCTAAACTTTGAAAAATGGGGCTCTCTAGCGCCCAGCATTAGCAATCCCAGTTCCTCACCATGGCTTGTAGAATCACACAGCATCTATTTCAAGTCATTCATTGTGTAGCATGGCTATTTCGTCACTCAGAAATTAATTTCATCAACTCAGCTTCAAATTCTATTGTCAAAATACATGTGTTTGATGTATTATAGAATTGTACACTTGAAACCTGTGTAACTTTACTAACCATTGGCACCCCACTAAATTGAATTCCAAAAAAAAGGAAAAGCATGTGTTTTCTGAGGGAGTGTCACTCTTTTTTTTTTCCTGTTGATAGATGCAGATGTACCTGAAAAAAAAAAATTGGGATTCTCCTCCACAAGCGGCAAAGATGCAGCTGTCAAAAGCAATCACCGCATCAGAACAATTGGGTAGGGAACAAAAGTGTCCTTGGCTGCTTTATACGAGACACAGTAAACTAGCTTATTCGTGAATAATGAAAACACAACTGAGGAAAGGCTATAAAGCTTACATTTTGACTGCTTAGGTCATAGTCCTCACTGTGGCTCATGCAAGCTATTCTTACCTACAGGCCTTTGTGCTACCCCTACGCCCCCTACTCATTAATTTACACCCCTCCTTTCTCTTATCATTCCATTCATTCATCATTCATTCATTCAAAAACTCATTCATTCATTCGGCAAGAATTTATTGATCCACTTTTATATAGAACTGCTTGCTCTGGAAGGATTTACAATTTAATAGGGGTGCTAAAATAACATGAGGATATGTTTTTGTCCCCAGGGAAATCTCTCCTAATTGTTCCAATCTGCAAGGTCTTTTAGCTACTGTTTTGATCTCTGATAGAATTTTTATCTTATTTACTAATTGTCCCATTTAGGTGACTCTTAATTCCCCTCAAAATCTTTAGTTCTTTAAATAGGGGCACCCTGGCTCACGCACCTACTCCTCTAGCCTGAGCAGTACCTGGCTGCACCCCAGCCAGCTCCTTAATCTTGCCTGGTGGTCTTCATCCAAGTCAAGTTTGTCTTCCTCTTTGTTAGGACAACTTGTTCTTTCCCCCTCAGGGTTCTCACTCAGACTTGTGGGGTGAGTGAAATCTTTATTATTTTTTAAGACCCAGAATGGAATCTTCCTATGGAATAGTTTTTTAGGTGCTGTCCAAAGTCCTGTATAAAGCTGTTATAAATGGTTGCTGAATCTATAAAAACCCAGTGTCTATAATATCGTATCATTTGCTAATATTACTTAAAATACATCATTTTCTCTGCATTTTATTATTTGCTCATCAGCTCATAGGATTCTTCTTTCTAATCAGATTGAAGGCTCCATGGAACAAAAAGTATATCCACATCCCCTCCTCACAGTCCCTGGCCCATTGTCAAATATTGTAACTGTCAATAAACATGAACACTATTTGAAACTCAATCAATAATAAGAGATCTGTAAAGTCATTACAGAAACCTTGCTATCACAGACTTTTCTTTCAAGTGCAGAACTTTTGTAGAAGTAGCATTCTCCAAAGGTACAAACGTGTCTCACTGATGTGGCAGATTTACTTTCCAAATAATTCTAACATTTCAGATCTTTACCTGAGTCTGCCATCCTCTGCTGCAGCACCTCCTGGTATAATCTTCGTAATAAATATGCCCGGGTCATCTCCAATATGGGGATTATCTGTCCCTCCAGCAATACTGAATCCCAGGCCAGAATTCCCCTGTAGAAACAATAAATAGACATTAAATGATGTGGCTGTCATCTAAGCCTAGTTCCCTTTGCGTTATCATCTTACTACTCAAATGGAAATCAGGTGATAACAGTCGGTATGCAAAGCTATAAAGTGCACTGTCAGCAGGCAAAGGAAGGTCAGGAAAAACATTCAAGTTTGTCCCTGCATTGCAAGAATTCAAGAGGCCTTAAATTTTGGCTTATTCAAAGGGCCTTATATTTTTGCTTTTAAGAAATGCTACCTTTATACAGCAATTAAAATGATCATTACAAAGTAGGAAGTAAAAGCTTAGAAATTGTGTAATATGAAAAAGCACAAAAAATCATTAGTGTCAATTATAAAAAAATATACATACATATAAACAAATGGAAGGAAGCAAGTAACAAAATATTTGATTTGGCTAGAGTAGTGAAATTTGGGTGTTTTCATTTTATTTTCAATATTGTTGTTCAAATATTGTTTATTCATCACATAAATGTGTTCCTGTATAACAAGGAAATTTGACTTCAGATGTCAGGGCCCCTTCTAGAGTCATAATACATCTAAGATGTTTTCCCAAAATAAACACATTTTAATTTACAGTAGATATAGGAACAAATGCATTACTGCTGCAGCATGTAAGTCTAAGTAGTTTATATTCTAATAAAGCTTTCACAATTATTCTTGCAGATAATAGTAATTGACATCTAATGTACATCTAACTTTTTGAAATTTGTATGTAAGACAATTAAGTCTCCCCAAAATTCACAAACCATCTTTCTTAACATATCCCTTATTTACATATTCTCTTAATCTCTACCTCCACAGCTACATTATATTTCCATATTATGTTCCGATTTCCTTTTCTAATTTGCATTATATTTTAAGTTGTTTCCATATAGCTAGCTAGTCTTTATAATTACCCATTTTTAAATAACTAAATAATATTTTATCAAGGTCATATATCATCCTTTATTTAAACAGTCCCCTGTCGCTGGATATTTAATTTCTCTATATACTCTTATGACACATATAGCTTACTGAATTTATAATCACTTGATTAAGTTCTGCTCTTGGGTAAAAAAAGATGATGGCTAAGAACTTAATAGTTAATGCAGAAAAAATAATTAGGGCACTCAGTCAAAAAAGTTCAATGTTAAAATAAGGTCAGCCTATCACTTGACAGTTATAATACCGCAGATGTCAAGGTAATGTTTGGCAATTTTTATGGATTGAAGTAATAATACTCTAAATTCCAGAGGGTTGTTTTCACAATTGTACATTTAAGTTGAAAAGTTAAATCATTCAACCACAGCAACCAAAAGCCCATGTCTTCATACTTCTAACGTCTCTCAAATTGTTTGTTCTTTGAAAATTTCCAGTGTTCATCGATCAGAGCTATTGCTTAGTAGCAGTCATGTAATCATGAATTTAATATTTATTAAACAGCAGCTCTGTGCCTAGCTCTAGACTAAGCCCTGGAGCTACAGCAGTGAATATGTCAACTTATGAGGCCGATGAAGGGGAAGTCCAGGCTGCAGGAGTAGCTAACAGGAGCACCAAACACAGGGACCTTCAGGAGGACAGCAGTTTGTTATTTTCAAGGGGATCAGGGTGAGAGTTGGAGAGGGGGAGAGAATGTTCCAGGCAGAGGGAAGAATTTATGTGAAACCGCTGAGGTGAGATAGGATATGCCAGGTCCAAGAAACAGACAATAAGGCTGGAATGAAGAAAGCAAGGGAAAACAGACGAGTCTCAATCATGAGGTTCTTCAGAGCAGTGTGTATAATCCATTTTTAGTTTGAAGCACCTATTGCCACCTGACAACTGCATCAGTATGGGATGAGTATCTCCTATGCGATTGTCTTGAAGCTAAAGCTAGAGATGAAGCCCAGGTGATTTCCACCTTCACAGAATTGAAGACAGAATAGAAAAGGCAGTGAGAGTCTTATATCTGGAGATTAGTACATTTTAAATGTATAACCTCATTTACACTGACAGGTAGATAGCCACCAAGATAGCATGTATGGGCCCAGCACGCTTCCGCTGCGCAACTCTGCTAACCAAGATAGCATTTTGGTGACTGACTTATGAGGTGGTTTCTTTAAGATCTCTAGGGATTTGGGGCGGAAAGGATGGGAAAATGAGTATCTTCAGTGTAATTTGGGTCTAGCTCCAAGTACATCAACTGGAGCATACTGGTCTTACTCGAGTTTGCACTTCAGGGATAATACTTTCTTGATTAAGGGGTATAGGGAAGGAGGAAAACATGGACTGGGAGATACTCAAATGCTTTCTCCTGACTATCAATATTTTTTGAGAGAGCACCTAAAACTTTGTCATTTGACAGAGATATTCATGATCTAAAGCTTAACCTATTTTCTTTATTTCCAGGTTTTTACTTTCACCCCCAGAAACACTGACCTGAACCCCTGGCCCTTTCCTGCATAATCCAGGCTGTAACTTGTCTCTTGGCCTTTGTTTATGCTGTTTTCTCTCCCAGAAACTTCCCATCTTCCACTTGACTGGCCCATTTCTTCCCATTTTCTAAGATGGGGCTCAGATGGCATCTGTTCCAGGAAATACTAAATTATGACTCCAATCCCCTTCTCTAAGTCACTCCTCTTTTGAGTTTTTGTAGATTTATATGCTTGGCTATGTCATACACTGTGTTCTTTTGAAGTTATATGTTTTTGAATCTATCTTTCCTTCAAACTGAACCTGCAGAAGGCAGGAACTATGTTCATCTTTTTTTTTGGTGCCTTTCTTGGTGCCTTGTTCACTAAATATTCGATGAACGAATGAACAGACAAGCAAACTTCCTGAGAATATTCAAGCTCTAAAGGGAAGACTCCGAAAGGACACAATAAAAGTCCACAATGTGTTAGAGGATTAAATATAGAGGGAAACACTATTTTGTTTTGTGTGGCTAGAAGAATAAATGGAAAGCTTAGGTATTCAAATTGTGGCTCAGGTGAAGGATGCATGATGAGACAGGGCTGACCCAAGTGGAGCCAGGCTGTTTTGGGAGGGAGGGTCCTTCCCTCAATGGGCAGCTGGCTAGTCACTGGACATAAGGGACCCAAGCATCTATTGAGAGGTTACACTGGATGAATTTAAAGGATTCTTTTGATTCTCTGACTAGGTTTGTAGGAAACCTGCTTTTGCCAACAGAGAAAAAGGAATGCTTTAGGAACCTTTACAAAGGGAAGTAGATTCCTGTTGAAGTTTGAAAACATTCTGTGAATCAACAGATCTTTGAAATACTGGCTTTGATGACAATGTAGCAACATTTAACTACTGTTTTTAGAATTGTTGCAGAATATAGTCACTCTGGCATTTACTAATACACATTCCCCTGCCCTTGAATCTACTCTGAAGAGGAGAATAAATGGATCAAGGAGTCCACAATGAAAAGAGGTAGGTAGAGATAGAGTGTAACTGGACCTGTGTTTCCGGTCCCAAGGATTCCCAAAAGCTTTTGTGTTTCAATTCTAATCAGCCTGTCAGCTGGGCCTGGCCAGTCACCATGGTTCTTTAGAAGAGGTTCATCTGAATTCAGCTAAGGAAATTATTTAAAGTGCTTTCCCAAATCCCTTATTATTCTCTCCCAGCCTTCCCTTTCAGGTCTTTGCTACCAGCCAGCAGCATTCAGTAGAGAGAGGGACAGATAAAAAGCTGCAGTGAAATTACTGCCTGCTGTTCCCCATGACTGAATCACTCCAGTCCCCTGACAATCATTCCAGAGCCAGCCAGCTGCAGGGCCAGACCCCTGAACCTCTCTTCTCTGAACAGCAATCTCTTGATGTGAATAGGCAGACCCCTGGCTGACACCCTTACATCCTGAAAATTGTGACTAATTAACCAAATGTTGACACTTAATGTAGTCGATGGAAACTGTGAGGTACCACGCTGGTGAGGGCAGCCTTGTACTCAGTTCTGGGTGGACTGCTGTTCCCTTGTAGCTGGGCAGATTCCATGACTGATGAATGTAGCTGGCATAGGCCATTCTTTCTCCTAGTTCCCAGCCCTCCACATTTGCTGACTTTCACCCAAGAACGCAAGTCCATTGCCTAGCCAAATGGCACTTCCTTTTCCATGCAGCACACTCCACCTCTCTCAGAAAAAGAACCAGCAAAAAAGAAAGACAGTTTGCTATTTAATTGGTGCAAATATAAATACAATTATCCTCCGAAAAGTTCCTCTTTCATTAAAAGTTTGCTCACCAAACGAAAATTATCCCCAAGATGAGTTATAACAAAAAAGAGAATGAAGTTATATTACAATCATATGCATTTGTAGAAGGTTCTGTTGACAAAGAATTTCTTTGATTTTTAGAAGCTAAGTTACTCATTTAAAATATTGTTTAATGTATCATTTCTAGAAATTTATCCTAAAGAAATAATTAGAGATGTGTGTAAAGATTTGTGTCCAAAGCCTTGTTGCAGTATTATGTTCCTAATATTAAAAACAAAACAAACAAAAAAACAACTTACAATTAAAAACAGTTCTCAGCCTAGAAATAAGCGATGACCATTTTTACTTAATTACAACTTTTAGGAGTTGCATTTAGAATGTCCCATAGTTTCCTATATTAAGTTGTCTTTTTTTGGAAGCTGCTGAGTAGAGGAGCCATCAGGAGATCTGCATTTGGGGATTGGTAACTGTAGGTTTGGTAGGATCATAGGATTAGTAACGTGTAGGAGAGTGCTGTAAGGGGATGGGAGATAAAGGAGATGACCAGTTTCTACAAACAGGTAGAAATACAATGCCAGATTAGCGTGTGCCACATAACTCATAAGAAGTAAAGGGTGATACAGTACAGGTAGAACACTGCTTTTGTGAAAGACTTTTATTCTTAGGGGAGACATGTGATAGTGTCTGATGAGGAGGAGGCAGAGCAGAGGAAAGATTTTAGAAGATGGCGGGGAGGGAACTCAAGCATGTCTATGGGCTAAAGGGAAGAAGCCCTTAGAGAGGAAGACTGAAGGTACAGAAGAGATGGCGAGTACATGGGAAGCCAAATCCTGAAGAAAGAGGAGTGAGAATAGTGCCTCGAGTTCAGATTCTTTGAGTCCTACCATAGATACTGGTTAAATATACAACATGTGGTAGGTACAGCCACATCAAGGAATACAATTGCAATATGAGATGAAAAGATCTTTACAATACAGCTCTAGGTAAGAAAGTAGAATACAATAGAGGGTTTAAATTTTAATCACTTTGTAGTATATATGCATAGAAAAAAAATGGAAGTATGTGTCCACCAATATGTTATATAGTGGTTCTCAATGGATATCAGAATTACAGATCTTTTTGCTTTTGTCATCTTGAGTCATCTTTAATTTTTCCTTAGAAATATATCTTACTATAAACACATACACAGGCATGATACTTGTAAAACTGATCTAACAACAACAACAACAAAAAGTTTGTTTTGGGAGAGCGTACCTCCAGCCTTGGGTAAGGAGAGAAATATTCTTCTATCTGAGATACGAATGACCAAGTTCCTATAGATCACGTGTTGTTTCAAGGTGGAAAAAGTTATAGGGTCATTCAAAGGTCGAGGAGAAAAAAGCTGAAGGAGTTCTTGACTGATAACACATATTTGCTTTCTACATTTAGATGTCAGGACATCAGAAGGAAACGTCTAGAATAAATTTGGAGACTTAAGTAAAGCAGTAAAGGGTTGGGTGAGGCAGAGAAACATGTTGAGATCAGTAAGGTGGGACATCATCAGCGTGATTATGGGATTTTTCTCCCAGAGTGCTTAGTAATCTTTAGTGAAAAGGGAAGGTTTGGTTGTTCTAGGGCTGAGGTTAAAAAGTCAAATGGGGTTGATTTTCAACAGAATGAATTACATAAATCAGAAAACTAAGGAAGAAAGGGAAGCAAGGAGGATGCTCAAAGGGTGGAAAAATAGAAGTAGGTAGAAAGATGGAGACCATAACAAGATTAAAGTATAGATTTATGGGGATCTGGGGATGAAGAAGGGGCAGCAGGCTGTGGAGACTGTGGGATTTCAGGGTTCACAATTTCAGAGATGAAAAAGCACTCGCTGATAGGCATGAGAGTGTGATAAAAGTCATGTGGATGTATTAAAGTGATGATCAAGTCATAATACTTTGTGGTTAAGACTGATGTTTCCTTGGAAGATAGAAGGAGACAGAAAAGATGGAGAAGGAGAACAAACAGCCAGAAATGTTCAGTGAAAGTGAAGAAAGACCCAGAGTAGAGATGAGATGTGGGTAGGATGTACGGTAGTGTTGCAGTTAAGAGAGTTCCAGGTAGAGGAACAAGTAGTGCCAAGCCCTTAAAAGAAGAAAGTGCTTGACATGTTCAAGAACTAAAATGAGAGCAGAATAGCTACAGAGTGACAAGGGGAGGTTAGAGAGAGTACCAGGGTTCAGGCACTGGGGGTAAGTAACAAACTGTAAGGTTTTGGGGTCATGAATATTCAAGCAAGGAAGTAAAATAACCCGATTTTATGTTTAAGATTACACTTGTTGCTGTTTAAAACTTATTGGAGAGAGCCAAGCGGGGAAACAGGGAAACCAGTTGCAGTAGTCCAGGTCAGAAATTGATGGCAGCTGGTGGGCTGGTGGCAGTCGGGGTGGCAAAAGTTGAGACATGATTTGGAGGTAGAATCGACAGAACCTACTTGTGGTTGGAATGTGTGAAGGAAAGAAAAATCAAAGATGATGCACAGCTGGACAGGGCAGCCATATATGAGATGGAGAAGACTGTGAGGGGGTTAAGGAAACCAGTTTGGGAGAAGTACATCAGGAATTCAGTTTGGATTCTCTTAAGTCTGAGAGATCTGTTGATGTCAGTAGAGTGGCAGAAAACTGAATGAGATCTTGAGAAAGAACACTGATAATAGTTAACACCCATTGAGTGCTTCCTATGTGACAGGCTCTGTGCTAGACCTTATAACTCCCTCCTTAAAAATAGTTAAGATACTGGTAAGAAAATAGGTGGGTAATTGCAGAAATATATGCCAGACAGTTATTTTATTTTATTTTTTTTAGCTGAGCCATCCTGCTACCTATTGGCAGCTCAGCTTGAGCCGGGAATAGAACCGATGACCCTGTTGCTCAGAGCTCACACTCTTGAGCAAGCTCTTAACCAGCTGAGACACTCGGCTGGCCCTTGGCAGTTATTTCTTTTAATCCTTACAACAACTCTTTGAGGGTATGAGTTCAGACAATTAAGTTAGCAAACTTTCCACTATGCGCTTACATGGTGGAAAGTTTGCAAATTGAATTGTCTTATTTTCGTATATGTGAACATTTTATGAATGCCATACCTAGGAGTATGGCTTCCCTGGAGAAACTAGGTTTTCTTAATAAGGAATGACTTGATAAATGTGATGTTTTATCGTGATTAATTCAAGGACAGTGTGCAGGCTGAATTGAGACTAGGATGAGTGGATCAAGTCTAAAAGCAAGAAGAGTAATTTGGGATCCAATATAATATTTGAGCTATAAATTCTTAAGATCAGGTTTTTGTTTTTGTTTTTAACTGAGCCATGCTGCCTCCTGTTGGCAGCTCAGCGGCAGCTCAGCTCAGGCCAGGACTCGAACTACTGTTGCTTAGAGCTTGCACTCTTGAGCAAGCTCTTAACCAGCTGAGCCACTCAGCCAGCCCTTAAAATCAGATTTAGAATGTTGTCAATGACATGCCAACTATACAATTTCCCTTGCAATAGTATTTAACTGAAATGTCATTAGACGTTAATATATACTTGTCATCAGCTCCCAACATAGTCTCAACTCCTTGATCATTTTTCCAATGTAAGTTGGTAACAACAGAGTCTCTCATTTGTAACCCCAGTAAGCCTTCTCTTTACAAGGACATCTCAGCTTGTGTTCTCTCAAAACTTCTGGCATATGAAGGATTAAAATAGCTATCTGTTTAGTATAGTTTGGGCAGATAAGTAAGAATGGGGACGTTCATGAATCCGTCAGTTACCACATCAAGAAGCCTGGCATCCCTGACTCCTGCATGCTCATCAGTCTTTATATTTTATTAAACATCATGTCTTGTTGATTCTACCCATAACATATCCCTCACATCCATCCAGCTCTCCTTAACTTATTATCACTGCCCCAGCATAGAACTTCATTAGTTTCCCTCATTGTTCTTCTGGCATCTAGGCCTCACTCACTTTATCCTCATGGTGGAGTGAGCTCAAAATAATGGATCTCAAACTCAAACGCTATGAAGGCAGACACGATATATAGAAGGGTGGTGTTCCCAGGAGAGCATAAGTGTGGCTAAATGGCAACTAGTCTTTATACTGGGCATAAAAAGGGGAGGAGTGAGGATGGAGTATATATCTCATCTAAAGGGAAGAGGTGCTATTCAGCTCTTCTAGACAGTGGACACTCTAGAATGGGAGCCTGATGTTGAGAGATTGGTTTCTTTCTCCTCTGAGGGAAGTTAGGAATCAAACTTTCTTAAGTAAAATATCAATTTTTAAATGTTGGAAATTATATATGCTTTTAGTCAATTATGCTCCCTGTAGTTGGCAGTGCATGAGGTACATTCCATGGATGTCACACAGATCAACGTTGTAAGGACTAAAGAAAATATATTTGCAATCCAGAGATACGATCTAAGGGTCACCATTTTGTAAACTGCTCACTATTCAACTAACTTGTACTTTCTTCTGTGTGGCCTTATATGCCCCTGGGTAGCACAGAAAGAAAAGTTCGTGACCCAGACTAGGTGACCACTTTCCCCTTCACTTTTCTCTATATTACTTGGTGCCTGGTTCACAAGTTTATTATTGCACAAGCACATTGTATTGCACTTGTGCAGATGCTTATCTCCCTTATTCTCCTGTGAGCATCAATCCAAAACATTAAAACTGAGTTACTCACTTTCTAAGCCAGAATCATGTAGCACCTATACATGAGAAGAACTGAATAAACTCTTGAACAAACTGAACAGAACGGCTTCCTCTGCCTGGCATGCTTCTTCTCTTGTCAAATATTCCTATTCAAACATCAATATTCATCTCAAATGCTACCTGTGATATTTCTTCCAGCTGCTTCAGGCAGATGTGATTGCTCTTTCCTCCATGATTCCATACCACTACATGCATAATGTGTCGAAGACCACAAAGTTATTTGTATGAGTGTCTCTCTTCCTCTAGATTCTTAGCATTTGGAGGGCAGGGACCACACTATATTTGCAACTGTATTTCTAGCTCTCAGTCTGATTCCTGATAACAGCGAAGGCTTAGTAAATGTTTGCTGGATTAAACTAAACTGAACAATACTTGAAACAATTTGTATGAATGAGCTAACAAGGAAGGGTAAATGAAGGAGGCTATGAGACGTTATTTGGTTTTCATGTCAGAGAGACTGAATTACCTAATTAATCCTGCATTTATTTATTTGAATATTTACTATGTACTCAAAATTATGTCAAATTCTGTGAACAAAAGGAAATAAAAGGGGCTGGCCAAGTGGCTCAGTTGGTTAAGAGCTTGCTTAAGAGTGTGACCTCTGAGCAACAGTGCTGCTGGTTCAATTCCCACATGGGCCAGTGAGCTGCACCCAAGCTGAGCTGCAGCTGAGCTGCCAACAGGTGGCAGGATGGCTCAGCTGGTGACAGCATGTGCTCTTAACAACAAGGCTGCCAGTTCAACTCCCGCATGGGATGGTGGCTACTCCCACCTGCAACTAAGATTGAACACAGCACCTTGAGCTGAGCAGCTGAGCCCTACACAACTAAGATTGAAGGACAACAACTTGGCTGTTCCCCTTCCCCGATTCCCCAACACTGTTCCCTTCCCCCAATTCCCCAATAAAATCTTAAAATAAAATAATATAAACACAAATGATATGAAACCATTTCTATTTAAAAAAACAAAAATAAAAATAAAAAGTCATTTCTGTCAAGGAGCTGATAGTTTATTTGGGTAGATGCGCTATATACACAGGAATAATGTGGGTATGGCATGATATTTCAAATTTATCTTTGGCTCTTCTTCTCCCTGGGTCCTCTCATCCATCATTTGCCAAGTTCTGTTGATTCTATCTCTTGGGTACCTCTTGTTTTTGTATCTTTATTTCTATCCCCACCGCCTCTGTCCTAACTGATTTCCTCATTTCCTATTGCCCAGGATATTGCAAAATCCCAACATCTGAGAATGATCATTTCATAGATCATTTCTTTTGATTCATTGTGTTTCAAAAGTATAATTTTCCCATTTCTCTCAAATCAGCAATTTAGATCGTCTTCTTTTTTCTATTTCAAATCTTGAAAACCATAAACTGTTGAACAAAACAATCTGATTCTTTTCACTCTTTACTGAACCATGAGGAATTTTTTTTTTAAAGGCTGATTCCTAGACTTTTTTTTTTTTTTTAAATTTCTGGCAGTGTACATTTCTTCTTCCCTTCTCCCATTTCTTGGCAGTACTATAGGTGCTCACTTGCTACAACCATAAACTTATATCCCTTAAAAATAACTCTCCTTTGAAATGGTAACTTGGAAATAACCAGTTGTGACTCTGACATACAAGCTGTCAACCCATATGCCTACCTCTACCAGTCTTGACTGGGCCAAGGGGGATTGGAAATGGGAACTTGCTATCTGCTATAAGATGCCACTCTCTTCAAATGGATTAAGAAAGCAAGAAAGCAAGCTCTGGAATTATTTCTACTGTGTTTATTTTTTTATTTTTGGGGGGGGGTTTGTCATTTTTTTCTTTTAATTATTAGTTTCAGGTGTACAGAACAATGCAATAGTTAAGATCCTAGCTCTCCCATGTCTTGGTTTGTGAACTGAATAATTCTTTCAAGTTCTATGAACGCTAGTTTCTTTGCATATAAAAAAGGAAATAATAATAGCTTTAGGTTTAGTTATCAACTAGTAGTACTCAAAAACATTTATATAATAATAAGATGTTATTTGTCTTTTTCACTGTGTTTACATTTGCATGAATGGTAAAAAAGTAATATTGAGTAAAACTTTTCCTTAGCATAAATCACGGCAGTGGTACCAAATTGTACTAGTAATCACTGAATTCTTCAGTAAACATACATTCACAACGAAAAAAAGTCAGTTTCACTTAAGAATATCTTTATGAGTAGTAAAAATTATGAATTTCATAAAATCTTGAACTTTGAGTCCATAATGTTATAATATTCTGTGTGATGAAATGAGAGGAATGAATAAAGCACTTCCATATACTGCATTTGTTTTATCAAGAAAAAATATTTGGGCAATCTTTGAGTTGCAAGTTAAACTAACCACCACATTTTCATTTAATACCATTTTTACTTGAAAGAATGAGTGACATACAACTATGATTATTCAGTCTTGAGTGTGTGGCAACCTGAAAATTAATGAGTGAGCCTGTTTCTTCAAGAAAACAACTGATGGTAATTTTTGAAAATTGTAAAATTTGAGTTTTCAAGCCAACATTAAAAATGTGGACACCTTAAATCTGCCACCATGTACACAACAGTTTCCTAAGCCTTAAAGGCTCTCTTGATGGGATGGCTGGTAATATTGACAAATAGGAATTTTTGATGTCAACATTTGGATGATCTGTATAACTCAGTGAACCAATATTTTCCAATGAATCAATACATATTACAAGCCCATGCATGAGTAAAAGGTTCATTTACAGTGTAAGATAAATGAATGAATTTTAGTGTAATATAGTACGGAAAGTTTGTTGATATGGTTTCAGATTCCACAACACAACTCATCTTTAAATAACGACAACTTGTCAAGTTTTAGTATAACATCAGAGTAGAATAGCCACAATTACCTGAAAAGGTTATGAAAACATTTTGCCTTTTTCCATTCATATATCTGTGAAGGAGCTACATTTTCTTCATTCACTATGACTAAAACAACATGTACAACAGATTAAACACAGATGAAAAGAATGCAGATGTATATTAATCTAGACATAGGAGAGATTTGAAAAATATAAAACAAGGACAGTTTTCTTGTTAACTTTTTTGTTTTGAAAAATAGAGATATTCCTAATAAAAAAGTTACTATGTTAACATGTAATAATTTTATTATTGTTATTTATAAATTAATAAACATTTTAACTTCTCTGTTTTATTTCCAATAAAGCACATTTAAACTTTTTTTTTTTAATTGGGGAACAGTGTTTGTTTTCAGGACCCATCAGCTCCAAGTCAAGTAGTTGTTTCAATCTAGTTGTGGAGGGTGCAGTTCAGTGGCCCATGCGGAGTATAATACATATTGATAGATATAATGCATATAAATAATACAGCGTTCTTCATTAATTTTGAGTAAAAAGGGGTCCTGAGACTAAAATGTTTAAGAACTGCTTTTGTAAACAATCTATAAGACAATTCTCATAAAGCACTTAACACGGTACACTATAAGGGCTCAATAAATGTGGATAAGCCTATTACACACCAAGTGCTCAGTAAGTGTTAGCGAGTATTATAACTTTTTTAAACCACACTTGATTCTCATCCATTTGTCACAGTTTGAAAGAGAACCTAAGGAGCTGAGGCAGCAGAGTGCTTGAGGAAGAGAGGAAAGACGTAGGTCCATCATAGTTTAATATTTATCAGAGTAATAATGTTCTTCACTGTCTCAGAACCTAATATAAAGGATCAACTGCTGAAGTGAAAAGATAGTCAACATGACGTGTTTTTCAGCAGCTACACTGAGAATTTGAAAGCATGCACAGGCTACATGTTTGAAAACTGGAATCCAAGCTCCCCCATGCCTAGTATGACTTCACATTCTTACACCAAGCAAATCATTAGTCAAAGACTTCTTAACGCTATGCTGAGTCTATAGTAAACATTTTTATTCCGCTTGACATATACATGGACCATTGGCAGTGGTAAAGATTTCAAAGCCCTTTTTAATTTTATTTTTAAGGCAATGCGATTTGCAGAGTGTATCCTTTACTAAACAAACAAAACAAAACAAAAAACAAGAAAAACATCGTGTATAATTATTATAGCTATGTTGAGATCAACGTTTCTTTGGGTTAGGAGCCTAAATTCCCATCAGTCCACACTGTCACTGGTCTCCAAGTCTGTTCATTAATATTCAAACAACTCTAATTTCAAACAACCCTAGTGCTGCCCATAAAACCTAGCCCAGGAAACAAATATTTTCTGTGAGCAAATGGACTCCACGTCCCCTCCAGGTATATGTTGGGGGAGGGAGGTGGAGGTAGGGAAAGGCAGGCTGCATGTACCCCATTCCCCTTGAAGTGCCTTTGCTTTCTTTGCAACCCTAAGGATTTGAGTTAATATCTAAATCCTATAGCTTTAGTAGGGGGCAAAATAATTTTTGGTCATGAATACCTGTTTCCTTTTTGAGTTCCTCTTTTACTCTATTTTACAATAGAGGTTCAAGGTCAAGTTTATTTCTGCCTTAGGGGCTTTATGCTTGCTTTTATATTTACCTACAGGATTTTTATACCTTTGTTATTCTTCAAAGGTCAGCTGAAGTGTTACCATCTCAAAGGAGTCTGCCCTGACCATCATAAACTCCTCTCTCCACCACTACTCTATATCACCCCCCCATTTATCCACCTGTTATTTTCTTCATAACACTTATCATCATCTGAACTTATTTTATTTGCTTATTTATTTACTGTCTGACTCTCACTACAGTGTAAACCCCAGAAGGCAGAGGCTCTTCTGTCGTGTTCATCACTATGCTGTATTCTCAGTTCCTAGAACAGTGCCAGGCACTTACCTAAGCATTCAAGAAATATATGTTAAACCATCAATAAACCAAAAAGGCAACCAACCAAATGGGAGCAGATATTTGGAAACAATGTCTCCGATAAAGGGCTAATATCCAATAAATAAAATGAACTCATACTGAACAACAAAAATACAAACAATTCAATTAAAAAATGGGCATAGGACATGAACAGACACTTTTCCCAAGAAAGCATACATATGGCCACTAGATATATGAAAAGATGCTCAACTTTACCAGCTATTAGGGAAATGCAAATCAAAACCACAATCAATACTACTTCACACCTGTTAGGCTGGCTATTATCAACAAGACAAGTAATAACAAGTGTTGGAGAGGCTGTGGAGAAAAAGGAACCCTCATATACTGCTGGTGGGAATGTAAGCTGATACAGCCACTATGGAAGGCAGTGCGGAGAGTCCTCAAACAATTAAGAACAGAGCTACCATATGACCCAGCAATCCCTCTCTGGGTATCTACCCAAAAAATATGAAAACATTTATAAATAAATAAATAAATAAATAAATAAATAAATGTGTGTCTAGACTCTGACTGTAACCACTTTGAGCACTATTTATGATTGCAGAAGTCAAACGTGACTTGTATCCATCTTTTGTTATCTGTAGATATTGAGTATTACAATTTTAATACAGCTTTTCCTTTCTTAAAACGTGTATACACTATATATATATATACATATATATATATACATATATATACATATACATATATACATATATATATATCCCTATGTTCATTGCAGCATTATTCACAGAAGCCAAGATGTGGAAACAACCTAAGTTTCCTTCAATAGATGATTAGATAAAGAAGATGTGGTATATATACACAATGGAATACTACTTGGCCATATGAAAGGATAAAATACTGCCATTTGTGACAACATGAATGGATCTTGAGAGTATCACGCTAAACAAAATAAGTCAGATGGAAAAGGAAAAGAACCATGTGATTTCGCTCATATGTGGGATACAAAACAGAAAGCAACAAATGAGCAAACAAGGAGGTCAGATACATAGTGACAGAAAGAGACTAGACAGGGCGGTGAACACACAAAGCACTATACAGATGATGTGTTATAGAATTGTACACTTGAAACCTCTATAATGTTATTAACCAATGTCATGTCCAATAAATTTGGTAAAAAAGAGAAACGTGTTTAAGAAATGAGTGACTCAATCAATGAGACACTGTAATATAGTGAAAGGAGTATAAGTTTTGGAGCCAACAGACCTGGGTTTGAAGGCTGACTTTACTTATGAAGTGTGTGACTTTGGGACAGCTCTTTAATTTCTCTGGATCTTAGCTTCCTCATCATAAAGCTGTAATTGTTAGACAATTGCAAAAAATCTCATATTGTTTGACACATAAAAAGTACTCAATAAAAATTATATTCCTCCCCCAACTAAACTGAGTACTTACGATGTGCATGACATTAATGCTTAAGTCCCCAACATCACGGAACATATCATCTTATATGCATGCCAAATAAATGGCAGAGGGAGAAAAAAAAATCTTTCATTGGCTCCCTACTGCCTAGAGAATGAAGTCTAAATTTATTTAGAATAACATTTACGGCACCTCATGATCAGGCTCCACCATGCTTTTCAACCCTCATTTCCCACTGGTGTCTTCCACCTAGGGGCCACCCTAATCAATTCACTCCACCACTCACCTTACTCTGTATGTTCGTAGGACTGATCAGCCTTGCAGCTTTGCTCACACTCTTGCCCTCTCCTTATATCTGAATTCTGCCTGCCCAGGGCCTGAAGTCATCCTCACTTAAACTGGGAAGTAATTTGATCTCACACCAACCCAATCCTCACAACTGGAAACAATTGTTCCCTTTCCTAAGGTCCCAGAGCAAGCCGGTTATGACCTCTTCTTAAGTACTTGACACTTTTCACCTTGTGTTTGGAACCTAGGTGTATTTGCTTTTATCTCCTAGCCTAACCTTTAAGAACATGAGGTCAGCAATTGTTACTGGTTCATCTTCGTCATCCCTGATGATGCCCAGTGCTCATGATAGGCGTCCCCAAAATAGAGAGAGATGAATGACCGAATGAATTTAAAATGAGTAAAAAGAAACTTAATGGGAGACTCAGTTCTCTACATGGGTCTTTCATCTTAAGACTGTGCTCTTTCAACTAGATTATGTCTACTTTGTTTTACGCTGTTATAAATTAGGGATAGTATATGCATTTTACATCTTGTAAAATGTAATTGTGCCAATTCGAATAAACTATGAAGGCTTTTGGGAGTACTGACTTGAGAAAGATCTTGAAGTGATGCCCATGATGGAGTTGAAAAGTCTGTACCACACAATATAGCATATTAAGTCTATACCACACAATCACATCGTACCTTTTATTGGCCAGTTTATTTATAATTCTTACCCTTTTCTTTTTTTAATTTCAGGTGTACAAAACAACATAGTGATTAGACATTTATATACCTCACAAAATGATCACCTCAATAAGTTTATTACCCATCGAATATTGTACACAGTCATTATAATATTACTGACTATATTTCCTATACTATTTTTAAAATTATAGTTGACATTCAATATTATTTTATATTAGTTTCAGGTGTACAGCAAGGTTGTTAGACATTTATATAATTTATAAAGTGATCTCCCCAATAAGCCTAGCACCCACCTGACACTATACATTGGTTTTATAATATTATTGACTCTACTCCCCATACTGTACTTTACATCCCCACAACTATTTTGTAACTACCAATTTGTACTTCTTAATCCCTTCACCTTTCTCAACCAGCCCCCAACCTCCCTCCCATCTAGTAGCCATCAGTTATAATTCTTACTCTTAAAACCCTATTGTTTTTATCAGAGCTTCCTGAGAACCAAGTCCATGTTTAACTCTTCTTTCATGATCTGTATTACACAGTGCTACACACAGTGGCTTTCCTTAGCTTTTAGGGAAATCTTAACCTTTTTTGCTCAGCCCACAAAAGCCTTTCATAATCTGCTCTTTTACTTTTCTCATATCTCATCTCTCTCCATTCTTCCTCTCTACTTCTTTTTATAGTCTCCCAAACACAATCATGCCACTTCCAATCCATGCCTTCTACTCCCCAATTCATCTAAATTCAACTCAAGCATCATCGTCCTGCAAAGCTTGTATGACTCACCAGTTTTTGGTCTCAGAGTACACTGATCTTGCTTCTACTGCCACAGTTATTACATTACATTATAAACGCTGAATTCATAGGAAAGGAACTATGTTAATTTTACTTATGAACACATAGTAAAGAAGCAGTAAGTATTTGCTAAATTAATGAATAAATGAGAACTTTATTGTCATCGATCATTACTATGTCAAGCACTTCATGGGCTTTATCCTAGTTATACTTAAAATAGTATATTTAACTATCTGCTTCTTTCTATTTATTCTTGCTTCTGTCAGTTATAAAAGACTAAGCAGTTTACCTTTTGAAGAAGAAATAAAACTTGTTCAGCCTCCTGCTGTGTCAAGAGGTAACCAGAACAACAGTTTGCCCAACAGAAGCCTGAAGGAACTAATTTGCCCCCGGTGGTTTCCTCTTAACTCTCTAATCACAGACAGAATTCAATCGGACTTTAAAAGGATTCAATGGAATTGTAATAGATAAGCATGATATGGGGGTGGAAGGGCAATAGATGGGGGGAGGGAGGTTGTCACTTTGTGAGGGTGAAAAGGGTAACTACTGCATTGTTCTGTACACCTGAAACTAACAATAAAAAAAAATTAAAAAAAAAATGAAAGTAAAAAAAAAAAAAGACAATGAGGCTTGAAATCTGTTTCCCATTCCTCTCAGTCTTCTCTCATCTACTAAACTTCTGCCTAAATCATTTTTCTCTAAAGAGCTCATATTTGTCAAGTATTTAAGAACACAATAGAAAACACTGAATTCTCAGCATCAACTCTAGAATACTCCTATATCTTAAGGTAAAGTAAATAAAATGAATTAGAGTGCACTAGAGAGGGATATATTTCTTTTAGAAGGTACTTAACTAGAATATAAAAAAAAAATCTCTTTAGTTCTTTACTTATCCTTTAGAAGCAGAAGCAGGAATATGGAGTACTTACTTTCTTCCATTTTGCAGGGGAAATAAATTTTATTTTTATGATTCAGACAACAACAAAAAAAGATATTTCCCATTCACAGCTTTGATTCTCTAAAATACCTTTCAGACACTGGAGTCCAAGGGTAAGTAGAGCTGACGAAAAATGTTGGTCTATCATTGTGCTTTAGGCAGGTTAATGATGCTCATTGAGGCATAAATATGACTTGCCACATTCTACCCCTTTCAGTCCTTTGTGAATACGCTTCAAAAGAACAATGAGTGTATAAAGTCCTCTAATATCTGCCACATTACAATAAATGATGAACCAACTTCCACAATATTGGCTTTGACCTCAAGCACATTATGCAATAATGCTTCCTTGAAAGTTTTTGAGCACGCAGCTCCTTTTCTCCCAGAAGATACATCTACCAGATGGCAAAAGTGACAATCTCAGAAAAAAAGGAGAGCTGAGTTGAAAACAGCAGTTTCTTTTGAAGGTCAGGGGACAAATCTCTGGTAGCAAAGCACAGCACAGCATTTTAGAGACAAAACCTTATTACCCAAATATCGCCATTTCACAGCGCTTAATGTTGAATGAGTAGTGTTGTCTCCCTAAAGGTATATCGCTCTGTCATTTTAGGGCGAGGCTAAAGACTGTGATTAACATGACAAAGGAGGGGCAGGTCAGATTATATGCAGATGAGGGTTTTAGAATGCTATCACCAAGTTCACATATGTATATATAAATTTCACATATATATCATATATATGTATGTAACACACACACACAAACACACGCGCGCACACACACACACACACACACACACCACCATGAAGTGCAACCTCATGAATGCATATTTAGGTATAACCCTTTTAAATGCCACTTTGGGACCTAGAAACTTTTTCCTTAAAAGGCAATGGTGGAGTTTCTAACACAGAGGAAATGTTTTTCCGTAACCACTCCTCATGGCCGACCTGGACAGTTTCCATTTTGGAAGCAGAGTGTCCAGGGCAATATCTGGATGAAGAAGAGACTCTCTGTTGCAGGCCAGCACATCCATTCATTCTTCCATTTATTCAATCATGTATTCATCTAAAAATGTTGAACTTTCACATAAATCAGGATTGTATTTGGTGTTTAGTTGATTGGCATACCTAGGACTAAATCAAGAAATATTAAAGAAATATGCAGAAAAAAATTTTTTTTCAATGGAGTGTCCCATTTCTACCTCACTTCATAAATATATCAAATTTAATTTTAAAAAGAATAAACTTCTAAGCCTTTTACTTCTTAAAAAGATGCTCATGGGATGGCCGGATGGCTCAGTTGGTTAGAGCACATGCTCTTAACAACAAGGTTGCTGGTTCGACTCCTGCATTGGATAGTGGACTGTGCCCCCTCAACTAGATTGAAAATGGTGACTGGACTTGAAACTGAACTTGCGTCCTCCACAATGAAGACTAAAGGACAACAATTTGACTTGGAGCTGATGGGTCCTATCCCCCAATTAAGTTAAAAAAAAAAGTTAAAAAAAAGATGCTCAGAAATGGTATATGAATCTCTCCATATTTTGCTTAAAACATCTTATTTAGAACCTTACTTAGAACCTAAAAAAAAACAAACAACAAAACATAATAATTTCTAGAAAACTGAGGGTGTGTTTGTGAACAAACCCAAGGGAAACTAAAGAAAAGAGACTTCATGTGGTATCAAATGCCTCCTATTGACTTTGTCGGGGAACATTTGTTTCCTTTTGTGAGTAGCATATAGGCAGCATAATTTCCACTAACTGCTTTTCTTTGGCTGGAAGGGGATGACTAGAAAGAGAACTGGCTTGATGCATGAAGTCATTTCAATTACAATTCATCTGAAGACAAAGGCAAGAATTGCCCAGTTTTTGGCTGAGATGGGTTCTTTTTTACTCCTTGAAAAAGTAAGTAATTCTCAAATGGGACCAATGTCTATGGGCTTATTTGACAACCTGCCTCCTATTTGTAAACTATAAAAAATGTTCACTGCCCAGAAATTTCACTATGTTAAAAGATTTTAACATATCAGTATGTAACTTGAAAATGGGTAAACTAAGTATTCTGAAATAATAGAGGGGGGTGGGCACTTCAATCACTCAAGAAAGCTGTTAAATTGAATACCCATTCATTTCTTTTCATTCTAAGGGGTAGAGGGAAGATACAAATTATTTGATTATGTGACTGGGGCTATCCAAATAGCAATTTAACATTCATTCTTTTAAAGCAGTTCCTCATAATTGCTCTGAGAAAGGTTTGTACCAGTATCTCTACATCAAAGATAAAGAAAGGCCCAGTTAAATTAAGTGGTGGTCCAGGCAGACTCACATGACAGGTCTTCAATGGAAGTAAGTAAGGATGCTGGATGATAATAACTGAGCCTTAATAAACCATTTAGGTTACAAAGATAAAATGTTTCTTTCATTAATAATTAATCAAAGCATCCAGACTAAGTGGTGTGGAGTAGCTGAGCAGTTGGCGCTCACTCAGCAAGTTTTTATTACAGCCAGTCATTAAAATAGAACTAAAAACATTAGAAGGGAGTTAAGATAGTCATGCTGTAAAGTTTTGGAGCTGTATTTAACCTTCTATTAGCGTATAACCTTATATTACTATGCAGTACCTAGTCTGCCAAATAACTACATTCTCACATTTGGTCACAATATGTGTAGTGCTGGTGATCAGAGATGTGTATCCACAAATGCACATGAAAACAATGAATTCTAATTTATCAGCATTCCTCTAGTTTCTTATGTCTTTCCTCTTCCACCCAAACTCTTGTTCATTCATTCAGTTATTCACTCATTTATTTAACAAATATTTATTGAACATCTACTTTCTGTCTGGCAATGTGTGACATGCTGGATGAACAGTGTTAATTAAACTGGCACAGTCCTGACTTCATGAGGCTCTCATCAACAACAACAACAAAAATTATGGGTGAAAGGATTCATAACTATAATCCTATGCAAGCTGCTTACCCTCTCTGAGTCTGTTTTCTCCTCTGTAAAATAGGGTTAATAATATCTTCCTTGCAGGGTTATTGTGTCCCTGTCTGGTTCATAACTGTATGTCCCTGGTGACTTGACACATTGTGGCACTATATATTCATTACAGAGTCAATGATGCATTAGAGACTGAATATATAGGTCACTTATGTAAGGAGTACACATTAAATGGTAGCTAATATGAATAACATTAAGTTTTTCCTCCCTCTTTGTAGCCAGTGTTGTAGATGACATCGGCAGTAAATGTGACAACTTTTATTTGTCCAGACTCTCACTTTTTCCCCCTTGCTTATTTTTAAAGATCACTTGTAGAAATTTCCATATTACATCTTTAGATAATTGCTAAGAGATAGTCAAAGTAGAGCTAATTAGCCTCATTTTCCAGGTGAAGATGTAGAAATTCAGAGAGGTTGACTTATCCATACTAAAATAGATAATCAGTGGTAAAAATAATCTTGAGCCCACAGATTGTTCTCATTGGCACCTTGGTACACCAAGAACATCTGAGGAGATGATGTTGCAATGCACTGTAAGGCTGGAGACCCATAAATCAACTGATGACCAGGGATGCCTCTGTCCAATGAGATTTTTGCTCCTAATCTTGTCTGTGGAGCCATGCGGACTATGAGCTCACAACTCTAAACCCACCACTGTACACCAAACACTTGACTTTGAACTTCTGTGATACTAGTGCAGATAAGAAAAGGCTTCAAGACTACATCCTGGGAGGTGCTGGCTCATTTTTAAAAAACATATTAGGGGCTTAAAAAGTGTTTGTAAGCATAAATAAACTACTGTTATTTTCACCAAAGCAATTCTTGGGTAGATTGCTTAAAATAAGGCAGGATTAACCCTAAATTAAACTGAGGATATCTCTAATCTTGTGGGAGAGGCAGAGACCAAACACAACACCGTACATGTACTTATACACAGAAGAAAGCAATTCATTAATTCTACCTAAGGAGAGAGGAAGAATTATGGTTTTAAAGTCTGGGTATTTTTAAAAAGGGCTATTTAAGAAAAAGGGGATGGTGGTGGGAGGAGCAATAATAGAAGAAAGGAAAGAAATAAAATATAAGAGAAAAAAATTAACACTTGTTGAGGTAAGCCTATAGATCACAGACTGTGCTAGAAGCTCTCTGTAATGAAGAGCATGAGGTTTGCTATCAGATTTCTATGGTACTTGGCTTCTTATTAAACATATCATTGATAAGATATTTACTTTTTCCTGAGTCTGTTTCAACATGTGTAAAATGTGTGGATATATTAGTACTTATCTCATATAGAGTTGTTGTGAGGGTAAAAATAGTTAAAATATATAACACATCTGCAATAGGCACTTCTCAGTGGGCATGCAATAAATTATGGCTTGTTTATATTAACAATTTCATACACTGTGAAAGGAACTTTGCCTTGAGCTATCAGATCTTGGTATGAGAGTTCTTATACCATCTGTTTTCTCACATGTTCTCTCCATGAAAACACTAGGCTAGAAATCAATTTGAAACCTTGTCTAGACCACTTGTAATTCCTCATCAACCCTGGGTCCTATAGAGCTAGAGCCCTGGAACCATGCCATGAGGCCTGTTTTACAGATGAAGACACTTTAAATGTAGCCTTTTCAATGAGTTTTGTCCCTAAGCTCCTGCATCTGGGGTACAGTATGGACCCTGCTCACAGTCAATCCAACTCTGCAGTGAATTACTGTTCAGAGGCGCCAGTGTGAATGTTGGCCTCCTACCTCAGAAGGATTGAGAGCAGTCAGGACTCTAAAATACATTATTTTACCGATTTCTAAAGCACTTCTCTTGCTCGAAATAGAGGCCTAAGAGGCAACTAGGCGAATAAAGAGAGAGGTTATTATTGTTATTTATTTATTTATTTTTTACATCTTAGTGTATCTTCCCTGGCTACTACTGTGAACACTCCATAAGCAGGTTTAGTTACCACATCATCAGGTATATGAGAAATGATTTGAGGGACAGCTTCTGATTTGTGTAAAACTGAGTTTCACAACATGGTATTGAAAATGTATTCCACTCACTAAAAAGTCAGCAAGAAACTGCCAATATTATGTTTTGTCACTCATGAATAAAAAAATTCTGTGTTAGAGGCATTTCACACTATTGAATTTGGCAAATGTCATTCAAAAAAAAAACTCTTCTCAAAAAAAAAAAAATCTCATGGTGAAGGATATTTTACCATGCCCCTCAGGTGATGTACAGAATTGTTGAAGCCACAAAGCCCATCTAGATGGTATGGTTCAGGCACTCACCTTCCAAATGTACTAACTATGCCTAGTGCTTGCTATGTCCCTATGTTACAGGTCTAACCAGGAAAGCTGGTTAAAGATGGTTTAGAGAGGTGACATAAAATATAACCTCCATATCCTCTGATAAAACAGGTCTCCCTGTGAGCTGTTATTTCCACCTGACAATGGGAAAGAGCAGGCTAGGGAAAGTCCTGAAATGTGCTCTGTGCAGGAAGATACTCCTTAACACCAAGGTTGTAAGTTCCCGTCCATTTTGATAGTACAGTACTTGATTCTTATACATCTATCATAACAGTTACTACATGAGAAAAGAAATTATATGTTGAATGTGTTTATCTTATTAATCTCTCTAGTGGGGGGTAAATAATTCTTATTCATCTCTAGATCATTATTGATAGTAGGTGCTCAACAAATATTAAGCAAAGGATTTTTCTCCTTTCACCTTCTCCCTAGCTTTACCATGAACCTGATACAGCAGCCTTAAGCAATATCGATTAAAGAGGTCCCAGACTTTCATGGCCCAAGAACTCTTTGATTATTTAGCCTTTCACGGATGTCCTATTCTGAAAGTCTTAATGTGCCAAACAAACTAAATTGATTGCGTCTAGAAATGGTACATAAATAGTGCTAATTTTTTTTTTGTTTGTTTCTCCTAGAAAATCTTATATTTTACAGATGAAAAAACTGAAATCTAGAAGGACTAAGTAACTCAAAGTATTAAAATGACTCTGGCAACAATGGGAAGGAAATATTATAGGACAAAAAGAGAAAGTAGCAAGGTTGATTGGGGAGCTACTCTGCTAGTGCCCAGTGGAAAATGAGGCAGTTTAAACTAGTTTGCTGGTGATTAAACTGTAGGAAGTGAGTAGATTACAGAGATGCTAGGAGGTAAAAACAGATAGGATTAGGTCGTTGTTTAGATATGGCGATGAAGGAAAGAGATATTATAAACCTTAGGCCTCTGGCTTATAAAATGGATGGCCTAGGCATTGAAATAGAGAATTCTGAGAGAGGTGAGTTTGGAGAATCAGATTTTGAAATCAATTTTGGACATGTTGAATTTGAATGTCTGGAGGGCATGCTAGCAGAAATGCTGAGTAGTCAATCAGGTATACAGGATGGAAGCACAAAGGAAAAATGTCTGTTCTGAAGATATATATTTGTAAATTAATTCACATAGATATATTTAAAGCCATCAAAATATGTCAATCATCCAAGGAGTGATTAGACAATAAAAAGATTCAGGTAACCAAGGCTGGAGTGTCTCAGTCACTAGAAGCTGGATGGAAGAGGAAGGTAAGGTTTACTAAGAAGGATTGTCCACAGAGATATACATAAACCAAGATAGGCTACTATCAAGAAAGAAAAAAGCCATTATTTTAAGATAGGGGAGTGATAAACACTGTTAAATACTCTGAGAGTTATAGTATGAGACAAAAATGCCTGTAATTGACATAATACTTAAATAAATGATTAAACTTATATAAACTTATATATATATATATATATATATATATATATTTTTTTTTTTTTTCTTTTTCTAAAGAATGCTGACCTGAGGCTTCTTGTCCAGTGACTCAATAGTTCAGGGAAACATAGTGCTTCGAACAAGAAGTCCCTTAAAGAAGCAAGAACTCAGGGTTCAATATAAGGGAAGGTCCTACAAAACAGGAAGAGGAAGTACAAAGATTCCTCCCAAAGGGAGAAGAAAAGGGCGTAATCAAAAGGTATTACCTTGATCTGTCCTCTAGATCAAAATCCCATGTATTTGAGGTGGGAAAGAATGGAGGCATGATGGAAACAATTGCATAAGTTTGGAAGGAAATCCTCCAACAGTGAAAACCGTGTCCCATTGCGCTTTTGGTGCTCTGAGGAAAAGCGCCCCTTGGAGACTCTGGTACAGTAGACTTGGAAGTGGTCATAGGAGGCAGAGGGCGAGTAAAGCTGAGACAGTATTTATCGTACTATCTAGCCAACCTCCTACTTGCAGTTTTCTGGATCTTCATGACCTTCATGTGGCATGGAGGATAACAAAAAGATCCCATGTGCTTCTGGTAGCATTTCAAAGGAAAGCAGCTGTGAACCAGTGGGCTTCCCATGGACTGTCATGCTGAAGATTGAGGTGATCCCCAATCAGGTATTTCTAGATCAACAACCTAATCCAGTATCATTTAAAAGACGTTATTATGATTCTGAGGATATCTAGAGTCAGCAAGATGTTAGATGGGGACAAGTATGTCACAGGGGATAAGCGGGCTGTCACAAATCTTAAAGCATAGAGCACAAGCTCTCCAGCTGCAGAAACAGATGCCAGCAAGATGCCCAAAGGAGACACAGACACAACCACACCATTCAGCAAGGACTCAGAGGACAGCACAGGAACCACATGCAAACCAGCTACAAGTTCCTATCACAACAAGGACATGTAAGATTTCTTCTACTTCTAGGCTGTCTGGCCAAAGTGGCATGGAGATACTTTGACATTTAAGAAATAGCCCTGCTAACAAATTTGAACTGTGAAATTGACTGATTATTCATCCAGTGTGATTATTAAATAATATACTGTGTTTACCTGAAAAAAGTGGCTTTAAATTGGAGGAAACTGAGATAACTTTAATGGAAATATCAAGATATTCTTCTTTATTTTTTTTCTTTTTAATAGAGGATGACATCATTGAAATAAATAATATGTATTTAACTTTACATCTCTGAGTATGAACAAATCTGTTTGATTACATGCCACTGAGGTCATCGGAGAGCTTAGCGAGAGTTGCAGTGGAACTCATTGGGCATAGCAGGGTGGTTTGAAAAGTGAGAATAAGATGAGGAAATGGAGGCAGCAAGAGAAATGTGGCTGTGCCATGTTGGTAGAATTGGGACAGTTACTTGGGGGTATGGAAGAAACAATTCCATTTATGTTGGCTAAGAATTGAATAAATTGAAATGTTAATGTGGAGATCAAGAAAGAGAGAGATTTACAATTCAAGAAAAAAAAAAGAAAACTGATAGAGAATGCAGAAGAAAAATATAGCGGCAAAAAATAAAGGAGCACGTTTAACTAATCTCAAGGACAAGATGGTCTTTTTAAACATAATACCAAAGAAAAACTCTATAGGAAATACAAAATTGATCATTTGTATCTATCAGAAATCATCTGATACATAATTTAAAAGACATACTGTAGATGCCTTTAATATATAAGATTTAAAAACTATAAAAAATAATAATGTGTAAGCATATAAATGAAAAAGGGGCATACACTGATAATTCAGAAAAGAAAAAAATACAATTCAATCAGTAGACTTATAAAACTGCTTAACCTGACTAATAATAAAATGCAAATTTTATCATTGAAACAATACGAAATAATCTTGACTATCAAAAAGGCCATAATAAAAATTAGACCATCTGTTTATTTCCCTTGTAATACTTGAAACAATTTATAACTCTTATAAAACTGGTCATTTACTTCAGTCTCTTGCTTGCCCACTAAACTCGATATTTTAACAAGATAGAAAATGTCTATCTAGCTAACTTTTTTATTTTCAATTCCTTGTACAATGTTGGGCACATGATACGTCTTCAATAAACACAGAATGAATGAATACATGAATGAATGTTGGGATGGAGCAAGGTCCTGGCTTAATGTGCTGGAGAGAGTATCAAGTGGTACAAACCACCTGGAGAGAAACTTGAAAATATCTATCAAATGTCAATGTTACATTCTTCAAACTAGCAATTACATTTTTCAGGATTTATTCAAAATAAATAATAATATTTGTACAATTTAGGATAAGGATGTTCATCAAAGTTATTTATGTTGTCATTATGTTATAAATAGTTTAAATGTCCAGTGAAAAATACCCAATTAAATAAATTGTAGCACATAAGCTTAATCATATAGTAAACAACCATTAGAATTAATATTTTAGAATCATTTTCATGGCAAAGAAAAATGCTCATTGTTACATGAGAAAACTATATTTTAAAATAATAAGTATGACATAATATCAGTTTTGTTAAAAAAGCAACTAATGCCTAAAATAACTGAGAAAATACACAGGAGATTTTATTTTCTTTGAGCTTCTTTATGTCTTCCAAAATTTCTACATAGGACATGAAA
This sequence comes from Hipposideros armiger, assembly GCF_001890085.2. Taxonomy (NCBI): domain Eukaryota; kingdom Metazoa; phylum Chordata; class Mammalia; order Chiroptera; family Hipposideridae; genus Hipposideros; species Hipposideros armiger. The sequence goes on along the minus strand of NW_017731429.1, from coordinate 3,709,097 downwards.
GAAAATATTGTTTAAAATAGCTAAGAATTACTTCCAGGAATCTTTAGAACTTAAAATACCTAGATTTTTTTTCACTCCATGTTTGAAGTTAAGAAAACAGATGACCTACTTTTATAAATCTCAAATTCCTAATTACTCTGATTTTAATTCTAATCTTTTAAAACATTTGTATACATGAATCTTTCTTATATTTATAGCACTGTAAATATGTATTTTTATCTATCCTGCTTTTTAAAAAATTTCTGTTTTTAGAATTATCTTTTAAAGTTACTCAAGTCTAACAGCATATTTAAGCCCAAATTAAAACAGATTAGAATCTTCATCTAAGGCAGATATAAAAATTTAATGACCTCATATTAATTATAGAATTTAACTGCAGTCTCAAAATAGAATTGTGTATTATTTTATGATTCCAGTGGACCTTATTAGTTAATAAAGTAATTTTGGTGTTGTAGTAACTCATTTGTGCTACTTCCACTAGAATAAAGCTTCTTCTCTCTACAAAGTTTCTCTTTTCAGAAGATAAATCACCTTTATTTCTGTTTCCTGTCCTTTCTAGAACAAGTGACCAAACGCATATGCACAGGTGTTTTAATGCATACTCCTAGTTTAGTATTTATCAATAGTGTTTATTTAAGTGGCAATAGAATTCTTAAGCAGGGCTTGGAAATTTTGTTTAGAGAATGCTACTTTCCCACTAAAATGCACGGCTGTTTGCAATTTCCTACAACTCTTTTAATCCTGACATTGTTTCCTCCATAACATTCACAATTCCTCTCATTTTGTCTGATGATTTATGAGAGCAATGGGACTAGTTCAAAGCATCCTGTCATTCATTGCCTAAATCTAACTTGAGTAACAGTGGGTGACAGGACTTGAAAGTTCGGGAAGGCAATGGAACAAGCTAAAAATGTGCTTACTGTGGATCTGACAATCACAGGGCACATAGACTCTTGTTTAAAGAATGATTGGGCTGGCCGAGTGGCGCGATGGTTAAGAGCTGGCTTGGGATGCCAGAGGGCCCCGGTTCGGATCCCACATATGAGGGCCAGTGACACTGCCCTCTACAGCTAAGATGCTGAACAACAGCTCCACCTGGAGCTGGGCTGCCTTGAGTCACTGGCGACGGTGTAAGCTGCAGCCCCTGTGGCAGTGGGTTGGCATGGGCTACTGTGTGTAGCCAGCAGCCAGCGTGAGCGGCCAGCAGCCACTGTGATCAGCCATCCAGAAGCCAGCGACTGATCTGCCTCACCCGGGAAGAACGCAATGATAGTGCCAACTTGGGCCAGTGAAGCAATGTCCTCCACAGCTAGACTGAAGAACAAAAAAAGGATCGCAACTTGTCTGTACCCCTTCCCACAATTCCCCAATAAAAATCTTAAAAAAAAAAAGAATTATTGAAGGGACTGTAACAGATAATCTGAACATGCAGCAGTATGTGGCACACATAGGGGACATCAGTAAATGTTTGTTGAGTTCACGAATCATCAAGGGTAGGTGAGTTGCAGTGAAGCGTTCCTGGGGAGTGAGAAATGAGAATGATGGAAAAGGGACGGGGTTGTAAATGCCTGAAGGTTCTCACATTTTTCCATGGGCTTCAACAGGGTTGCAACGGGTCCATGCTTGTGTTAACCTGTGTAGTGGTAAGAGTTTTCCATGCGTGAATTCATTTGATTTTCACAGTAACTCTGTGAAGTGGGCAGTGTCATTCTCCCTATTTTAGAGATGTTGAAACAGGCACAGAGTAAATGAGTGAGTGGATGCAGTGGAATTTGAACCTAGACTGCCTGACTCCAGGGAGGAGTATCCTAAACCACTAGGAAGCCCGCATGATGAAGCCAGCTGTTTAAGGCTAGGGTTGAATTCAGCAGGGTACCCAATTCTGAAATGGATTTCAATATTCCCTAGTGATCATAAGGCTCCCATTCACATTTAGCTCTGGACTCCCCACCTTCCCAGTTCTGCTTCTACTAACGTTCTATGGGATCTTTTAGTAATTATTTCATTTATTGTTATTTTTACAAAATATTATCTTATTTACTATTACTTGAATATATCAGAACTGACCCATCTTGATGTATTTTACTCCTCATCTCAGCAGTCTGGAGTGCCGTTCTTTGTTCTGTCTGACCTCTTACCCGATTTATCTACTAGAGCAAATGCCGTATGCATAGCAAGGCCTTCCTATAATTCCAGTCTTCTTTTCTGAACACTTAGATTCTCTCCCTGCCACTTAGTTTGAAGTTCACAGACATTATCTTGTATTAACTTGCAGAAAATATAAAATACATATCTATATGATTATTATTTAGAGAGATGCTGCAAGTAGTATAGATAATTAATATAAAATATTGGGTTGTTGGATAAGTCATTTTTTCTATGTTTTTTGTTGCAAAAATGTGTCATGACTTCCGAAAACCCAATACTGTTTTACATATCCTTCCTTTCAAATTAGATCATGGGCATCTGAAAACAGGGAATCAATTACTTCTGTCTTCTCTCAACAACCCAGGACAGTGGCCTGCACATAGTAGGTGTTCAGTGCCCTCACTGTTAACACTGATGTTACATGTAATTATAAATAGTGATAATAAAAGCCACAAAGTAATAGGCAATGCCCATAGGGCGCTTCATATGCACTATATGCCACACTCAGTGTTTTAGCTGCATTATCTCATTTAATCTTCCAGCAACCCAATGAACTAGTAACAGATAAGGAAACTGACACAGAAAGGTTAAGTAACTTGCCCAAGGTCACACATCTTAGAGCAAGCTGCTCTTCTCACTAATTTTGTTTTAGAAAATACAACTGTTTTCATAAAAGTGGTACAATATTAACACACAAGAGGTTTTTTATCATTATTTTAAAATAAATTAATAGTTTTAAAATTTATTGGGTTTCATTTCTAAGTCAGTGAATGTCAATAAACATAAGCCATGGGCCGGCTGCATGGCTCAGTTGGTTAAGAGCATGAGTTCTGAGCAACAGGGTCACCAGTTCGACTCCCACATGGGCCAGTGAGCTGTGCCCGAGCTGAGCTGCCAACAGGTACCAGGATGGCTCAACTGATGAGAGCACGTGCTCCTAACAACAAGATTGCAGGATTGACTCTGGCATGGGATGGTGGGCTATGCCCACTTGCAACTAAAATTGAACACAGCACCTTGAACTGAGCAGCTGCAAGCTGCCGATGGACAGCGGGATAGCGACTGGACTTGGAGCTGAGCTAGCTGTGCCCTCCACAACTAAGATTGAAGGACAACAACTTGGCTGTTCCCCTTCCCCAACCCCCCAATAAAATAAAATAAAATAAAAAATAAAAAAATAAACATAAGCACAAGCTCTTCAGTGTCCTCAATAATTTTAGGAGTATAAATAATTGTAAAAGTCCTGGACCCAAGCATTTGAGAGGCACTCCTTGCCTGAGACAATCTGACCCCCCAATCTCTCTGTGATTTCATTTCTTACCACCTCCCACCTTGTCAGTCTCTCTGACCACTGCTGTCTATTACTAGGACATGCCAGCCTCACTTGTCCAGCAGTCATTTTGTGCTTGCTGTCCCTCTGATCATTTGTAGGGTTTGCTCCCTCACCTCAGGACTTTGCTCAAATGCCATCTTTCAGTGAGCCCTGGTCACAATCACTTAAAATTTCAACTCCTAACACTCCATCTCCCTCTGCTACTTCATTTGTCTTCTTGTATTAGTTTGCTAGTGCTGCTGTAACAAAGCAAGACAAATTGGGTGATTTAACAGGAATTCATTATCTCACAATTTTGGAGGCTCAGCATTTGAGATAAAGGTGATGGCAAGGTTGATTCCTTCTGATGGCTGTGAGGGAGAATCTATCTGTTCTATATCTCTCTCCTAGCGTATGGTGGTTTCCTGGCAATCTTTGGCATTCCTTGTCACCACACTGATCTCTGCCCTCATCATCACGTAGCATACTTCCTGTGTACATGTCTGTCTGTGTCTAAATTTCCCTCTTGATAAGCACCACAGCCCTATTGGATTAGGGCCCCCCCCTAATGATCTCATCTTAACATGACCATTTAAAAGGCCTTATTTTCCAAAAATTCACAGGTACTGGGGGTTAGGCATCATCATCTTTTTTGGGGGTGGGGGTGGGGCTGGGGGAGACAGAATTCAAGCCATAAAAATCCTTTAAACCGTCTAACATACTGCAAAACTTTTGTTTGCTTATTTATTGCAAGTCTTCTTCCTTTGGAATGTTTATTCCATGGAGTCAGGAAATTTTGCTTATTCACTGTTATATCCCCAGGGCATAAAACTGTGTCAGTACATAGTAGGTACTTTAATAACTATGTATGGAATAAATGAATTCTAAGCCATGTGGTGGGAGTAGACAGCTGGGTGGGTAGGAGGAGGGTGTGACATCATGTTAGACTGGTAGTTGGGGTCCAGGTCAAAGAGACCTTCTGTTATCGATGTATGAGTACTTTGGAATCAGCCTAGTTAGCTATACCCTATGTTTGCTTATAAAAAACTGACCTGCTTTGCTGTGCTAAATACGATCAATGTATACTTTATTGGGACATTTGTCTTATTGATTCACTGCAGTTTAGTGATAAGACATTTTTACATTATTGATTTCTCACACAATTCTGTATTTTACCATTATCTATATATTTACTCACTTGTAAATTTCAAAACAGTTCTTTACCAGTCTGGGGCTTCCTTGTAACAAAAACAATTCTTCCTGCTAGAGATGTGGATAATATATGTATGACTGGATAAATCTAACTCTTCTTATTTTATTTTTCTCTCTCAGATTCCTTCTTAATTTTATCAGTCTACATTGGAATTAACCCTAATATATTCAAGATTTCACCCCTCAGTTGCACCATGAGGCAAGAAATTTTAGTCTTTGGCTAATTGGATCAATCAGACATTTAGGCAGCAATATCCGCTTGAATGATATAATCAACTAAGGCTGTGCAGCTGGTGAACCATGAACCATACATTAAACACACACACACACACACACACACACACACACACACGCGTGCCAAGCAGCAGTTTAAGTGAAGAAACGTGTGTGGATTGTAAAAGTACTTCTAACTTCAGAGTTCAACATAGCATTTATAAAATAAGTCACCTTCATTTGGCATGTTCTGCTAGAGACTTCTAAGCTGTCAATTAGTGTTCTTAAAAGCAGTCTTTTTATTTTAGCTTAATGATCCTGAACTCAACCAAAGTCATTCAATCTATGGCAGATAAAAACGAAATGAAGCAGTACACCAGCTGGGTCAGGGGAAAAGTGTTTCAGGAGCCTGAATAGGTTTTCTTTAACAGGTTTTATTCCCCTCCCAGAATAACTGAAGAGAAGATATTTAGATGTAATACCACAGATTCAATCCTTCAGGTCCAGAAGAAAACTTTTAAATCTGGGAAGGACTAAGAGGTTGTCTAACTGAACTTCTTTGTATTTACAGACTAGGAAGTATAGGCCCACAAAGTGAAATGATTTCTCTAAGGTCCTTTGGTGTTAAGAGGGTGTCAGCAGGAAGGTACCACTGTTACTAGGTGGGAGGGGGGGCAGGGGATATTTGTGAGAGACCTTAGGCTGTGATCTGAATGTTCCATGATGATCCCAGTTTTAATTATGCAGTAAACTGTGCAAATGTCCCCCAGATTTCAATACCTAGCCTAGATTTCTTAGTAGTTCTCAAATGTGAATGTTGTGTACAATTTCACTGTCAAATGATTTATTACAAAGAGTGCATGATAGAGAGAGCCAGCATCCTGATTCAGAACAGCCATGGCATGTGGAATGGCATATGATAGCCCAAGGTGTTTATAGTTGCTTTCCTTAAAAAATAAAAGATGTACTAAGTTCATGTAACCTGGAACTACTTATAGTATTTTCAATTCCTTTAGAGAAAAACTGAGGAGATAATTCTAATCTCAACTATAAGGCTTACAGTGAATAAGATTACACTTTGTGATCAGACAGTCTTAAATGAGTTTTATGCCTTCTCCCTACACCTACCTGTCCACAAAACAAATTTCTTAAAAGTGAGTGACCTATGAGTTCTCTCTCAAAAAAGTGACTATATTTGTAGAAACCTACTTTTTCTCTATTCCTAAGTTTAGAGTTTTCATAAAATTATTAACATATAGTAATACAGTTTTTAATACTATATTAAATATTTAATACTTTTGCAAGTACTAATAAAAATATTAATATTGTATTTAGTACTATACTAAGTATTTACTAATTTCAAAAAATTTCTAGCTTATAACACTATTCCCTAGCTTTACCAATTACAAAAAAAAATATTCTTGAGATAGCATATGATGAATATATTCCATGACACACAAAATAGCAGGCTTAGCCTAGATTGACCCATTGCAATCTAAAAAGGGGGATATGAATCTGAGACAATCTACACAAAAGTTTAAAAAATTAAAATGTTTCAAAATGAATCGATTTATGGCAGTCTTATAAAATATTGCAACATTTTTTTCTACATAGGAAGACAAGATAAATGCTCGCTAATCTCCTTGGGAACAGGAGAAAAATCACACCTTCATTAACACCTACAACAGGTAAAGATTTATTTTAAGCATTGTCAAGGATACAAAGAAATACAGGGCATAGTTGCTATAAGGGCAATCTCTACTCTGTAAGAACTCATCAAATATGTACAAGTGAAAAGAAGCCATGTATTTATACAAGAATGATCATTCCTAAGCAACTACTAGGGTAAAATAATCATACACCATTGCTTCTTTAATATTCCATTTGTGTCTAGTTTGTAACCTAAAAAGTCATAACAGCACAAATAAACCACCATTTTTCCAAAATGGACAAAAAACAAACTAAAGGATAAAATGCATGAAATGTATACTTATAAACTTAGAAGTAAATGGGCCCAGATGATTCTCTTCACCTTGCTTTTAGGGAAGCATCTCAGATTTCAAGTGGAACTACCTGTTCTGAGAAACAAAACCACACAGAGAACAAGTATACTAAGGCGGGGGGGGGGCATCTTTCAGAAGACAAACATTTGAGAGCACCAGGTCAAGATGGTGCACTACAGATACTGAAGTGAGAAAACCCTGCACATATGTGTATTTAGTGAGCGGGCAAGTATGTGTGCAGCATGGCGCATGTCCCTGATTATGTCAGCCAGAGCTGGGCACATCTTTTCTGACACAGGCTAGAGAGGCATCATGGAGAAGATAAGTGGTAATGCTGATCCCGAAAGAACAAAAGGATTAAGCTCCCATACAGAGAGGAGGCAACCTAGGAAACATGGGTACGTGTAGGAATGGAGGAACTGTGGTCCAAAGAAGAGAAGCAGGGAAGGGACAGGTGAGTGAAGAGGAAGATGAGCCAGCTTAGATGATTGAAGCCTATGATAAAGTTCCAATGTTCTAACAATAAATATGCCTTAGTATCCTCCAAAGTAGATCTCAGCCTTTTGAGATGTGTACATGTGTGCACACACATGTGTGTGTGCGCATACACAAGCACATATACCGAGGGTGCCAAAAAATGTACACATTTTAAGAGATGTTATCTATGTGTTACTTTTTGAAGTTGAATTATGGCAGCAATGTGTAGCATGGCATTCAAAAGATGGCATTAATCAAATGAATGTTAGCATCATTCATTGTATTATAATTCAAACAGTTTTTTCCTTTCCTAAAATGTGTATACATTTTTTTGGAACCCTCTGTATATACAGATACATACACATGCAAACACACATACACATATACACACATACATGGGCTCTATTTCTCACACACTTACTCTAAGCACTGAGGTTTTGGTACCCTATAAAATTTCATTCATCCAGCTATTTTTTTTTCTATCAATTGTTTACCCTCAGTCAAATACTAGGGCACTAGGATTTTAATGATGAATCACGTTCACATGTAGCAGAGTAGGTGTGAGGTAGAGTCATGCATGCAGATGGAAAGGTGCCTCAGACATGACCACACTGGGGCACATATACAAAAGTAGAAAGAAGGGTTTGGGTTGTGGGGGGAAAGAATCAATAAACAAAAAGAAGATAGAAGATGATTCTCTTGTATATACCAGGAGTACTTCCATTTTTATGTCTCACATGAAGCTTTCCAATCTTTTCCTCATTCTTTTTTTTTTTTCCTCAGCTGAGCCATCCTGCCACCTGTTGGCAGCTCAGCAGCAGCTCAGCTCAGGCCTGGAATCGAACCAGTAACCCTGTTACTCAGAGCTTGTACTCTTGAGTGAGCTCTTAACCAACTGAGCCACTCGGCCGGCCCTCCTTTCCTCATTCTAGACAGGTACGTATATCAAAAGCAGCGGGTGAGCTGCTTCTGGCCTGGCTTTAGCTTTGGTCAAGACTGGTTAGTCAAATGGCTGGAGAGGATTATCAAAGATCCTAGACATATGCACTGCCTATTCTGAGTTCTAAAAATGGTGGGTTTCATACTGAATTACTGCTCTGGGCAGAGCAGGTTCACCAAGGTGTTATCAGGATATCTAGTATTTCGTGGCTTTGAGTTTGTGCTTACAGAATTCTGCCATGTAATGAGAAGGTGATAGAGAGGTGTTGAGGAAAGAGCACAGGGAGCATGATAAAATTATTTGACTACACACTATATTCTTCTCACTCTCCTAGTTGGCAATGATTCCTGAATACGCACATTGCTTATTAAAGTGAACACCAAACCATAGTATAGTAAAAAAAAAAAAAAGAATGAATTTTCATTACTGAAAACTTACAAAAAAAATTTTTAATGTCTCCCTTAATTGATTGAGAACCTACTAAGTGCAGTGGACTGTGCTAGATGCTATATAGTCACTGGTGAACAAAACAAGGATGGTATCGTCTTTCATAGAGTTTAATATTTAATGGTAGAGGCAGACATTAAAAAGAGAAATAAGCAAATAGAAATAAACTCACAAGTACTGTGGGAGAGAATAACAGGGGCTGGTTAATCTAGATTCAAACGTCAGAGACAGCTTCTTTGAGAAAATAATGGTTAAACCAAGACCTGAATGATGGCTGGAAGTTGCTAGGTAAGAAGTGGATGAAAGAGCATTTCAGCTGAAAAATTAGCATTTTTTAAATCTTGGATTTTCAAGGCATGAATGTATGTGTGAGTCTTTTTAGAAACTGGGGGAAATATATCAAAATGATCAGGACCAAAAACCAGAATATATTTAAAGGAAAATTATATTTATAGAAGTTAGGTCAGAAGGTTATTGCCATTGACCAAAGGTCATTGCAAACATATTGAAAAGCTGTAAAAAAAAATAAATAAATAAAATAAAATAAATAAATAAATAAAAGTTTAAACAGCTAAGCTGAGATTGCAATGATGTGACATAGACAACCAGGCAGGAAGTTTGAAGGAATATGTTTATCT
>NW_017731429.1:3682151-3692297 GCF_001890085.2 Hipposideros armiger | reverse complement strand
ATCTATTCATCCATCCATCTACAAACATATAAGTATACACAAATACATGAAAAATATATGTATATATTATAAAATGTATAATGTGTAATATAAAATGTATATAAAATTTAGACACATATACGCATGTGTATATTCTATATGTATACATAAACACACACTATATGGAGGCAATACAGTCTTTACCCTCTATCTTTTGTCAAAAAATTAAATGATTCTTATAGTGATTTTACTAGCGATATACTAGATTCTTCTAGTGATTAAAAACAACTAGACATAAAAAAACAAAACAAATAAAAAGGATCAAACCAGGAAACACTTTAGTCTTTGAGGGTCTTGAAATTTATTTAAAAGGCCAACACAATAATGAGAAAGCCCTGAGGCGATGAAGAGAATGGATAAGCAGACCCTGACTGGGGGAATCTGACATAGCTTTTAAGTGCAGGAAACATATGAGCTGGGTTTTGAGTAAGAGCTTGTCAGGGAAAAATGGTAAGAGAGTGATGAGCAGTTTTAGGATCAATAGAAACTGACTGGTGATCCTGAATTAAATGAAAGATGACATTCTTTTCAATGGCTAAATGTGCATTGTTTAATTTACGCTGAATCTATATAGACCAAACATTTTAAATCTTTAAAACAAGGTAATATAACATAGAGGTTCTGATGCCTATGAATATTTTCATAATACATGCATTTCTTTTCCCCAAAGGCTAGATAATTTGAAGGTTTAAAAATACATGAAGCTCATCAAGCTAAGTGGGTAAAAATATAAGCTTTTAAACCCACTAGTTCTAACCATTTATCTAATACTGGAAATAATTTTCAGTCTTTCTACTATGCAACTCTATTTTGAGATACAAGTGTTTTTGTTTCTTCTCCCTGTTTTTCTTTTTCCTTTTCCCCCATTAAAACAGGTGCCCATTGTAGGGGGAGGTAAGGAGAGGGAGGGTTGAAATCAGAAGCAGGTTGCAAAGACTTCTCTGCATATGTTTCTAAAAACTTAAGGCCGTAGGAGAAATTAAAGGGTTTTTGGAGGAGGCAAAAATGGAGACAAGAAGTCCTCTGCAGAGGCAGAGACTCGATGAAGGAGGGAATAACAGTGAGATTTCCCAAACGGGGGTTGAGGTGGGGAGAGTTTCCCTTGAACTGGAATAAAAAAGGAGAGAGAATAATTTTCAGAGATGAATGATTTCGAGGCATGTCTATGAAAATGGGGACCTAAGCTGTTTCCTAAAGATTCTCATGACCCACTATGGCACTTATGGTTTGTTTAGTTGCAAGGAACACAAGGCCCAGTTCAAACTGGCTAACACAATAAAAGGGATTCATTGTTTACTTTAATAAAAAATTCTGAAGGAGTGCCTCAGCAATGGTTTGATTCACAGCCTCAAAATATCGCCAAGACTGTTCCTGACCTTATTTTTCTACTTGGCCTTCTAAAATGCTACTTCCTTCTAAAGCTGCAATCCTCTTATGGTCGTAACAGGGCCCCAACCTATCTGTGTTGTAGGCTTCCCCACTTCCTGTCCATGGAAGAGGATGGGTTTCTGTCTCAGAATTCTAAATAAGAGTCATGCAATTCACTCTGATTGGGCTGAATTAGGTTGTCTATCCACTGCTGATAAAGGCCAAGGGAGCAGAATATGTTAATTGTCCTAAATCAATAAGGATCCATCCCTGGAGTTCAGAGTCACCTTAGCTTCCATCAAACAAAGCACATGGATCATGTGGGTGAACGTAAGCATCTGAACTAAAATCTGGGCGCAGTTAGCAAAGTGGAAGGGGTAAAAAGAATTAAATGGATAGAGAACAAACACGACACTGGAAAGTTATAGCAGATATTCACAGACTGGAAGGGACACTCAGAGAAGGGCCATGCATGTGGCGGAAGTTACTTGTAAGGAAAAATAACCCAACAATGTATAGACTGCCTTGTCATGATGCAAGGATACAGGACTGTGAGATAATTCTGGAGATGGATGAAGTAGTTGGGAAGAAAAGCACTGCGAATGACTGTGAGCCTGACAGTTGAATTACATCAGTTAGTGTTCATTCAATTGCAAGTAATAAAATCCCTAGCTGTTTCTCAAGAGCTAGTATTTAGTGACCCAGGTATGATCGCTGGGCCCTATGCTGTAGTGCCCCTTGGGTCTTTGTATCCTACTAGTTTCAGGATCCAGTACCTCCATCATGATCCTGAACTCTCAGGGCACCCCGGAGGAGTTAGAGTTTTTCTCACCCAAACCTCCTTCACCAGCCACACCTTCTTTATATAAGTCATGGAAACAGACCTACTCTGCCTAGAAAATTCAATTTGGGAATAAGAGTTTTATCATTTCAGTGCAAATCTTTTCATTGTAAATTTTGTCTAAAAGCTGTTAGTTTTAGAAGTACAATTATACTAGCATTCGACATGCTTGCAATAATCAAGGGCCATGTCAAAGAAAGATGTGGGTAATCGNTATATATATATATATATATATATATATATATATATATATATATGAAATCAAAATCCTAATATCTGCAAGGGAACAGAATGAACATTCCAATGCAAATAAAGGAGGAATATATTCTACTCCTGTTCTTGATGTTTTTAGCTCTGGAGGCGTGGCTGATGCCCCATGATTTCTTAGAGTAGTGACAAAGAAGCTGGTAGAAGTATGATCTCAGGATGGCTTGTTTTGGCTATAGGAGGTTGTACTTGTTAAAGATTCATAGAATTTAAAAAATTTATTTTTATTTCAAGCATTTTGTTTTAGGTTGAAGTTGTGTCCAAATCACATATGAAACACACTGTGGAAGTAGTTAATTATCATTTAAAAAATATGTCAATATAATTAATAATTTTATTTTTGATTGCACTAAAGAGTATATGTTTTATTAGTATATATCATAATCAGAAAGTTCCTACCAGAGCAAGAAATGATATGTAGTGTATATTTTTTGTCCCAATATTAGGTTCCTACGTTGACTCTGAGTAAGTTCTTGTACCTCTGTGATACTCTAGTTTCCTCATATATCAAAATCACATTATAGGGTTGAATTACCTGTCAACTTTCTCCAGCTCCAATATTTTCTGATTCTATGATATGAATTTCCTACTTTATTAGATACCCATTTTTTTTTTCTTCCTTCATGTATTTTTTACTAGGTGCCTACACTCTGCTAGATGCTTGGAATTCAGCAATGAATAATACTGCCCTCAAGGAAGTCTAGTTTAACAGAAGGATGGGATGGGGTGACTGACAGAAAAAAGGCAGTCATGATATAGTGTGATATGTGCCTACATGTTATAGGAAGAGTTCTGACCCAATCAAAAAGTAAGCAGAAAGAGTCTTCCTCAGGAAGAAGGAACAAACAGATTCCTTTGGCAATTATAGCTTCACAAAAACTATACAGTTCATTTCTTTGGACTCTTTTCATAGTCCCAAAGAAAAGATGTTATTTTAATGTGGGTTGAAAAGTGCTACTTCTGAAAGCTTGAGGAGCTATGGGGACTCTGAGGACAAGTACACCAGTGGCCAGCATCTTATTTTAGGCCTCGCCAAAGCTCAGAAGTACATTCATATTTAAAGCTTAGCTTCTTATCTTTTGAACACCCATCAGGGCACACACACACAGTGTCCTTGAACCTTGTCAGTTCCCAGTCACCAGTGAAATAGGCTCTGCTCCTGGAATCAAATATTTTATGGCATCTGTTGAGATTATAAAAATAGAGTTGTATCACATGTAGTCTTGTCCCAAAATACCTCCTTTGTTAGGTGTGTGTGTGTGTGTGCGCGTGTGTGTGTGTGCACACACACATGCGTGTTTGTGTGTGCAAAGTAACACAATTAATGTGAGACTGCTACTGTTTTTAAGTCTGTACCACACTGCCCCTGATGCTTCAGCAAGGGAACACTTGCTAATTCCATACTTCCACTTTTCTGAAGGTACCTGAAGCACAACTAGCAGTGGGTAGTTATCACAGCACTTATCTATACTAGCAAAGGGATGAAGGACGATGGCCATTTTAACTAGCAATTCCCATCTCAGGGGGAAACATCAAATGGCTTTTATTTGTTTGGGTAATTGAGGTCAACATAAATCTGCTCTATTTTTCCTCAAAGCATTTATTGCCACCTAAAATGCTATTCAGTTAACTTATTTAGTTTCTTTAATATAGCCTCCATTAGACTATAAGCTCTTTGAGGGTAAGGATTTTATTTGTTTTGTTTACTTCTATGCCCTGAGGCTAAAATAAAACATAACACATGGTAGGCGATCAGTAAATATGTACTGATTGACTGACTGAATGAATGTTGTTAAACCAGCAGAGGCTCAACCAGCATCTGACCCCACCTCTAGGTGGACTCTGGTAGGATGGGAAACGTGCCCTGTAGATGGCTGCATGATTGTGACGGGGAAGGCAACTAGGACAGTCTATTATTTTTTTCACTTTAATTAAATGTATGCATTCTTTTTTGAAGGACAATAACATTGGGGCTGTTAATATTATTTTGAGCAGCTACCAAGGAGGTAAACTCATAAGTTCTAGAAAAGGACCCATAAGTCTTCATGCCAGAGGACTTTCAAGTGGCTGACAGAGGAAAAAGGCACTGAAGACTTAAGGGAGGTGTCAGGAAAGGCTTGTAGAAGACAATACCTAAGCTCCCACGTGAAGTTTGAGTAAGCATAGTTAGGCAAAGGGGGTGGAGCCTGGAGGAAAGCATTCACAGAAAAGAAGAGGTGAGAAAAAGAGAACTCTGAGTTTCGGAAATTCCAAGTCATACCATATGGCTGGAGTCTAGATGCAAGAAATGAATGGTAAGGGATAAACTGGAGGCCTAAGTGAGAGGTAGAACATATAAGACCTTCTGTGCTTGAAGCCAAGATTGGATTTTACCTAAATGTCGGTAAGGATTAATGAGTCACAGTCATGATGTATCTTAAGAAAAATCATGCCTGCTACAGCCTGGATAATGGAGGAGACTTAAGACAGAGACAAAATGACTAGTTAGGAGGCTGCTGTAATCCTGGTGAGAAATGACAGTGGCCTGAAGTAGGTAGTGTTTCTGGGGGAAAATAGGTGGATTTGAGAGAGATTAAAGAGGTGGAATTGACTCAGTGACTGAATAGGTGTGAATAGTAAATGATACTTCTGGTTAAACAAATGGTGATGCCAAGGCAAGCATATTAGAGGAGGGAGAATGCTCTAGAGATATACAGCTGCATCATTTTTCTCTATCTCTCGCTTTTTAATACACTGGGTAAGTTACTTAACTGTCTAGCCTCAGATTCTTCATCTGTATAAGGGTTTTAATAACATCTACCACACAGGTTTATAGCAAGAAACAGGACATGGACAGATGCAATCAAAATAGCTGGGACTGAATGCTGGCCCCACCAATTAATAGAAATGTGATTTTAAATCTAAGTTACTTAACTACACAATCTTTAGTGCTTCTATCTTCCAAATGAGAGGAACAAATCTAAATGCTCTTAGTTATGGAGTGTATATAAAATAATGGAGGCCTCAATAGTACATCTCAAATATTTAGGAGCTATTATTACTATAATCATCACATCTGTATTAAAAGGAAGTGGCATTTTAGAAATATTCATTTAGTGGACCATTTTTTTAAAGACATGAAGGCTCTGGTTTGGTAATCTTGGGAAAGACAACGAGCAAAATTTTAGCAGTGAGCTCATGAGGCAAAGGAATGAACAGAAGACAATTGGCTAGAACTGAGGTTTTCAGCCACCATGTGGCAGGAAACTGGGTCAGGAACTTTGTAGTTGGCTGAAAGTTACTTTGCATTTATGGACGCAGCAGAGACTCTGGAGGGCTCTATGTATCAAGGGACATGGGCCACAGCACTTGTTAAAACTTCGTGTGCCTCCACTCAAGCCCAATAACACAATAGATTAAAAAAATGCTGGGAGCGAAAAGGCCTATTACACTTACTACACTAATCTGAAGCAGAGGGTAGAAATGTTTCACTGCATTTTTCTTTTGGAATTTCTACTAAGGATTCTGGTCTGCCCAAGGGAACCTCATGCCGATAGTAGAGCTGAAGGGAGGGGGCACGGCAGAAATAAAAACAGTACAAAATATTCAATATTCTCATTCTAACCAGACCGTGGTCGCAGGGCATGCAAAGGGGGGATCGTGATGAGAATCACAGATTTTCCAGTACGAAGTATGTTTTTGGCTGCAATTGTGTATGCTGTGGCAACTCACCAGACAGCCAGGAAAATCTGTGGTGGTTTGGAGTCCGGCAATCCATTGGTGGCTTATAAATGTTCAGAAGGCTCAACTTTCTCTTGAGGTTTTAAAACTATGCAGCTTTGACATGCTTCATATGAAACTGCCTAAGCATGGTTATTTAATCTCCATTTGTAGACTTTTTAAGAACTCACAACTGTACTTCAAACCATTAAAAAAAATAGCCCCACATATTCACAACGAAGCTGAGTTTTCTGCGAATGAGGTTTCACGTATTCACAACGAAGCTGAGTTTTCTGCGAATGAGGTTTCAGCAGTGTCGGAGGGCATACTTTTTTTGAGATGACATGACCAAATTTTGTGTGTGAGTGCATGTGTGTGTGTCCATGTTTGTGTGTATATGCAAAAGAGAGAGAGAGAGAGAGAGAGAGAGAGAGAGAGAGAGAGAGAGAGAGACTTGAGAGATCCAGAAAGAGAATGTTTAAAATGCTGTCTCTACATCTTGTATTCATTATTACAGTAGATGTTTTATAGCTCAAGCAAGTTTGGGAAGCACCAATTTGTTCTCAAGGTTATTATCAACAGATGTTTTATTATTTTGATTACACAAGACAAGTCAGTTAAAAGACCTGCTGTATGTGGGGCACCCAACACAAGATAATCTTAGAGAATGAAAGAATGTTTCCACCATATGGTTCAGTCTGCATGTGGCTATAAAGTGTGCATTATAGATGGGAACGGGGTTAATATTCAATTTCCTTTCTCAGGATTCCAGGAATGATACACAGCCTTCTAAGACTAATTCATTAATTCAATAACCCTGAGATTTAAAAGGTAACTGATTTCACAGTCAGCGCTGCATTTATTTAATGTCATTAGTCTTCCTTCCCCACTGAGCAAAAATGCAGACTCTATGTTCAAGTTGAGAAGCATCCCTTTGGAAACCAGAGTCAAGAATCCTCACATCAGCTGTTCAAATGCCAAGCTTTCCAAAGGAAAAATCACCATGCTATGTGAAACAACAGTCAGTCGTGGTAATGAATGGAAAGACAGACACTGAAATGATAACACAAGTGGTTCTTTGTGAAGTTTTAGATTTGAACCAGTATCAGTTCAGATTTCTGCTCTACACCTTTTTAGCTGAGTGACCTTGGAGAAGTTACTTTATCACCGAATGCCTATTTGCAAGTAGCATGATCATAATTACTTTAGAGAATTGCTGCAGATAAGATTACATAAGGGAATACAATAAACAAATTTAATCACAAAGTTCGGATTTCCAGAATATTTTTCCGAATACCTAAAAGAAAAAAAAAATCCCTTTCAGAAGAATAGCCAAGTCTGAATGATGCATAGGTTGTCCAGGCAGAGCAGTGTGCTGCATTTCAAGTTCATTCTCAAGTGCTGGCTAAGGATTTGGTCAGTTCACCTGAGAGCATCCTTGTTGGCAATGACAATGTGATAGACTGCTCTGAAAAGCATGGTTGTGATTTCTGTCAAAACAACCCACGTTGAAGACAGTCTGTCCCTAAAGTACCATGCTTGAAGAGAAGGTGGTTAAATAACATTGACATGAGTTTAATTTTGAAGCAGTAATAAACTGCCTTCCTACAATATTTTGTCACGTGCATACTTTATAATTGAGCGAAGACACTGAAAACATACAAGGGACTAAGAAACATGCACTTTAATAACTGGGCAACGTAAAAGCTTGAGTTTTCATTTTACCACAGAAAAGTGAGTATGAAAGAGTATTTTTCTTTTTTTCAGGCTTATGTCATGGAATATAATAGCTATATAGAACAAGAAGATGGCAAGCCTGGTTGATATGCTATGAAAGTAGATCTCCCGGAGGTAATGACCCTCATTCGATGTCTGTCTCCTCCGTGAGCTCCTAAGGTCTCCTAGGGCAGACACTGTCATTCGCTACCTATTCACAGAATCTAATACACCTATCACAGGAGAGGTGATTAATTAATGCTTGTTGAGTGAACAAAACATAAATTCCAGGCACCACAGTGGGCAGTCGATGCACGTCTGTAGAATGAGAAACATCTTTTAGGAGGGAAAGTAATGACCCGAAGCATTGCCAGAGGAAGGAGAGCATGTGGGTAATAATACTAATAATACTAATAATTATAATTCTACGTGGGGAGTAGTGGATTCTGCAGGAGAGAAGGCTCAAAGAGAAAGTGGATGCTGATTTCTTTTTAAAATAAATTGAGGCCTGTAACAGAAAGAGCAACTAGACCTGTAATAATGATCACTAACTGTTGTATCATACCTATTAGGGCCAGGCACGGTTTTAAGTATTTTATTTTATATTTATGAATTCACTTAGTCCTCACAACAGCCCTATGAGGGAGGTATTATTATCACACCTATTTTACAGGTAAGCATACTGCGGCACAGAGAGATTAAGTGACTTGCTCACATTCACAAAATTGGTAAGCGTTAAAGCCACCATTTGATTTCAGGTTAAATAGCTATATAGTCCACACTTGAAATAGTTTGCTATATTGGTTGAAATAGTTTGGTGGAAAATTTTTAGAAGAGAATTCAAATTAATGTAAGAAATGCCTTCTAAACAGTAATGTTCAAAATTTAGAGGGTTAAAAGCTTCCCTCTTTTTGGAGGTGCAAGATAAAACATGGTACCATATTTCCCCATGTATAAGATGCACCCTTTTTTGAAAAATGTGGGGTCTAAAAACTGGGTGTGTCTTATACAGTGCAAAAACAAGCGTGAAAAAAGCGGGAGATGCAAGTAAAAAAAAATCTACAACCACTGTATAAGATGCACCCAGTTTTTAGAACGCAAATTTTTTGAAAAAGGGTGTGTCTTGTACATGGGAAAATATGGGTATGTAGAAATGCTTCCCGTCACCTAAATATTGATGATAGTTATTTTAAGAAAAGCAAGTTTAAATGACTTAGGGTGATTTTAAAATCTAATTTGGTATGAGAGAAAGTTTTCTTCTGATTTCAGCTTAGTTTGAGAAATCAATGACTACATTTTAATATTTTCAGTTTGTTTTACCTGATAGGGCAAGTATTTGGATTTGTCTGTTATTAAAACCAAACCAAAACCAAAACAAGAGACAGGAAAAGGAGCGAGGCTGGAGGTTAAGGATGTGAAGTTTAGCCTGGCCTTGGCTCCGGATTGCATGACTTTGGGGAACTCATGTAAAAATTTTCTGAGTCTTCATTTCCTCATTTATAAAATGAGGCGTGTAATGTTTTCATTTCCTATTTCACAGGGTAGTTTGAAGAATGAAATGAAATATCTGAAATATACGTTGAAAATAATGACTATTAGAATGAGATGTATTATAATGTATACAGTATATCAACTGAATGAAACAATACTACTATATGCACAGTGGAACTAACAACCAACCTCACCAACTTTAGCTTCAGAAAACATGGCTATATTTTCAGGAGAAAAATTGTAAAAATACAATTGGAACACTGATTGAACTGGATTCCTTTTCTTGAATTAGAAGAATGCTAAATATGTAAGATGTAATGTCATTTTTGTTGTTTTTCCTCCCAGAGTTAGAGTAACATTACTGAGCTTTGAGTCAACTTTAAGCAGATGGTGGGGAAAGGGAATTGGCTTACTTCTCAAACATTCTACCTACTGTCTTTGTATTTTCCTTGAAGGTGCTTTTAGCCTTCTAATGCTAACCTAAGGTATTTTGCCATTTGGTGTAGTACTTCCTTTTGATAAATGGATAAGCCATAAAGGCAACCTGAATATATCATGACTGGTCAGAGAATAAGTATGTTACTCCAAAATGTCTCCCATATTTTTTAGGCTTAGTGGTGGCACCACATGCTAATTAAAGACGGCTCTGCCACACACCAGTTTTGTGACCACGGACCAATGCCTTAACTTCTTTAAACCACAGTTTGCTTATCTGTAAAGAGAGG
>NW_017731429.1:3674734-3678701 GCF_001890085.2 Hipposideros armiger | reverse complement strand
TTTTTCCCTGACATCTGAGTCCAATGGTTAATACTGCAAAGCACTTTCCACATTTGCAAAGGCTGTTGGTTCCCAAATCAGAAAGGTTTCTAGACAGTAGAGACCTAAATTCATAGACCTGTCACTAGCCATTCTCTATATCTGCCACTCTTTTTTATTTTATTGCTCTTTTATTTCTGGGAGTTGGAACACAGTAATGGGTTACTTTAAGGGAGATGGTATGTGTAAGGTTTGGGGTATTAAGGTTTACTGCAACCTGCCAACATTATTCTACTGGAGAGCTTTGCTTTATGACCTTGCCTCAGTGGTGAGAAACATGATTAGAATTTAGGAAGTTAGAGAATTGAAGCAAGACAACATTTATTTTGAGAACAGTCTATGGCAGCCTGAGCCTAGGACATGTCCTACTCAACAACCTCAGCACAGTTAAATATGACACCAAGATACATTTGTCTTAAGTCCGCTTGCAGACAAGTTACAGTATTTGATTTGAACTGGTCTGGCTATGGAGAATTTCAGGGAAGGCTCATGAAGCCATTGGATAGAAAGTGGTATCTGGCTGGGTCTTCAGGACAGTCATAACGTAGGAAATGGATGTTGCCAGTTCTCTTTCACTTATCTCCTTTCTCTGGCTCTCTAACAGAAGTACTCCGAGTGGCTCAATTTGGCTCATGTGTCAGCCTCTGAACTGTGCATCAAATTACTAAGAAAAATTTTAAAAATAAAGATTTTCCACACTTTACCCCCTGAGATTCTGATTCCCTTGGTATAGGGCAGGGCTCAGGATCAGTGTTAGTTTTTACTAGCTCACCAGGTAATTCCTAAGAGTAGCTCTAGACCAGTCCACTGTGTGACCATAGGTGCTGTGACTGGCGGTCTTCCCTAGTTCACATGGTTGGAATGGGGAGAGAAGTTCCCCATAAGAAGAAGGATATTCTTCCTCCCAGTTTTAATGCACAGACAAAATGATAGCTGTTCACTATACAATTTATAGCAACTGGAAGTGGGAGATCATGAGAATAAAATATTTTAAGGAGCGATCAGAGTATCCAAAGCAAATATCATAGCCGGAAGCTATTGAAAACAAAATAAAACACTATAATTGCTTGTCTAGCCTGGAACTACATTATTGTGAGCTAACAAAGAAGTAAATATAGGCCTACAAATAGCACTGGGTTATTCTAGAGGAAGCTCTGGCTTCAAACTCAAGGGCAGATTCCATTGATATAGTAAACATGCTTAAAAAAGACTTTGATAATTGGGTATGCATGTATTTTGGAGATCACTTAATAAGCTTATAATTTCCTACAAATATAGCCAACCCCTCCCTGCCACACACACACACACACACACATACAAAAGCAGATGCATGCTAGCCTTACAATCATGGTCTGAAGTTATATCAACAGTGGCATCTTAAAAAAAAATGAGGCCTGGATAAATGTATGTGTGTGTGTGTATGTGTGTGTGTATTTTATAATAACTAATAATATTGAGCACCTATGATGTTCCTCTATTTCTTTTAGGCATTTGACATAAATTATTTTTATTCTTTACAACAATGCTATAAGATAGATATTAGTATCCCATTCATTAGAGGAAAACTAAGTCTTTAATAGAATAAATAATTTGCTCAAGGTCACACAGGAAGTGACTAATCCTGGATTCAAATAAGTAAGGCCTGTCTGAATTCAAAGACTGTTCTTCTTTCTACTACTTATATAAACCTATTTCTGCTTCATAAATTTTGCAATACTTTCCATCAAGCCAATAAAACTCTGCTCAAAATACATACATATTAAGTAAATACTTTGTGTTTGTGTCTAAATATAAACTGATGTTTGGATGGTATCTATGCACTCATATATACATACATGTGCATATATTTCAAACATAGTTAAACTATACACTGATAATTGGACATACATAAAATTTAGAATTAACTTAAGGATCTTATCCATAATTAAAATTAATTATAATTAAAATTATTTAACTAAACTAGAATAACTAAAATGAAACCCCACCAAATAGCATTGGGACTGTGGCTTTTTATTCTTGTTACTGTTAACTGAAAATAGCTAAAGAGGCAAAAAAAAAAAAAAGAAAAGAAAAAAAAATCAGGAATTTAGAAACCCAAAGCCTCTACGTTATTTGAAGTCATAGACCCTTAATTCCATTTGAATTTAGGAATTTTCATCTTTATGAGAAGTCAATAATGTGAAAGAAACAAATTTGGCCTAAGTGATTCAGACATCCAAAGACATTCTAATTAATTTGATTCCTGGATGAATCCGGAGAGTCAGTAGACAGCTTTAATGGGTCACTTTTAACCTGGCAGTTCACAGGTACTGTTTTCAAAATTCTCATGTTGGGCCGGTTGAGTGGCGCAATGGTTAAGAACTGGCTTGGGACGCCAGAGGGCCCCGGTTCGGATCCCACATATGAGGGCCAGTGACACTGCCCTCCACAGCTAAGATGCTGAACAACAGCTCAACCTGGAGCTGGGCTGCTGTGAGTCGCTGGTGACGGCGTTGGCTGCAGCCCCTGTGGCAGTGGGTTGCCATGGGCTACCGTGTGTAGCCAGCAGCCAGAGTAAGCGGCCAGCAGCGGCAGTGAGCGGCTGTCCAGAAGCCAGCGACTGATCTGCCTCGCCCGGGAAGAGCGCAATGATGGTGCCAACTTGGGCCAGTGAAGCAATGTCCTCCACAACTAGACTGAAGAACAAAAGGACAGCAACTTGTCTGTTCCCCTTCCCCCAATTCCCCAGTGCTGTTCCCATCCCCCCAATTCCCCAATAAAAAATCTAAAAAAAAAAAAATTCCCATGTTAACCCAAATTATACCCCCAATTTGGTTCATCTATATGAATTTGAAAGGTACGATAAATCAGTCACTGTTCTCTACTACTGTATATATCTGTTTGTTTTAGAATGGGTTAAATAATAAGTAACAAAAGTCAATGATTTATATTTAGGAAGATGCCTCAGATCTTTGTTTTTTGTTTTGTTTTGTTTTTTAATTACAAAAGAATATCTCTGACTTGTCAGACAGATTCAAATAGTATCACATGGCCATACATTCTGCAGCTGTTAGGAAAGCACTCCAAATTGTTCTTTATTTTTTGGAGGCTGGGGGCAGGGGTTGGAGGAGGTGGCAGATTATCAGACAGTCACTTCATTATCTCTGCTAAATTGTAGTCATGCGTGTTGGTCAGGGTTATGGAGGCGTGATTAATCTATTATCCATGCTGGGTCAACTAGCTTCTCTTGATATAAATCATACTGGGGGTACATAGCTTATTAACTTCATACATGGATAATAGAAAAATCACTCAGACTTTCTATAGTTAGCTACCTTTGTTAATATCATAAGAGCCCAGGGTGTCAGGAAGGCTTGAAATACCACAGGTGGCCATCGCTGAGGGGCCCAGATTGTGTTAAGGAAATTGTTGGATTATTAGTGTAGGCATCTTTGACTCCTCTGCTCTTCCTGGCATTTCCCCCTCCTACGAAAACATCAGAATCTGTTCCTCTAACATTTTTAACATATTTTGAATCATCTTCTCCTCCATCACCACCGGCAGAATTTAGCAATTAAGTATATGTCTTAAATGGCATACCGGCATCATCTCCAGAATCCTATGAAATGTATACCCAATATTGAAGCCAAAGTGATCTTTTTGAAACACAAATATGATTATGTCACTTTTCTGTTTAAAGTCTTCAAAGGCTCTCCAGGGCCTTCCTGATAACATTGAAACCCCTCCGTATGTTATCCAAGGCATCTATATTCTCAGCCCTCTCCATCTCTCCAGCCTAGTCTTTCTGAGTCCTACTTATAACTTGAACGTAGTCATTCTGACTACTTACAGTTTCTTGAGCGTATTACTTTTCCATGGGCCCTTGAGCATGTGCACCCGATATTCCCTGGCTGAGAGGCCATCTTCTTCTACTGCCTGTTCTATGCCT
>NW_017731429.1:3670066-3671258 GCF_001890085.2 Hipposideros armiger | reverse complement strand
GGAAGCCCTGAACCATGTAACCATGCCCATATACTTCAGTAGCAATGAGAGAAGAGCAAAGTAGGACATGTTTGAAATTCTTAGTGAGACACTGTTTTAACCATCCAACCATCCCTTGGAATTGATTTGGACTTACAGAGAGAAATACATTTTAAATATAGCCCGGCAACATATAACATATGCCTTAGATTTCAACAGATGTGCATACAGAATATATGAAGAGCTGCTTTAAAATAATCTAACAAATATTCAATTCCCATTCACATCTATCACAGAGTTCTTCTCAACCAAGCAAAACTATGCAAAAATTTTCTGGAATTAGTTGTTTCTTTTTTCGTACATGTGTCCTGGCAATATCATTAGCATTTAGGAATCAGCCAGAAAGACTAATTTTGAACTACAAATCAATAATTTTTGTAAGGCTCTAACTTCAGTTGGCTTTCCCTTCTTTAGGAGAATTTAAACATAGTTTTTGCAGATTGAGAATTCTATGTAGTCAAGGATCAGAAAGCCAACCATAGAGCCTTGCAAGAAAGAACTAGTGAAGGAAAGAAAAATAAAGGAGTGAATGAATGACTGTCTTAAATAAGTACATTATTTATTTATATATGACTTATTAAACAGATATTTATGAATTCTCTCCCATGAGGAGCTGGGAAGTAGTCACATCATCTGAAGGTGTAATTGTAACTAGAATCAGCAAATGCAAAGGCTGGCAATAGACGTTGCTTATGTGTGTCCACCAGACACTTGGAGCATGTTTTTGATTTTCTAATTACATGAGCTAATTGGTGAATCACAGTTTACTGTGTTACTACATTATCAAATAACCCTCAACCAAATTTGATTTTCTGGGCTTCAGCAACTTAATGACTCATAGAAGAGAGCTTGATGTTAGAAAGCTTCAGCAGCTTTAATGGAGACTTTTATTCTTCACGTGAAAAAGTACAAAACAAAACTAAAATTCCCTGTATGTGTGTGTTTCCATATTAATTATTTTTTATTGTTTTTTTTTACAACATTCTTTAGTTGATAAGGGAGGGCAGAAAGAGAAGGTTGAATTAATGTGATATGTTTTAATTCTCTCAGTATGGCTCCATGAAGCATTTCTTTGCTTCAGAGCTTCTCTAGAGTGAAGCTCCTCACATTATTAAAGAGCTGCAAAGTGGGGAGAAAAAAACCCAAAAAACAG
>NW_017731429.1:3668313-3669752 GCF_001890085.2 Hipposideros armiger | reverse complement strand
GGAGGAGGGGGGGGCTGGAATAAAAGAAGTTCTTCCTAGATTAATATAAATTGTTCATTGAGACTGGGAAGTTATGCTTTTAATAAGCTTCCTCAGTGATTCTGACAACATTTGTGAGAACTACTATATTAACATGAAGGAAATGTTAAGAATAACAGTTATCCATGCTGTTCTAAATCTTTCTATGAACTTGAGGGCCCTAGGAATTAATTACAAACACTTTAGCATCATTTATAGATGTGGAAACTGACACACAAAAAGGTTCAGTATTCAGTTCAAAGTAACTCAACCAGCAAGCAATAGAGTCATGATTCAAAAGCAAGTGATGTGTCTCTACTTCACTGTCCTTGCAATGGTAGGAACTCAGGCATAATCCATTTGTTGCCAAAAATTCTCTGTGCGTATACCACATTTCAGACTATGTGATGTACATTGGGTATATAGTGACTATATATTCAGATATAGCACATATTTAGAGGGGATGTTAACATAGTAAACATTAAATAAATAAACAAGCAAATAGAAAATATGCGTTTCAGATATTGGCAAGTACAGTTAAAAGATGAAGCTATGGAAAGGGAAAAATAAGTGTGATGGGAATTGTAGTACTAATTTAAATGGGGTGCACAGGGGAGATTTTTCTGAGGAGAAGACATTTGAACAGATATTTAAATAATGTAAAGGTCAACGTGAGCAAATTTCTGAGGGGAGATTTTTTCAGGAAGATAAAATAACATATATAAAGGTCTACAGGTGGGAAAGTTTGTTTGTTTGTTTGTTTGTTTTCTTTTGAGGAATGATGAGAAAGTCAGTGTGGCTAGAGTGAAATATTCAAGGAGTTGGTTGTGAGGACATAATGTTGGAGAGAGAAGCAAGAGTCAGATTGTATAAGGCCTTGTAGGTGATAATGAGTGTAATTATCACCTGTGGAGGGTTTTAAGAATAAAAGTGGTATGATCTGGTTTATATTATTTAAAAGATCACTGGCTACTTTGAGGAGAAAGACAAGTAGGCAAAAGTGGAAGCTATTACAGTAGCCCAGGCATGAGATGATATTGGTGGTACAGGTGGAAAGATGTGATTGATTTTGAAGTATAATTTTATGGTAGTACCAGAAAGATTTGCTCTGGATGCTGAGAGAAAAGGAGTAATTAAGCAAGAATTCTAGGAGAGTTTTTTTTTTTGGCCTGAATAATAAGGAAAAAAAAATAGAACCAATTAGTTAAGATGAGGAATATTAGGATAGAAGTAGCTTTGGCCCTGAGGGTAGGGAGTGCAGGGAAATCACAAATTCTGTTAGGAACGTACCATAGCTGCCAATAGACAATTAGCTATCCACATTTGGAGTACAGGGGAGAGGTCATAGTTTCAGATTTTGGAATCTTCAGTTGATAGTTGGTATCTATAGCCATGGGTCTGGATGAGATCACCCAGGGAAT
>NW_017731429.1:3664610-3665508 GCF_001890085.2 Hipposideros armiger | reverse complement strand
AATATAATTTTCTATTATATAGATATATGCATATAATAATATATTATTAAATCTTTGTCTTTTTCAATCTTTACTATTATAATTAACACAAATATGAATATTCTTTGTGATTTACATATTTCAGTAAGTACAATTTCTCGGTCCAAAAGAGTGCCCATTTTAAGGCTTTTAATATAATCTTCTAAAATGTTCTTTTATGATTGTACCAATATCCAAACCCACTCAATGGCAGTAAATGTTAACCTTCCTTTTAAATAGTTTGCCAATTGGGTAGATAAAAAGTTTAGAACTATTGTTTTCTTTGTTAATAAGGTTGAACAGGTTTTTGCATGTCATCAGTCTTTCCTTTTCTGATGAATGTCGTGTCAATGTCTTCGGTCATTTTTTTTCTCGACGGTCTTTGACCTTTCTCCTACTGTTTGGTAAACTATCTTTGTATATTAGGGCTGTGTTGCACAGAATTTCCCTAATTTTTCAAAGCCTTGCCAAGGCCCCAGCAGCATATTTGCAGAGGTCTGCAGGGATCCTTGTACTTTTCTCTATAGGGGTGGTTTTAACATCCATCACTTGTTTTTGTAAACTAAAAACTAGATGAAAATGGTAGTGATGAAGATGGTATTAATATCATACAAATGAAAATATTTTGTAATGTATCTAAAAATGTATGGCAAAACATCGATAAGAAAAATAATAGGAAAATACTGCACTAGCTCGCTGAACATTTCTGTATTTCCCATTCATTTCTCCAAATCCTGGCAATGCAATCTACAAAATGAACATTCTGGTTACTTGGTCTGCTTGTCTTCATGCCTCTCACTGCAAGCATTTCATTAATATTCTTATTGTGAGTCCGTTTTGAAACTTCCAGTGTATAATATACAACTGAGTGATTTCACAA
>NW_017731429.1:3660085-3661935 GCF_001890085.2 Hipposideros armiger | reverse complement strand
CCAGTGTGGGAGTTCAGGAAGGACAGTTAAGAGGTCCTAGTGTCTATTCTTTAATCACTAGGAGAGCATGATCTATGTTCTGACTAAGGATCCCTAAAAAAAGAAATCCTACAACCTTCCTTGGCAAAGACCTTGGGGGAAAGGGTAAGATAGAAAGAAGAACTAAGAATACCTCCATTGAAGACATTCATAAAAATGTAGTGACTTTTCAAATGGGTATACAAATAGAATATTCTTTAAATGTTTTTTCCACATTTATTTAGAGGAGTGGCTGCTTATTAGGTGGAAAAGAGCCAAGAAGCATGAACAGTAATTCCCTCCTAGATATAAATTTGTGTATTCTCAGCAAAACACAACAAAACAAAAAAACCTTCATCATTTTCTGGGGGTTTTACAGACAATTTACTGTCTGAACTTGCTTGGTGTTCTCACTTTACACTCCATCAGTTTATCAATATATGCCTTTCAATTCACAAAGCTCTCTTCCTTAAAAAAGAGTACTGCCAAATACAATTTTTGTTTGTTGCTCTTGACCAGTAATGCTTCCTCTATTTTTTAAGCACCCTAGCAATGTTTAATGATTTGGGGTCTGGACAGCTGCATGGTTAATGTTTCTGTTATTCCAGCTCTGTCCTGACCATCACTTATAGTCTCCCCTGGAAATTATGACTAGAAAAGTGAAAGGACTGGCAGTTTTGTAGACATGGAGGGTCAATAAAGTAGATGGAATTTCCCAGTTTTGAAAAATCTGTTTTTCTTCAAATGCATGATTTTTTGGAACCTAATGGTTCTATGGTGACAGCTGGTAGGTTTCTATGGTGGCCAGAAAATCAAATTAATGCCACATATTGTCCTGTACTTTTCTGGGCATGTAGCCTTCCTGGCATCACAGGGAAGTTAAAACAAGAGAGTGACCCACTCACAAACTTGGTGTTTAAAGTTTTAATTTCATAAACTTTGAATGCTTTACATGTTTGTTTTTTTCTTCTCTGACAGCCTTTAGTTAATTTCATTGCCTTTTATCCCCTTCAGTGCTATCATAATCACCTGCCTGAATGATGATATATTTGATTTTGAGATTTATTTTTATTTCCTGAAAAGATGATTTCCTGAATAATATGTGTGAACTATTCCATGTTTTAGTACTCTTTAATTGGAAATGTAAGTGATTATTTCTCTATTTTTTTGTTCTTTGCCACATTTGTAACTTTATTAAACCTAACAGCATATTAAAGTCTGCGATGAATAAAGTTTTATAGATCCCCATATCACATATAGAAATATATGTGCTGAAACAGAAATATTAAAGCTTCTTAAGACTAAACACAATTCCACCCAATGAATAATGATTGGGCATGCATGATGTGCCACATGGTATGACAGGCATTAAGAAAATAAACACTCTAAGATATGATCCCTATTCTTATACAGTCCTCATACAGTCCTCAAACAGGCACAAAACATAAACATATTAAGGCTTCATAGAAGTGTGATACCCAATATACAAAATAGAGAGGCGGATTAGAGCCCCACTGTTACTACATGTAAGATTTATACAGACCTATTTACTATTTGTTATATACAATGAGTCCTCACTGAACATCATTGATACATTCTGCAACTATAAGTGAAACGACATATGATGAAACCAATTTTACCACAGGGTAATTGACATAAACAAGAGTTAAGTTCCCATTGCATCTCATCAACCTTATAACGAAATGATGTTGAACACAACTATGTTACTTGGGACCCTGCTGTATATAGATTTGATTCCTTAGTAGTATAGTATATGATAAACAATGTACTGATTTTACCCTTTATTATAAGTAATTATGATATAATAAAAA
>NW_017731429.1:3648267-3658155 GCF_001890085.2 Hipposideros armiger | reverse complement strand
CCTCTGCTATTGACACTTCCCGAAGGCTGCTCTCATTGCATTCCTTAAATCACTATCTCATGAGTACATGGATTGCATCATGCTCATTTTTGCACCATTGTAACTGCTGGCACCATGCTTCCTTTATAGTAAATCTCCAGAAGAATATTTAGAACCAAGTCCCCTGAGAACTTGAAACATTGAATCATCTTTAAACTCTTTTCCATCTTCAAGAAAGTATAGGGAGCCCTTCCCCATTGCTGCCTTGTCCTAGAAAATATGGCTTGAATTAATCCCTCCATCTCAGGACATTGTTTACATGCATGCATTGGTAATTTCTAATTTAAGCAATGCATTGCAATATTAACCTAACATGTATTGAGCACCTACTGTGAGTTAGGTAGAAGGATAAGCCCTGGAGCTACAAAGATAAGTGAGGTATGGCTCTCGCCCTCAAACACTTAGTCTAGCAGAGGGAGACAAATGAAAACATGCAACAAAGTTATGTGGGTGCTATGGTAGGTGTGCGTAGACTTTAGCAGCTGCAGAGGTCACACAGAGGATGGGACAGGGGATTATAACTGGAGGAAGTGAGAAAAGGCTTCATAGAGGAGGTGGCATGAACTGTGTTCATGAGCAGGTGTTCATTAGAATGGGTAGAAAAGAGACGGGCTTACCAAGGCATAGGGGGCAGCATTAACTACTTCTTCAGAGTCCCTGTCTGGAGAGACCTCTGGCTTTACAGCCAGAAGATGTGTATTATATAGTCTTGATTCAGTGGTTTATGTACTAGGTAATCTTGGGCATGGTGTGGTGCTTCGAGTTTCTTATGCAGACACAGGATCTCTGAGATCCATTCCAGCCCTGACTTTTCTAGAATCAGGGCTTTTTTCTCCATCTACTATTTAACTCATATTTACTTTGTCACTTTAACAAGGTGCACCTGCCCACATTTTATTATGGATTTTTCTATTGATCTCTATTCCAAAGATCTCAATCAACAACCCATAAGCCTACTAATTGCTAGCTCTCTAAACATGTACGTCTGCTATGTTCTTTCTTCTTAATCTAGAAGTTTCTCCATCAGGGAAGAAACTAAATGGCAGCATCACTCACTCTGGATCCACTCAAGGACATTGCCATAACTTGTCCCATTTCTACTCCTCAAAGATCTCAAGCCTTCTGGAGGAAATAAAAGGTAGCTTTTTTGTTTTGAAAAAGAAATAAAAAAAGGTAAGGGAGTTTGCGCTACCGTAATCCAAAATGAAGAACCACTAGAAAAGGCTGATGTTCATTATCTCCATCTTTTTATCACATTTAACTTTAAATGACTCTATTGAATGAGTAAAAAACAATCAAGTGCTGAAAAAGTTAGAAGTCAACTTACCAGCACAGCAGCTCTAATCAGAGTGAGAACATTATGCGACAAAGTCTGGAAGTCTATAACACACAGCTAAGCTGTTCGTCACTTTGTTTAACTAATGTGCCTTCTCCTAGACTATCTCCACTGCCTAAAATTGTGCTCTCTTTGCATATAAGAGGAATTATCATACAGAAATGAAAAGCTTAGATTCTAGAATCTAAAAGGACCGAATTCCAGTACCAGTTCTGTCACTAACAAGCTGTTAGAATTCATTTATTTTTCATATATTATACACATTTGTGTGTCAATATTGTTCATTTAAACACTTAGAAGTAAGCAAAAGATTTTCTGTTTAAGCTTTGTAAAGCACCTGTTTTAATCTATGGTAGGTGTGTGGTTATTTGATGAATACTATTCAGTTATAATGAGATTGGTTTAAAAATACGCAGTTTTATAAGAAGCTAATAATAGTATTGCTTACTTTTAATAAACACTCACACACTATAAAAATAATTAGTGATATCCTCAGTTAAGATTCTAATTATTGTAAGAGCACTATTTCTAGTATTTAACTAAAAGTGTTACATAAGTAAACACTGATTTCAAGTTACAACTTCTAATCTTAATTAAATAAACTTCTGAGCTCAGTGAACCACTAAATCATAGCTTNTGGTGGTTTTTAAACAGTTAGCATGTCTTCCGGATGATGATAATTTGCCCCAAGAGTTAGTTTCTTATTTTGAAACACACTACCTTGGGAGAAGAAAGAGGGCTGAGGGTCCTCTTTGAGGGTGCAGATTTACCGTAGTTGAACCCACATTTCCCATAGACCAGGACAAGTGCTTGGGTATAACCCACAAAAAAAGCAGTTATTTGAGCAGTTTTGCCAGGAATCTACACACATTTTACATGCAGTCTTTAATTTTATTATTCACTGTTTCATGTTTCATTATGTACTTTTTAGCATCCTTCTTTTATTTGTTGTGAATATATACACAGTTTGGTTTTTTTACAGCAAAATTGCTTTATGGCCAATTAGTTATTTGGCAAAAATGTTGTTTGTGGCATAAATGCTTGCTGAAACTATGTCTATGGCAAAGATGCTTATGGCAAAAACACCGGACACACTTTGAATCACTTTGAATGTTATGGTTTTAGTATTCTATAAAGTTGCTGTTGGACTTTGGGAAGAATGTGAAGATCACGGAGACTAAGAGACCTGGTTCCATGGCCTCTTGCCACTCCCAGGGCAAGACAGGGTCCATATTACTCTGCTTCATCTGTGGCCACAGCACACAGCCCAGTGTCTAGCACTCAGATGCACAGTGACTATGTGAATGAGGAAGCAGAAAAAAAAATGATGAATCGATAAATGAGATTTGTTGGATGGGTAAAATCTGATGCTCTCAAAAAAGACTCTGCTTGCTAATAGGGGATGCAGTTCCTGTAGGGCCCAGGCCATTTGGCACTCCCAGGTTTGATACTCTGACCTCCCAGATCAGCTCTTCTCTGGGTCCCTTACTGCACAAAGTCACAACCATCATCAAAGTCCCCAGCACCTACACAAGCGCACACACACACACTTGTTTGCATTCCTCTTACTTAATATCTTGCCAATATCAGTATTTATCCTTCTCTCCTTTTGGAGGGCCTTTTACGACAAATATGTCATGATGTTTTAGGCTATCCTTATACTTGAATCTTGTATGTGCACTCTCTTATGCTCAGTAGAAGAACAAGGGTTCCAGAGTAAAAACAAACAAACAAAACAAACAAACAAGCAAAAAAAATGCATTTGAGTCCTGGTCTCAATATTTATGAGATGTGTGAATGTGGGCAATGTCTTTCATCTCTCAAAACCTTCACTGCCTCATGTAGAGGATGGTGCTAACAAGTACTTCCCCTCCATCAAACCATCATTGTAAGGATCAAATTAGATAATTTATGTGAAACAGCACATATTTTAAGTGACAAAGACATTTTAGCTATAATACACACAATTCTCTTCATGAAACCGTTAGGAGGAATAAATGAGATTACACATATTAGCTGCTTAGCACATAGTAGGTCTTCAACAGTGAGAGAAATTCTAATGAATTCTGGATTACCATTCTGCCAGAGTAACAGGATTTATTTGATCAGATATTGGATGTTTGCTCATTTCTTCAATAATATGCCACTTAATAAGCAAACAGACTTGCTTTCTTCTACACAATCTACTAAAAACACTTATTTTCTGAACCTATCTAAAATGTACTGTCTTGTGGATAGGAATGATTTTGGCTGTCTCTCCCAAATCAGGTCAGTGTAGCCTTCACTCAGAATATTACCTCAACTGGACTTTCTCCCAATCTTCTGTCCATTCACTCTTGCATTTTCTATTTAACATTCTCTTGCCCAATCTTGACCATTATGTCCCTCTGCTATTGACACTTCCCGAAGGCTGCTCTCATTGCATTCCTTAAATCACTATCTCATGAGTACATGGATTGCATCATGCTCATTTTTGCACCATTGCAACTGCTGGCACCATGCTTCCTTTATAGTAAATCTCCAGAAGAATATTTAGAACCAAGTCCCCTGAGAACTTGAAACATTGAATCATCTTTAAACTCTTTTCCATCTTCAAGAAAGTATAGGGAGCCCTTCCCCATTGCTGCCTTGTCCTAGAAAATATGGCTTGAATTAATCCCTCCATCTCAGGACATTGTTTACATGCATGCATTGGTAATTTCTAATTTAAGCAATGCATTGCAATATTAACCTAACATGTATTGAGCACCTACTGTGAGTTAGGTAGAAGGATAAGCCCTGGAGCTACAAAGATAAGTGAGGTATGGCTCTCGCCCTCAAACACTTAGTCTAGCAGAGGGAGACAAATGAAAACATGCAACAAAGTTATGTGGGTGCTATGGTAGGTGTGCGTAGACTTTAGCAGCTGCAGAGGTCACACAGAGGATGGGACAGGGGATTATAACTGGAGGAAGTGAGAAAAGGCTTCATAGAGGAGGTGGCATGAACTGTGTTCATGAGCAGGTGTTCATTAGAATGGGTAGAAAAGAGACGGGCTTACCAAGGCATAGGGGGCAGCATTAACTACTTCTTCAGAGTCCCTGTCTGGAGAGACCTCTGGCTTTACAGCCAGAAGATGTGTATTATATAGTCTTGATTCAGTGGTTTATGTACTAGGTAATCTTGGGCATGGTGTGGTGCTTCGAGTTTCTTATGCAGACACAGGATCTCTGAGATCCATTCCAGCCCTGACTTTTCTAGAATCAGGGCTTTTTTCTCCATCTACTATTTAACTCATATTTACTTTGTCACTTTAACAAGGTGCACCTGCCCACATTTTATTATGGATTTTTCTATTGATCTCTATTCCAAAGATCTCAATCAACAACCCATAAGCCTACTAATTGCTAGCTCTCTAAACATGTACGTCTGCTATGTTCTTTCTTCTTAATCTAGAAGTTTCTCCATCAGGGAAGAAACTAAATGGCAGCATCACTCACTCTGGATCCACTCAAGGNACCTATCTTGCAAAAAGTGTTAAAAGTTCTTCAGAGAAAAATGATACAGATCAGAAAAATCGATCTACATGAAGAAGGGAGAATATCAGAGAATAAATAAATAAAAAAACAAACAAAACCCCCTTATTTTTCTTATTTTTAATTGATATAACAGATAACAGTTTGTTCACAATAGTAATATCAACAATATATTTGAGTATGTATTTTTATGTGTATATATTTGTATATGTATGCTTATGCATGTTTATGTATAAGTGAGATAAATGACAGAGATAATACAAGGGATTGGAAGGAGCAACTAGGAATTTCTTCTTATTAGGTACTTGTACTACTCATGAAGCAATAGAGTGGTATTTGAAAGCGGATTGAATTAGTAAGTGTATAATATAAACTCCAGAGAAAAAAGTAAAAGAATGAGTATAATTCATATGCTAAGAAGTGACAAAAATTAAATTATATAAAAATGCTCCATTAAAACTCTCCAGAAAGACATAAAATGCTTGGAAGACAAAAACAGGAACAAATAACAAAGACAATAAATAGAAACCAGAGGAAAATATGGTATATATTAATTCAACTATTGGGTGTCAGGAAAGTCTTGACATATTTTTTCTGTTTTTTGTTGCAAAAATGCGTCATGACTTTTCCAACAACCCAAAATATGAATAAATCGCCTTTTTTTTTCATCTCTTAGGATATTAATTACTTAGTTTTTTAACTCCTGGTCTGATAATTCTGGCATTACCTCCATATCTCCAAAGACTTGTCCAGTCTTTTCAANTGTGTGTGTGTGTGTGTGTGTGTGTATTTCAAGAGAATTGAAGGAAAATAGCTTAGGATTCTTACATGTATAGAAAGAAAGTCATTTTACATATACAAAGCTGTCTTGATTAAAGGCTTCTGTAATGAAGGAAAAATGTATTCACTTATTAAGTCCTGAACTGGGTTTGCCTCTGATTTGGAAATGGTACATTTCTGCTCAGCTTCGCTCCCTTGCTTTGCACCACATGCTGGATGGTATAATAATAGGTGGTTTAATTGTTTTTACTTGCTCCAGCCTGAGGCAGGCTGTTTTATTCTTTGGGTTTAAATAGTCCATAAATTTGAACCTGCTCTCTGAGAGCAGAAAATGGGGTTAAGAACACAATCCATTAATAGTAGTAAAGATATCATACACCAGGTTTTTGTTCCATCTAGCCCCCTCCCTTACTGCACTACTCCCACATACAAACCACTTAGTCAATTGCAAGCAAAGTGTCCAAGAGAATCAAGAACTCAAATTGCGTGGCCCAAAGGTTTAGAAAAACAAAAGCTAAGTGAGTGTTGAACTGTAAGATGAGACCTCGCAAATATGACAACGTAAGCAGATAGGCAAGGGTATTTTCTTCCGTTTGGGTATAATGCAACTACAGTGGTAGGCAGAATATCAATGTCATCCATTTCTGCATCCTTGACTTCTCAAACCCCTGCAATCTTGTTTGTGTTCCACCACCAGACAAAAGCTGAGGTCTTAAGAGTCAACAAAGGCTTTTCCACATTTGAATACTATGATCTTTTCCATAATTCTCCCTGGCTTTCAGGCACTATTTGACATTGTGGAGTGACTACCACTTGCAACTTCGATTTCCTCTGTCACATAGTGGATATCTTTGCTGGTTTCCTCTCTCCTGCCATGTCCACAGCATTGATGTCCATTTTTTTTCCCTCTTGCCAGAGGTGAACATTCATCAAGGTCTGCCCCTTATTGTTAAACAATCTTTACCTGAATTTTCATCTCATCCAACTTTTATTTTCTAAATAAATGCCCTAGGATCGCCCCAGTCTCAATAAGTCTAAAACAGAACTAATCATTTGCCTAATTATAACCATCATTTCCTCGAGTCCACTTTATTATGTATGTGAAGGGAATGCTATTTTTCATTAACATCCTTTACATTTGTTATCAACACTCAACAGCTTATTTCAAGTCCTAATTATGACTTTCTTTAAGACCATTGATATAATTGCTTAACAATATTTCTGACTGTCATTTTTCAATAGCAGTCTTTTTTTTTATATTTTTGAGATATATCTTCCTAAAAAGCGATGTTTGCATCATGTAATTTTGCTGCTCATGGAGCATTAAATAATTTGTCTTCATCCTTCAATAACATTCCAGACCGTCTACCAGCTATCTTCACCCTACCTTTCTAGTTACAGACCCTATTTCTTATATTCTGAAACATTTCCTAGCCAAGTAATTGTGCTGAACTTACGGGAAGAACCTCCTTCTCTTTAGTTGTCTTTATTAAGTCATACATGCCACCCTAAATGTCTTTATTTAATCTATGCTTATTGGAACCCTAATTAAATTAGAACACTATTTTGGAAGGCCTAGAATTTCCCAGGAACTATGTCGGGTCCTAGAGATACAGGAGTAAACAAAACCAAGCTCCTGCCCTCGTGGAGCTAGATTCTATCTGGGGATGTGAGAAGCTTCCATGCCTGTTAGCCAAAGGCCATCACTTCCATAAAGTCAGAAAGCTTTTCTCTTGCAACCCCCTGCACAAAGCACCACTCCATTCTCTATCATCCTCCCCCAAATGTTAATAACAATGATTACTTCTATTACTGCTGATTTTGCTTTTTATTAAGAATCGACTACATGCCAGGCACTACCATAAATTGATCTAATAATTACAATAATACTGAGAGCCAGACATTTTAATGTTAATGTTACTAGTGAGGAAGCCAAGTTTCTAAGTTAAACAAGTTCTCCACATTTACACAGCCATAAACAGCAGGAAAGTAGGACTGTCTTGTTCATCTTTCTCATTACTTAGCGATGGGAAGTATGGGCTCAATACAAATCTGATGAACAGAATGAAAGAATGAGTGCCTGTAAGGCAGGCAGAAGGAATGGAGGATCTAGTGTTTTAATCAAGGGGAGTCTAACATTAAAACACGAATCTTTCTTCCTAATGTACATAGCACAGTCATTCTCTTACTGTACTGCATTCTTCCTCAGGGTCCAGCTCCTTACATTGCACTTTATCTTTCCTGATATATTGTTCTCCTGCTCAGATGAGGCACTATCTTTTAATTTTTTCCTTCTTTTGTGGCACCTATCATAATGATTGGGCATAGTAGCCATTTCAAAAACAGTTATTGAGGAAATAAATCAATTGGGCCTTATGTTAATGCATGCTTATTTGCTATAAATCTTTAAAATCCCTTTGTACTCAAAAGTCCTACTCACCCTTATAGGTTTCCCAAGGAGTAAACTGCCCTAATTTCCCTCTGATCATTTTACCTTGAGCCTTGCTAAAAATAAGCTGTCTCTCTTTTCACCTGCATATAGGTCACCCTTTCAGCAGCCTTCAAGATCAATCCATCAATCAACAAATATTTATTGAGTGACTATCCCCACCTTCGTTGCTTAACTCCTATAATATCCTTTCATCTGATTTTCATAGTACGTCGCCATCTTGACAACTTTGGAAAGAGCTGTGGAACCCCATTGCTCTGCTAATTCATCTGCTCTTTCAACAAGGACACATGACAAAGTTTTTGAAGTTTTGTTATTCTAGAATAATGCTTTGGGCTGCTTGTTACGAAAAAAGGTCAGATCAATCTTTCTGAATCAGGTGATAAGGAAAAGCATCTTGTTCCTCTCTTTTATTTCACCTTTCTCAAAGTAACTTATGACCATGACAGTGAGTTGAGTATTAATGCTGCTTCTCTCCCCCCACACCCACCTCCTCACCATACCAGCTGATATGATGTGGAGACGGTAAGGTTTCAAGTTGTCCATATGTAACTTTTTTTCAGATGATACTACAACAGTGCAAATAATTTACATACTATTTTCACATTCATTATTGCTTTTGATCTTTATAACCATCCTATGTGGGTAGATATTATTATCATCTCAATTTTATGGATGAATAAACAGTGCAGAGATGGTAACTGATTAGTTCAGAATTTCTCAGCTAGGTGTTCTGATGTGAATCTAGAGTGTCTGGATTCAATCTAGAGCTGCTTTGACTACATGAGGCTGTACACACAGGTTATCCTCTAAAAGTGAGAGATAATCCAATTGAATCACATGAAATTGCTGATGTTTAACTGTTTTGGACTTACAAAATGGCAATTCCACGTGGTTCAATATGATAGTAAAAACAATTTAGCACTGTGGTGAGGAGCCGGGAATCTGAAGTCAGACTGCCAGGGTTCATAACATGATTCTCTTGTTGTCCAGTTATAGACCTTTGTGTGAGTGCCTTAAACTCTCTGAGCATTGGTGCCTTATTGACAAAATGGATAGTAATTATACTTATCTCACTGTGTTGAGCACCTAGTGAACACTTAAAAATATTAACTACAATTATTTTAATGTTTTTCCTAGTTCTGCCATTGGCATATTTAAATTCTGCCTATTCACCCTTTCTAAAGAGAAAACCAGTGCATCTGTGTGTGTGTGTGTGTGTGTGTGTGTGTGTGTGTGTGTGTGCGCGTGCATGTGCACTAATGTGTGATGGCGGAGGGATAGCTGGGCCTACTGTTTGTAGGAAATTTTATAAAAATCAGCTTATATAAACTATATGTTAAGTTGTGCTCAAGATTCCTACAGAGTACTTGAGTTACCCAATTTCCTACTATTAGATTCCATTAACTTAGATCAAATAGAAACCTATAGTGTCAAAACGGTATACACAATACATGTTTCAAAAGAAACATTAAAAAGCTCAAATTTCTACATCTATATCAGTGCTTCTTAAATTGGATCCTGAACTTTAGAAGGGGTCATGCACGCTGAAATTGCAGCCATGGCAACTGCTAGTCACAGTAGGAAGCTCGGGGCTGCAAAATGGATCCACCAAATCTCTCCATCTCTGGGTGGCTGTTTGCGCAGCCCCCAGGGCTTTTAAGTATTCTGCTGCAGTGCCAACTGGGTAGCTGATAGCATAAGCTCCAAAGAGTGCATGATTACCCATAGGTCACTGCAGCTGCTTGTGCGCACGCGCGCGTGTGTAT